>NC_134270.1:116794707-117131982 GCF_031893055.1 Leptodactylus fuscus | reverse complement strand
ATAGGACACCAAGAGACTGTGGGACTGCTCTTATACAGATCAGATTTTCGTCGAGTCCTGTTAAATGCACAGAGATCTGCAGACAATTAACCATTAATGCTTGGATTCATGTCCAGGTGCATTCACACGTTCCGGTAGCCACATGCGCGTGTGTTGTTTCATCCGCATGTGGCTTCCACAACATTAGAACCCAGCCTACTGTAGACATGGCCTCCTACAGGGGCCTACTACAACCTAGTTAAGCCTTTTTTTAAAGTCAGCTATTTCTGCTTTTTCCCACTTCAACGGGGAAGCAAAAAGTTAGAACTTTTTATTTTTTATTTTTTATCAAACCCATAAAAGTTTTAAGAACAAGTCGCTTTGTCAAAGACGGATATGATGGTGGTTCCACAAATCTCCATGTGAAACATTGAAATGCAGTCATTTTCCTCCAGAGGAGAACATTCTCCAAGATGAAGCATTATCATTAAATGAGAACACAGAATACACCAATCAGCGATAAACCCATAATACGGGATAATTAACAAAAGTGCAGCCTGATTGCTTCATGGAGCCCGGCTCTAGAAGCACCTTGTCTGATTCCATAGAAATACATATGCAGCAGCGCGCTGAATAACCGGGTGATGTCATGTAAGTAATGAGTACAGGAGGGAGAAGGGTGAGCAACACAGAGCGCTGTCTAGCATTAATCACGGATACTGCGGCAGGTCGCATTCTCTATATATGAGAACAAAGTAACAGATGGGCCTGCAACAGACTGGTAGGAGACTGCAAATCCTTGGGTGGTCTCTTCCCCCTCCCTGCCTTATGTAAATTCAGCAGGGTGAATTTCAGGTGAGCACATCATTGAGACAACATCATACAGTTTATAGGAGATAAAATCCAACCCACCAGGATTATACTACATTAGACACCCTGCTCTAAACTATTGCTGCTGTACACATGCAGGAGGCCATGCATGCCATGCCAAATGCAACTACAGTGAATGTACTAATCTGACGGTGTATACACTAATGGCTCTCTATTGGAGTCATGCAAGCTCAGAGCACTGGGGGGGAACTTATTAAACCATCAATGCCAGTGTTTTGCTGTATATGGGTGTTAAAGTGGCACATATTTTGCACACATCCCTGGTAGATGATGGTAGATGCTAGAAAGAAGTGGGTAAAATCGGGTGCTGCCTGATATGCTGTGGATGCAGTATATGGTGCTGTATCCACATCAAACCAGGTGGGTTAGAGATGCATATAGGGGAGGCATAGTTAGCCTCTACTTCAACAATGCAATACCTGACAATGCCAAGTCTCCAGGGGTGTTATCTTTCATGGGCTGGCAGAGCCTGTCTATTCACAAAGCTAACACTCTCGAGTCGGGGCAGCGCTACCTACTGGATCCAATCCATTCTAGAAGCAACCAAACGATGAAGCCTGTGCGCGACATATGATAGACACCTTTCTCATCTGCCGGAAAACTGATCTGTTTTCTAGATTATTTTTTTCTGCCAATTGTAATGACTGTAGTGTGTAAGTCTGAAAGGTTATTTGACAGACAACTCGATTATAGGAATGCAATGATTGTGTTTTAAGAAAATCATTGCAGATGAGGAAAATGAGAAAGATGAGAATTTCTTACTCTGCAGAGTAACAAATAAATAACAAAGACAGGAGGAACCAATTCCAAAAAAATAAGTCTGTGTTTAAAAAAATGTATCGCTACTGAGGTACTGCCAAATTCTGTGCTGGTGCTAGAATAATCGGCTAATATTTATGCAGACATAGTACTGGACTGGGCTGCAGGCTAAGACTTGAGATTTTGTTCAATTCAATTATAGAAAAAACAGCTGGAGGCTCACAACTAAGACGAAGAACACTGAAGAAAGTAAAGAAAAAATCATTCTGCTGTGTAACTTGGATAATAATATAAAATAATGTTTTTTCATTCTCGCACATACTGATAGCCAATTCAAAATACGACCACAATCTTCCCGTTACGTCCAAACATAAAAATAAACAACTTATCTCCATCTCAGTCTCAAGTCTATTGCAGCCTCCAACAGGTTCTCTTCTAGGACTGTATTTAGCTCCATCCATCTTCCCATCAACTCTGACCAGCTTCCCTGTCTCAGCTGAAAAAAAAGTTTCTCCACAGCATGATGCTGCCACCGCCATGTGTCACAGTGGGGATGGTGTGTTCAGGGGGAGGAGCCATGTTACTTTTCCGCCACACATAAGCTCTTTGCATTTAGGCCAAAAAGTTCAACTTTGGTTTCATCTGACCAGAGCATCTTCTTCTACATGTGTGTCCCCTAAAAACTGCAAACGGCACTTCTTATGTCTTTCTTTCAACAAAGGTTTTCCTCTTGCCACTCAATTTTGTGGAGTGCACAACTTATGGTTGTCTTGTAGACAGATTTTCCCACCTGAGCTGTGGATTTCTGCAGCTCCTCCAGAGTGACCATGGGCCTCTTGGCTGCTTCACTGACCAGTGCTCTCCTTGTTCGATCTGTTAGTTTAGGTGGACAGCCACTACTTGATAGGTTTGCAGCTGTAGAATACTATTTCTATTTTTGGATGATGGTTTGAAGAGTGCTCCTTGGGATGCTCAAAGCTTGGGATATGTTTTTGTTACCTAACCTTGCTTTAAACTTCTCTGCAACCTTATCTCTCACCTGTCTGGAGAGTTCCTTGGTCTTCTTGCTGTGTTTGTTCACTAGTGTTCTGTAACAAATCACTGAGTCCTTCACAGAACAGGGGTATTTATACTGAGATTAAATTACACAGTTGGACTCTATTAACTAATTAAGTGACTTCTTAAGGCAACTGTGTGCACTGGATTTTATTTAGGGGTATCAGTGTACAGGGGGGCAGAATACTTTTGCACGTCACACGTCAGATTTTTATTTGATTCAAATTTTGAAAACCATGAATCATTTTCATCCCACTTCACAACTACATGCTACTGTGTGTTGGTCTATCACTTAAAATCTCAATAAAAATCATTTAAGTTTGTGGTTGTAAGCTGACAAAATGTGAAAGTTCAAGGGGTATTGGTTACCTTTGTAAGTCCCTGTATATCATATATTTTATTACACAAGGAAAAAAAAACAAGTTGCTTTTTTTTTTTTTTTTTTTTTTTTAATACGAGACTAATGTAATGGCTATTAATAAAAAATACCACTTTAGCTCATAA
Source organism: Leptodactylus fuscus (assembly GCF_031893055.1). Classification (NCBI taxonomy): domain Eukaryota; kingdom Metazoa; phylum Chordata; class Amphibia; order Anura; family Leptodactylidae; genus Leptodactylus; species Leptodactylus fuscus. The sequence continues at coordinate 117,128,793 of NC_134270.1, read as the reverse complement.
GCAAATGCAGTAACAATCCTAACTAGGAAAGATTTTGATCACTCGAGAAGCAACACCCAACCACTCCTTCATTTTTCACATTAAATTAAATCTATTCATTAATAATTTGTTCAGCACACACTGGGAAGTCACAAAGAGTTTACTCCATTCTGCCAGCAATTAACCTAAGGTGCGGTGGAAAATAGAAGCACACAAAGGATTCAGGAAAAGGGGATACGCACCAACCCTCGACTCACCCTAACTCACAACTTAAAAAGAACATTAACAAAAGCACAAAAGTGCACATGGACAAACACAGGCACAACACCCTACTGCAGTGGCATCCATAGAATACAGGAATGAAACAGAAGCATTTGTCGCTACAATGCCCTGCCAATACAATATATGGCAACACACAAAATACAGTGCAGAAAGGAAATTGTAACTTACTTTGATTTTCCTGCCGCTATGTTCGAACATGTATTGTAAATAAATGTGACATATGTCTAAGACTGTCAATGCCAGACAAAAGGAGAAATGTATTAAGACTGCTGTTTCCTAAGGGTATGTCCACACTACAGTTGGAAGTCAGTTAAACAAACACCTATCATAATGGACAGGGAATGGACACTAATGGATGTTAGTGTGATTGTCTGTTTAACTGATCCATTTAATAGATCTGTTAAAAAAATAACATTAAAAAAAAAAACATCAGTTACTGTCCATTACTATACAGTCAGTTTTGTTTTTTTTGTTTGTTTTTTTGGATCTGCTTTCTGAATACATGCAGAGAAAAAGAAGGACGGTAATAATGGATGGTATCTATTACCATCCGTCGTATGTACGTTAGCCATAGAGAGTATTGTTAATAAAAAAAAAAAAAACACTTCATATCTGTTATGCTGAATGAAGCCAAAAGTCCCATAGCCTGAGCTATTATTAGCGCAAAATAACGGAAATGTAACGGATTTTATATAAATGGACAATAACAGACAATAGGACAAATCCCACTGAAATCAAAGGGATTGGAAACAGATTTTTGACAGATCTGTGAGTGTCCATTGTTAACATTTTATGATCGATGCTAACAATGGACACCAACAACAATAGTGTGAACACCCCCCTAAGCCACGCCTAATCAATTCCACCACATAAGATGCATCAGAATTATTAAGCGGCTGTCCTCTTAGTAATTCTGACATATCACCAGTGGCCCCTTGTGCCAGAAGTGACATTTTTGCCATCCTAGGGTCTGTAGTTTTACATCATGCATATGGTGGGGGTTATAGTAAATCCGACGGGCCAAGGTCTTTATTCCAATTCTACCCAAAAGAATATGCTCTCATATGGCTCTGTGAATGTCAAAGTAAAAAAAAAAAAAAAAAAAAAAAAGCTATGGCCTGTGGAAGACAAATGGTAAAAACACAAAAAGAAAAAATAATCCTTGAGTTAAAACATTTTAAAAAGCGATAAAAAATGTTGTTTTGTTAACCATAATGCAGAATAAACGTAATCTGTCAAGTTTTTTCTTCCAATTCCACCTACTTCAGGCATTTTTTTCTGCCTTCCTAGTACACAGTATAGAATATTAAATGATGCCGAAAGGAAGTACAATTTGTTCCACAGAAACAAGACCTCATACGGCGAAGTGAATGGAAAAAATCTAAAGTTATGACTTTTATAAAACTTTTAGAACTTGTCGTTGCTGGTAAGAGTTAAATGATCCTCATCTACATTCTGTGCCTAACACCTGCAGTGCAAAGTGACCTGAGCTATAGGATTAAACCCACAGCGTGCCAATTATTGATGAATGTTATAGGCTGCACAGACCTCTGGGACTTCCTTTTGGGTGGTTGAGCTGAAGTGGCTTGTATGACTCCTCTCTACACCACGGAAGGGGAGGAATGAAATAAGACAGGGAAGACAACTTCTAAAGACCCTAGAGCAGGGGTACGCAACCTTCGGCACTCCAGCTGTTGTGAAACTACAAATCCAAGAATGCATACCTGCTCTGCTGTTCTTGGAGCTCCCATGGAAGTGAATGGAGCATGTTAGGAATTGTAGTTTCACAGCAGCTGGAGTGCCGAAGGTTGCAGACCCCTGCCCTACAGCTTCCTATCACAGCCAAAGCACTTTCCTCATATTGCTACACTATAGAGAGTTATAGAGCAGATTCTCCTGTACTCACTGTGTGCAGTGTATAACATCTAGTCTCCACCAACCAAAGACTGCAAATTCCAGCTACAAAATTCAGAGGGGAAAACTGCTTAAAGGGAGTCTAATTGGATAGATGTTTTTTTTAAATAAGCATAGCTTTACATAGCCTTTAGAAAGGCTATCCTAGGCATACCTGTCATTCATTGATCCTTGCAGGCGTTTTTAATTAACCTGGTTTTCTTGATATGCAAATCTCCAGGGAGCACCAGAAGTTTTATCCCTGTTCCCCGAGCACCGCTGCATCATCAGCCGCCTCCATTTCTCATCGCCTCTTTCTTTACAGATGATCCCTCCTTCTACACTTCTTCATTGCTTCCTTCAGAGCATCTAGTCATGTACAGCGCAATTAAAATCTCGCATATGCGCTGAACGTGACTAGCTGCTCTGAAGGAAACAGTAAAGAAGTGTAGAAGGAGGGATCATCTGTAAAGAAAGAGGTGTTGAGAAACAGAGGAGGCTGATGATGCAGTGGTGCTCGGATAACAGGGATAAGACTTCCGATGTTCCCTGAAGAGTAATTTGCATATCAAGAAAACCAGGTTAATTAAAAACCGCTGCAAGGATCAATTAATGACAGGTATGCCTAGAATAGCTGTTCTAAAGGCTATGTAGAGATATGCTTATTTAAAGACATCCTATCATAAAAATTCTTTTTTTTTCTGCCTAACACGTCAGAATAGCCTTAAGAAAGGCTATTTTTCTCCTACCTTTAAGATGTCTTTTCCGCGCCACTGTTCGTTATATAATCTGGTTTTCGTCAGTATGCAAATGAGTTCTCTCACAGCACTGGGGGCAGGCCCCAGCGCTCAAACAGCTCTGGGGGCGTTACGAGAGAACTCTCCAGTGCCGCTTCCATCTTCTTTAGGAACGGGTCTTCTTCGCATCTTCTTCTGGTGGTGGCTTCAAACTTCTAAGCCTCAGGCAGCCGACTCCGCATGCCTGCCGGCCACAAGAGAGTGGCTGCTTACAAAGGTAGGAGAAGAATAGCCTTCGTGTTAGGCAGAAAAAAAAAAAAGAGCTTTAATGATAGGATCCCTTTAAAAAAAAAAAAAAAAAAATCTAGCCAATGATAGACTTCCTTTAAGGAAATAGGAGAATGAAAATAAACAGTGAGAAATTCATAAACAATAAGTCTACTAAAAGGTCGTTTGCTGAAACACTTATCTTAAAGTCTTTTTAAAGACCGCTTACATAAACCAAAAATGTGCAGCAATTATGCTACAAAATATGCAATAGTATTGAATAATAATAATAATTTATGGCATGTGTAAATTGGCTGTAACTACTGACCAATAATCAGCTCTCGCTTTTACCAGCTCCTAATGAGATCAATAAGAAATTCATCCACTTACAAAGCAAATGCTGCATCACTAGTTCCCGGGTAATGGAATTACTATATCCATTGTGTACACTCTTTGGACTATGGAATAACATTTTTCTAATATCCAATGAACTATAGACCATTTTGCACAAATTAAAGATCATCATTAATTCCTAATTATCAGGGCTGCTCTGTCTGAATATGACTGTAATTCTAATCCTGCACTCCCGTCTGGAGACATAATCCATAAAATCAATAGGGATAGGCATATCTCGCACTATAATATACAGACACTACAGGCAAAGAGACTTACTTGTCAGCAATATCTTAATATTAAAGGAGATATTCTCTGTACAGCATTAAGAGAAACCCTAGGGTACAAACAGATTAACATTCACTCACTAGTATCCGTACTAGAAGCTTTGAAGTTTCTGCCAAAGGTTAAATGAACTGAAAATCTAAAATTAAATACTTCTTTGCTCTCCTATTAAACATACAGAAAGCTCAGAAGCCACCAGCAGATAATAAGCACCAGGTCCACCCGCCTTTATACCTACTGTAAAACCTCAGACGCTGCATTATCATTAGCTTTCTTCCGCAATCACCAATTATAACACAGAGCGGTCTGACATTGACGTCTGCTTATAGAAAGGATGATGGATGCTAATTATGGAAAGAAGGAAAAATACTATTAATGCACAGCGTAAAAGCATGTACTCATAGCTAGGACTTCTACCTCTACTGGGTAGCCTATTAACATAACTAATATCTTTGCCATTGAAGTATCACATGTCTCATTCAGCAGGCCCTAGATAGCATGACACACGGCTGCTTGGACTAAAGGTCCATTAAAGGGGATACGGTTTTTTTGAGCCAATGTCAGGAGTGGTGATTTGATCTTTCTAGTAATGCTCTTAAATAGCAAAGTCAGAAGGCAAGCATTTGTATGTCAGGCTCCAGACACACTTGCATTTAGAAAGAAGATCAAGAGGGAGGGCCAAGGCGTCTGAATACTGAGATCCCTAAAATCACAAGAACAGGGATGTTTTGCTTCCCAATCTGAATGAAATGGTGGTTGAAAGCGAGTCCCAGCATCATTCATCTTAATATGACTGCTAGAGATAGCTGAAGACTGGGCATATTAAAATCCCCACTTCATTCAGATACGGGACCTAAACACCCCCATTCTAGTGGACTTCTGCCTAATGCAGCTATGCTGGGAAAATCCCTTAAGACTGGAAGCGCATGCTGATTTTTTTTCTTGAAAATTTTTAACCAAAGCCAAGAGTGGATGCAGCATGAAGAAGTGCAAGCGCTTCCTTTATATTTCCCATTCCATATAATCCGTTCCTGACTTTGGCGCAATTACAATACCACAACAGAATCTGCACCAAAAATAAAGCAACAAAAACTTGATGGCTCAGATTTACTAATATCTTCTAAAAGCAAGACAATTCAAGCTTACGCTAGGTTCACACCTGCGTTCTACTCTCCGTTCTGTGCTTTCCGTCTTCTGCATGCCAGAAGACGGAAAGCACAGACCGGGTCCGGCCATGAGCGGCGGTGAGCGTTTTATGCTCTCCACCGCGAAACCGGATTTTTTAATCCGAACACAGAGTACTGCATGTCCGACTGTGTCCGGATTAAAAAACCCGGTTTCGCGGCGAGAGCGCGAAACGCTCACCGCCGCTCACGGCCGGACAGCTTTCTCACCCATTCAAATGAATGGGTGAGAAAGACTCCTGCAGGTTTCCGTATCCTGCCTCTGTTTTATGCAGGAAACGGAAACCTGCAGAACGGAGAGCACAACGCAGATGTGAATGAGCCCTTAGACTATACAGTCTTAAATTGCAGCACATTTATCAAAATGTCTGATGCTGTTTGATAAATCTGGAGTATTCTCAGACCATCTAGTCTACATTTACACGTCCTGTTAGTTAGCTTAAAAGTTCTTGGTACATATTAGGCCCCGTACCTTTTTATGAGATTTCATGCCCACATGTCGAGCATGTTGAAAAGTCTAGCTCAACCTAGATGTGCCACAATGCACCACGTTTACACCAGTGTCTAGTTGTAACCACAAAAGTAAATCTGGGCCAATGTGTGTCTCAGTTGAAAGGCGGGGTTCCCAGTTAGAGGTAACGATGACCTAGCCTTAGGATATGTAATTAATTAGGTGGCACCTCCACCAATGCCACATCTAACACAAAGAACAGAGCCAAAAGATCAGTTGTTTCTGTGTAGTGGCTGCAGTCTAGAGTCACTGCAGCTCTGCTCCCACTTCACTGACTCCATTACAACTATCATATATACAAGGACGGAACTTGAGTACAGATGAGATCTTACTAGTATTGATCTTAAATAGCAAATTCAGAAGGCATCCATTTATAAGTCAGACTCCAGACACACTTACACTTAGTAGATTGGTCCTGATATCAAATCCAAAAGATGGAAAATGAATTAAGCTTAAAGGTATTCTACCACTAAACCAACATTTTTTCTAATTACCACGTCGGAATAACCTTAAGAAAGGCTATTCGTCCCTTACCTTTAGACGTGGTCTACGCAGCGCCGTTCCTTAGAAATACCGATTTTAACCAGTATGCAAGTGAGTTCATCACAGCAATGAGGGCGGGTCCCAGCGCTCAAATGGCAATGGGGGCGTCCCCACTGCTGCCAGAGAGCTCTTTCCAGCGACACCTCCATCTTCAGCTGCAACCCCGCCTCTTCTGTCGGTCCAACTACCTGAGCAGTAAGTTCCTGTATTGAATTACATGAGCAGGCGCAGCCTCCCAAAAATGGCCACCATCAGGCTATGTATTGGATGGCACATACCTTCATCCAAGACAGCCACTCTCAGAAACTGATAAATTCCAGAAGAACTTGATTTTCAAAGGGGCTGTATCAGCAAAACTATTCTGCATGAGCCCCACATATTCCTGAATAGCCTTTAAAAAGGCTATTCGGGCACCGCTAATCGTATTTTAACCCCCCCCCCCCATTTTAAAATAAAACCATAAAAACATATTTGTAAATTATACTTATCATGCAGGGTGGGCTGTCCTCCACAGTCCGATGTCATCTTCTGGCATGCCTTCCTCTTCTTTCTTCTTCCAGCGATGCCCTCCTGTCCTGGCTCTTCCACGCCTTCATCTTCTTTACTTCTGGAATGTACGCCCGCATAGTTCTAAGGGGTACTTAGAACTACAAAAAAAATGTCACCGATGCGTGCGTTGTAGTGCTCCGGAGGGAGTGCTACTGCGCAAACGCGGGATTTTAACACAACTCGCTGGAAGAACAGAAGATCAAAGCAGGGAAGAGCCAGGACAGGAGGATGTCGCTGGAAGAAGAAAGAAGAGGAAGGCGTGACAGCAAGATGACGTCAGACTGTGCATGACTGCCCATCGTGCACGATAAGTATAATCCTATTAATATTATAAATGTGAAAGTTTGTGAGTTTGGATGTTTGTGGGTTTGTGTGTTCGGATGTTTGTTAGTCAATCACGCAAAACCCGCTCCACCAATTTGGCTGAAAGTTTCCACAAACATAGTCACTACACTGGATTGCGCAATAGGCTACTTTTCGTCACAATAACGCACATACGTTTGTGCCAGGACCCCCACAAAACCCAAACTCACATCACCATCTCTGCAATCTCACACACTTTGGACCATAGCAAGCCCCAAAATTCCTATTACCCTCTACAGCCTCGCCCCTAACCCCACACAATCACATATACATATACTTTACCACTTTGCCCCTCACCTTAATGATACTCCAGGAGGCTCTCTTTAACGCTCCGGAGCAGCCATGTTTGCCGACCCCCACCGCTCTGACAATCCGCGACACCGCCCACCCATGTCAATACCCCTAGGAGGTCTAATAAATGCAAAAAAAAAAAAGTTTAAAAAAAGTTAAAAAAAATATTAAAAAAAATAAAAAGGATTAAAAATTCAAATCCCCCCCCCTTTCCCTAGAACACATATAAAAGTAGTTAAAAACTGTGAAACATATACATGTTAGGTATCCCCGCGTCCGAAATCGCCCACTCTACAAAGCTATACAAATATTTTTCCTGTTCAGTAAACGCTGTAGCGGGAAAAATGGTCAAAAGTGCCAAACCGCCGTTTTTTCACTGTTTTGATTCTGATAAAAATTTGAATAAAAAGTGATCAAAGCAATAACATTTCCCGAAAATGGTAGAACTACAAAGTACACCCAGTCCCGCAAAAAAAGATGCCCTATACATCCCCGTACACGCACGTATAAAAAAGTTACAGCTGTCAGAATATGGCGACTTTTCAAAAAAAAAAAAAAAAAAATTTAACAGTTTTGGATTTTTTTAAGGGATCAAAATGTAAATAAAACCATATAAATTTGGTATCCCCGGAATCGTAACGAAACACAGAATACAGGGGACATGTCATTTTGGTTGCACAGTGAACGCCGTAAAACCAAAGCCCGTAAGAAAGTCGCAGAAATGCATTTTTTCGTCAAATCCACCCCATTCTGAATTTTTTCCCTGCTTCCCAGTACATTATATAGAATAAATAATGGCGGCATCATGAAGAAAAATTTGTCCCAGGAAAAATTAAGACCTCATATGGCTCTGGGAGCGGAGAAATAAAAAAGTTATGGGGTTTAGAAGGAGGGGAGTCAAAAACGAAAAACAAAAATCAAAAAATGCCATCGGCGGGAAAGGGTTAACTTCAAATACCTCTGTCCCAAAGTCACTATGTAAAGTTTCTCACAACACCGTATAGCAGCTCAAATACAAATTAACTTCAACACAAAAGTCTCACGGATTCTCAGAATTACAGCAAAAACAAGATACAAAGTTACATTTCATATCCCATACCTTATACACAGTACGAAAACCTTACCCGCGCCTGTATATACCCACTTCTACAATCACCGCAGACGAAGTCGCGGGTACCAGCTAGTTTACATATATGTTTTTATTTTAAAACGGGGGGGTTAAAATAACATTAGCAGTGATTGAATAGCCTTTAGGGTTAGAGCCCCTTTAAGGTCTAGGATTTGGAAGTGTATGTGGTATAGATAGGATGGCCACTCCCATAACCCATTCCAATTGTACTTGGAGTTCAGGTAGGAGACAAAATACCTTGTGCAGAGTAGAGGGAATGGTGTGTGAACTTCTTGAAGCTGAAGGGCTGAGTGCGTTGGGCTCTTCTGAAGCAAACAAAGCATTAGCAGAAACTGACCTATATCTGGGTAAGAAAACAACCAGGACTTTGGATTATATATAAGGATATTTAAGAACTTTGTGTTTGCTGACTAAAGCATGTCTATTTTGTATGGACTTTATCTGTTGCTGGAAAAACACCCCGTTTACTTTGCTGAGAAATAAAACCCTTTCTGCTATAAGGAAATTCTGCTTATGACCTACCTCTCTAATACAATATTTATTATACCACATATAATACGGTGGCCTGCTCTATATGTGGGTTCAATCCTCCGCTGGTTCTTATACAGTTATAAAAACATATTTTGACCTCTGTTGGATGAATAGGGGCCTATACTTACGTTCACTATATGCGATATATCTTGGTTCCCATTCACAGCCTTCTCTGTGACTTGTCCAGTTCCTGGACAACCCCTTTAAGTATATAAAGTGACTCTAGTATGCATGTATGTGTATACTGTTAGAGTCGGAGAAGATTGCCATAACTGGTGACAATCTTTGTGCAGCACTCCAGAGTATGTTAGCACCACATTGTGTATGCAGAAGAAAAAAAATGACATCTAACAGAGACAGATCAATCTTCTATAGAACATTAGTTAAAGATATATTCCACTGCTTCATCACTTGCTTCATTTACTGAAGAAAAATGTGCGTCTACTATTCTACTAAAGTGACTGAACATATGGGTGATCAGTTATTGCTGTTTTACATGAATGAGGTCAAACAATCTACTGAACGCGTGAAAAATTATCCAGTCAATTTCAGATTTCTCAGGCAAGAAGATTGTTTTTAATTTGCAGATGGTAATACTAGCCTAATACACCATAATAATCCCGAGGCAAGTGTAGTGAATGAAATGAAGTGAAAGCTTGTGCTGAGTGCAGCGTGTGCTTCTTATAAGTAGGTTTGTACATAATAATTATGCCAGCAGTTGTTTTGACGGATAAGAGATTAGAGGCAGCCCTTCACTTCAGAGTAGTAGTAAAAATAGACAAGATAATGTGCTTTGTGATTAGCAACCTAAGGCAAAAAAAAACAGCAGAAAAACAGACACCACCAATGATACATATGGCCAGAAATCCTGACAAGCAGGTTGGCTTTCGCACCACTTACCATAGCACAAGTAAGCGGCAAGGAAACCTAGTTTGTGTTTTCTTATTTTTACTTTCAATAATTTTTATTGAGCAGAAGAGGTTTACAACATAAAAGTGCATTACAACAAGATGGATGTGACAAGGCACAGACACAAATATAAAAGAAATCCAATATTAGGATCTTTGTGAAGTATTAAACTTTCTCTTATGTAGAAAACATAAGCACAGATATCAATATGAAATGATAGTCTCTGTACTAGGACTGAAAATGAACCCACAGAGGGCTAAAAGACAAGATTAATAAAGAATCAGACCTAGACATGGAAGAAAGAGGGAATGTGAGGAAATAGGGTGGGGTCAGGGTAACCTGCGGAGCATCTTTACTAAATGGCTTGAACAATCTCGTGGGGAACCTTGAGAGTCTGTTATGATACTTGTCAAATGATTGTTGACCATGATCCACTGTAGTTTATTTCTTTTTTACTAAATATTGAGAGATCGATGTTGTTTTAATGCATTGCCAAAGTTCAGCTGCCAGGAAAACATTTGGGTATCTGGTACCAGTCCTGTTCGGGGTTGTTCTGGTTTTTTGTGTTCATTATTACTTCTTTACTACACTGTATTCTCTGCATAGTGTAATATGCTGTTTAAGATATGCAATCAATTTTACATTGGCAGGGATCCAACTGTCAGGACCCCTGCAGATCAGCCGTTTCACAAATTGCACGGCTGCAGACAGTGTTTACATGTGGGGTGCTGTGCTGCTCGCTCGCCATGCATTTAGTAGCAGTGGTTATGGGTACGACAGCAGTGTCATATTTAAGTTTATGGGAAACCGCTGCAGTAGCGATAACTTGCCAGCATATTTCAGATGATATTTGCTGTGGTGGCTCATAGAGTAACATGCTGCTATAGAAATTAGGCAGTCTCTTCACACTGTGTGGTCTCAGGTGACCTGTCAGATTGGTGGAGTTTCGGGTGCTGGAACTTTACCGATCAGCGGTTTCCAGGACCAGAACTGAACCTAGAAGAGAACCAGAAAAGCAATTCCTTTCTCAGCGCAGAGGCCGGGCCCCATGCTGCAAAAATGCCACATTTTGGCCACGAATCCCAGAAAAATATGCACAGGAAATGCTTCGATATCCAAAACCATTCCGGTTTTGGATATTGCAGCATGTCAATTATACATACGGCAGCATCGACAATTTCCCTATAGGTATAAACAAAGCAGAAAGTCCTCAATCCTTTGTGGACTTTCTGTGAAAAGAGCTGTGGGGAAAACTGCACTGCATTTCCGCCACAGTTTTTCCAGCAGCGCTTTTTTTATTGCAGCCCACTACGTGGGGCCTTAGCCTAAGGGATAAATTCACATCTGCACCAGGTGTCTGGGTGCTCCATCACAAAACGTCAGACTGAAGAAAAATTTCAAACTTCTATTAATTTAAAAAACAACAACAGACACCTGAAAGACCCCATTCTAGTCAATTGGGTCCCTCAGGCGCGGTTTGTGTCCATTATTTTCAGGGATCGTTGTTCTACATTTTATAATTCTTCTGTTCCTCCAATTGACCAGAAATTTGAACCCAGCTCCAGAAGAAGATGCGCAGAGAGGCTGTTCCTGAAGAAGATGGAAGCGGCGTTGGAGATTTCTCTCACAGCATTGCTGAGAAAGAACTCACTTGCATACAGACGAAAACCGGGATTTCTACCAAACGGCGGCACGGACAAGACACCTAAAGGTAGGAGAAGAATAGCTTTTCTTAAGGCTATTCCTAGGTGTGATCGAGAAAAAATGTGCACAGCCAATACAGCAATACAGTTGGTACAGGAAAGGGGTGTACATATATACCCTATCAATAAACGTGTAATGAGAATAACCTTTAAATAAAGCTATTCTTTTCCAACAAACTATATAGATTTTCATATACTGTCCACAGCAAGTCCATGAATGAGCCAATAATCATATCCAATTCACTACAAGGAACACAATTACCATAATATATATATGCTTTATATGCACCAACACGTCATTCAAATAAAAGTGCGTTAGAAAGTAATAGCTATGAACTGACTTAACATACATGCAGTGACCTTAGATGCACCTGCCCTGATGCACAATGTACCAATAAATGTCAATTTACTCCAAGACATCAGAAAACCATAGAACTGCAGATGCATGCTGAGGATTAAATTACCATTTATTCCTGTTTAATTGGCTTTTAGATGTTCCAGCATAGTAAACCTGTGATTTGTGACATACAGGTAGGGCCGTGTGCAGTGGGGATCAATATCAAATGTGTGACAGATAAGTACCTATGTTGCTTATTCTTCCATAAGAGTTAAGTCCTCACTGCCGGGGCCCTGGCAATCAGATTTTATTACAGGGGAACTACCATATAAACTCGAGTATAAGCCGAATTTTTCAGCACAGTTTTTGTGCTGAAAAAGCCCCCCTCGTCTTATACTCGAGTCAAGCAAAGAAAAAGGGAGGGGGGTCTATGACAAGCCGCAATAGTAATGTATAGAATCTCCCATAAAATAGTGAAAAGAAAAAAAAAAAAAAAGAAGCTCTAAAAAAAATAAAATAAGGGTGCATTCACACGATGTAACGTGCTGCGTGATTTGGCACGTATACGGCGTGAGAGTTTGCGCGCTGTATACGTTCCCATTGATTTCAATGGGAGTTAGGATCGTATACGCCACGTTATTTTGCGGCCGTGATTTTGCAGCGGCAAAATAACGCGGCGTATACGATCCTAACTCCCATTGAAATCAATGGGAGCGTATACGGCGTGCAAACTCTCACACGCCGTATACGTGCCAGATCACGCGGCACGTTACATCGTGTGAATGCACCCTTAATAAAAGTTCTAAACCCCTCCTTTCCCTAGAATACATACAAAAGTAGAAAATGACTGTGAAACACAAACACATTAGGTATCCCTGCGTCTGTAAGTGCCCGGTCTACTGAATATAGGGCATCTGCAGTGCTCCTCTTCCGTCGGGAAGGGGTTAATAGGAGCACTACAGATATCCTATATTCAGCCAGGCTGAATTCCACGTGGGGGAAAAAAAAAAAACAGTCCTCAAGCTCAAGGAAGGGGCAGACAGACAACCAAAACACCCCCTCCCCTTCATCAGCACCTACTGCACCCAAAAACTCTGACCATATTAATTTTTGAAATTTTCCAGTAGCTGCTGCATTTCCCCCCTCGGCTTGTACTCGAGTCAATAAATTTTTCCAGTTTTTTGTGGTAAAATTAGGGGCCTCGGCTTATATTCGGGTCGGCTTATACTCGAGTATATACGGTACTTGGCAACTGAAATAAATGGCCCATTCCTCTCATCATGGCTGCACTTGGGCCTGCAGAGGGAAAGCTGCTCTTTGCTGGGGCTCTCAGCTTATCATTAAAGAGTAGCTGCCATCTCTCCTGACATGTCTCTTTTAGTAAATACTTAGTAAATTCTGCAGTCTCTTTCCTTAGAACTATGTTGTACTGTTCCTCTATTATTCCTTAATTGACAACTAGATGTTACCAGTTGGGTAGTGTCCCTGTACACTCTCTCACATGGTCCAATCAATGCCAACAGTATTAGATGCTTTAGAGACACACCTCTTTGACAGGTTTAATGTGACCACCCACGTTGCGGAAAGGCAGCTTTTTTTGTTGCAGATTTTGCTGTAGTTTTATTGAATCAAATCCAAGAACCAATGGAGTAACTAGCAAAGACTGGGTCCCCCACCCCCCGACATAGCTCACCTTTTAATGGCCCCACACAGTATAACGACCCATTAACAGACAATATAATGCCCCATTTTGGCCCCTGCACACACAATATTATGGCCCAGAGTGGCCCCTGCACAAATAGTATTATGTCCTATAGTGACCTCTGCACACACAGTATTATGCCCCAGAGTGGCCCCTGCACACACAGTATTATGCCCCAGAGTGGCCCCTGCACACACAGTATTATGCCCCAGAGTGGCCCCTGCACGCACAGTATTATGCCCCAGAGTGGCCCCTGCACGCACAGTATTATGCCCCAGAGTGGCCCCTGCACACACAGTATTATGCCCCAGAGTGGCCCCTGCACCAACAGTATTATGCCCCAGAGTGGCCCCTGCACACACAGTATTATGCCCCAGAGTGGCCCCTGCACACACAGTATTATGCCCCAGAGTGGCCCCTGCACACACAGTATTATGCCCCAGAGTGGCCCCTGCACCAACAGTATTATGTCCTATAGTGACCTCTGCACACATAGTATTATGCCCCATAGTGGCCCTTGCACATTCTATTATCCTCCATAGTGGCCCCTTCACACCACACAGTATTATGCCCCATAGTGGACCACCCATGAACAATTATTATACTCTGGGATCTTTTCAGACCCTAGAGTATAATGATCGGAGACCCAGGGGAGGATACAAACATAAAAAAAACATTATTGCTTACCTATCCCTGGCTCCGGTGCACTCCCCATTGCTTTCAGCCCTCTTCAATGTTGGTACAGACGTCACATGAGCTAGGTCTGCATTGTTACGCATAATGATGCCAGCCTGACCCATGTGACATCTGGGGCATCACCAAAGAGGTCCAACGATTGCTGAAGTGCAGGAGGGGTAAGTAACAGTGTTTTTTTATGTTCCTTCACCTCCCCTGGCCCTCTGGTCATTATATTCCAGGGTCTGAAAAGACCCCGGAGTATAATGATAGCAGTGCTTGTGGGGTTCTCAAGCCCACGGCCTTATTTACCGATCCCCACTCCTGCTCACAGCCGCCTCCGCTTCCCAGGCAGCCATGAGCAGGAGCAAGGATCGGTAACTAAATAGGGCCATGCAAAGATAGGCTGTTAAAGGAGTTTTCCATCCCCAAGTCAAATTTTCAATTTAATTGGATTTGGGGCTGGAAAACACCTCTAATTCATACATGGATTCACTTTTTCTTTTTTTTTTTTTTTTTTTATAAATTGTATACCATTCTATGTCTCTGGGTCCATGAAAAACAGACAGCACACAGGTCCATGGTCTGCAAAATAATCCAAAATAGAGCATGCCTCCGCTGGTCTGTGGGAAATGGGAAGATGCACCCATTAAAATTAAGGGGTGTGCATGCAGTCAGTGATTATCATGAATATGTGAATAAGCTCTTAGTATGCGGTCTGTAATGAGAATGAGAAATAGGCCATAATTAGGTCTTATTCACACATCCGGTTTTTTTTCTATAAATGTTGTCACTGTCTCTACTGACAATACTCAGACAGTTTGATTTTATCGTCATATTAAGTCAGTGGTTCATTTATTTTGCCAGCTGTCAGTTTTTTCACTGAACCATAGACTTTAAAGGGGTATTCCCACGTTGCATACTCACCAGTCTTCACTGCTGTAAAATCTTCTTTCTTCCTGCTTTCTTGCATCATTTGGTGGGCGGGGTTTCACATGCAACCTGCCATTTAGCTCCGCTGCAAAATTCACATATAGCTCCGCCCACACATATTGGACTATGAAGTACAGGCAGCAGCAACTCCATTCTGTGTTACATACAGACACTGCCTGTCTCTGCCATAATGAACACAATTGAATTAGCTAGCCTGATAACTGGGAGAACAGAAGAAATGAAAGCAGCTCCTCTCCTCTATCTGATAGCAGGGAACTAGGTCACGTGGTGTAGACACAGGAATAGCTAGAAACACAGGCTCGCTCCCTGCAATTAGCCCCTCCTCCCTGAGAGCAGCAGATACATCACTTGACTTTTGAGCAGATAAGTCAGGGCTGTGGCCACAAAGAATTGAATAAAGTAAGATAGTGGACAAACAAAGCAGTTTTGCTGAAGCAATGTATTTAGGAAAAGTCTTACATTCACATTAACAAGCAGTATAGATAGGATCCTTGTGATGGGACAACCCCTTTAAAGGGAGTCTGTAATCTGTAAAACGGACAACATAGATCATGTCTAGAAGTACTAAGCGTCAGGGCTTGTTCACATCTGCGCCCGGTCTCTGTTCTGCAGGTTTCAGTTCCCTGCACAAAACAGATGCAGGAGACGGAAACCTGCAGGTCTCTTTCTCAACCATTCATTTAAATGGGTTTGAAAGATGTCCGTACGTGAGCGCCGGTGAGAGTTTTATGCTCTCCGTCGCGAAACCGTTTTTTTTAAAATCAGACACAGAGTCGGACATGCAGTACTCTGTGTCCGGTTTTAAAAAACCGGTTTCGCGGCGGAGAGCATAAAACGCTCACCGCCGGACCCAGTCTGACAGCTTTCCGTCTGAGAACGGAGACCCAAACGCTAGTGTGAGCCTAGCGTTAGTTAGAAACAGACATGTAGATAAGAATATTGCAATCAATGTGTCTACATTGTAAAAAAAAAAATACTGGTAGAGCACATATGTGAAAAAGAGACGTGTGAATAAGGCTTGTTTTTCCGTAGGTTATGATAGTGCACGCTTAAGTCTCTCTTACAATTTATTAGTAATTTTTATCCATGAAATTCAATAGCTCAGGTTTTTTTATGCAATCTTAGGGAGCCTTCACACGGAGTAAACGCGCGTGTATTTTTGCAAAATACACGTGTAAATATAAGACTCCCATTGACTTCAATGATATTTTTTACACGTGTAAAAATACGCCTGTAAAATGTCATTGAAGTCAATGAGAGTCTTATTTTTACACGTGTATTTTGCAAAAATACTTGCACGTTTACGCTGTGTGAAGGCTCCCTAATAGCAATAGGATATTGCTTTAGGGTGACAGCTGACCTCCTTACCTACTGGGCCCCTGTGCAGCTGCCCTGGTTGTGCCAATGACATATCTATTCCTGTGCAGTATCAATACTGCATAGAGACGACATCTAAATGACACAGTATGTAAAAGAAAAGCATACAGCATATAAGAAGCGTAGAAGCCATACGTGCAGCTCCTGATCTCTAGTGTCTCCTCTACACATGAATGTCCTCTGCTGACGCTGCTGTGTGAACCTGTAAAGCCTGCGGCCTGAAGAACTTGCTAGTGACTGCTCCTTGTGGCAGCAGCAGCCTGGGGTCACACAGAGTGTTATACACACACTGACACATGTTCCTTGTCACACACAGTCCCCGGTTCCTCCCCTTCATAAACAGCTCCCAGTCTATTACAACCCAGAGTACTATGTATCAGGCGGATCATTCCAAGACATTCCAGCAAATCCTCCTCCTGACATACTTGACATTTCATACATAAGACAGAAGTGCTGACTACAGTGCAATGATATAGCAGATCCCTGAATGCTGCAGAGCCCGGTATATACAATGAATGTATACTGCAGAGCTTCATTCACTGGCAGGAGCTCAGTGTGCCCGTCTCAAGGCCAAGTCATCATAGATCACATAGGTATACAGCAATGCTGAGCAATGTCTACAACCCTATATCACTGTCCCCAGGTTACGGATAGAGATGAGCAGGATCTGTGGTGAGAAGTGCTGTAATCTGATGTGCACAATGCTTTACACTGTGCCATTGTTTGATGCAAGCATGGCACATTTTCCGGCGTACGAGTACAAAACAAAGTGTCAGAAATTTATGACGGCAGAATACCGTCCTATGAGACCCATGAACTATATAGATCTCATATATGTGTGTCACATGACTGAGATGTACTAATGTCATTATTATGATGTCAGCTTTCTGGATTACAAACAAAATGGTGTTGTCCAGCGCCCACCGCTGGTTTTACCACTACAGATGCCGGACTAGGGGGCAAGGTTGTCCATGACAGTTCTCCAGCACCCACAGCGGCAGGGTATAACCTGGCATTATATATCACTATGCCCCCATAAATGGCACTGTGTTGGGGGGACATGCTGTCACAGGGACAATTCTGACCATGCACCTGACCAATACTCCAGCGGTCGAGGTCTTCGGCATCGGTTGGGGGCCCCATGTCAAAAGTTCGCCACGGGGCCCCGCCATTCCTAGTTACGCCAATGCATATATATATATAGTATATGTCTACAGAAGAGCACCAGTGATGCATGCAGCTTTCCAGGTGCAGCAGTCTATACATTAGCTTGCAGTACAGTATGGCTATATATACTGTACATGCTGGAGTGTGTAGCTATGTATGACATAATGGTGGCGGCATATACATTAGTGAGCAGCATGTGCTGTCTATTACTAGGCATTCTGTATTCTCTATGTCTCTGCATTGGCTGTGAGTGCAGGCTATGGCTGTATATACTACACTACACTGCACAATGTAACACCTCGCACCGCCCGGCTTACCTGCAGCAGCCGCCTCCTCCACGTCTCTCCTGGCAGCCTCCTCAGCCTCTTCCCCAGGCCGGCTCCCTCTGCAGTACTGGGAACCGGCCCTGGCGATGTGACAGCCCGCCCCGGGGCCCTCCCCAAGTCCGGAGCTGCTGTCACTCCTTCCCAGCCCCGAGCCGCTATTAGCCGACTACCTCCTCACACCCAGAGACTCCCGAACCTGCAGCCGGCACCGAACCACCGACGACCGGGACCTGTGGCCACGCCCACTGCCACATTACATATTCACCAGCTGTGACACGTGGACACGCCCCTTTCCTTATTATCTATTAACCCCTTAACGACCGGCCCATAGTAAAATTACGTCGGCACTGACAGGTCCTTCCTGACTGCCCTATAGTAAAATTACGCCGGGCAGTCAGGGAAGGATTCCCTGTCAGTGCCGACGTAAATGGAGAGGATCTTAGCTGTATCTGACAGCTAAGACCCTGCTCCATTACCCCCCATCGGAGGGGTCTCCGATCGGGGTTTTTTAACCCCTTCAGTTCCGTGATCAAACATGATCACGGAACTGAAGCGGTTCCGTGATGCTGCCGGCAGTATCGGCACCCCCCGCGGCGAGATCGGGAGGTGCCAGTGTCTCCAACATGCAGTCTGGGGTCTGGCCAGTGACCCCAGACTGCTAAAGACCCCCGATACCTGGTTGATCCTGCCCCGGTTAAGAGGAGGTCAGCCGCAGGCAGCCCCTGCGACTGACCTCCTCTAGACGCTGCAAGACACTGAATGCTGTGTCCTGCAGCGTCTATTACAGAATTAGTCCTAAAGGGACACATGAAAAAGTAAAAGAAAAAAAGTGAAAAATAATAAATAAAGTTTATAATAAAAATGAATAAAGTTATAAAGCCCCCAAAACTCCCTTTTTTTTTTTTTATAGAAAATGAATTATATAAAAAAAAACCTAAAAATTAATAAAAACAATACATATTTGGTATCTTCGCGTTCGTAACAATCTGTACAATAAAACTGAAACAATATTTAATGTACACGGTGCACTTCGGAGAAAAAAAAAAAGGAAAAAACCCGCCGAAAGTAGTGATTTTTCGCATCTTACCTTACAAAATATGCTATAAAAAGTGATCAAAAAGTCATATGCACCCCACAACAGTACCAATAAAAAGCGCAGGTTGTCCCGCAAAAAATAAGCCCCCAACCAACACTGTCAACCAAAAAATAAAAATATTACGCCTCTCAAAAGATGGCGATGCAAAAAACATTGATTTATGTCCCCAAATGTGTTTTTATTGTACAGAATTAGTATTGCATAAAAAAATAATATAAATAAGGTATCGCCGTAACCGTACCGACCCGCAGAATGAAGGTCACATGTTACTTATACTGTACGCTGCATGGCGAAAAATTTAAAAGGTAAAACTCAATGCCAGAATTGATTTTTTCTTTTTTAAATCCAGCAAAAAAGGGTTAATAAAATGTATTCAATAAGATGTAGGCACCCAAACATGGTGTCATTACAAAATGCATCTCATCCCGCAAACAACAAGCCCTTATATGGCCGTGTCACCATAAAAATAAAGAAAATATAGCATCTAGTAATGTGAAGGCAAAACCCCCCAAAATTGCCAAAACATTAGAACACAACTGGCTGCGGAAGGAAGGGAATATATAAACTGTGCGAGCGGATATCAGGGGACACCCCAGATTTACAGTTTATGAGGGAACAGACACCAGAAGTGACCCCCAAAGTGACTCCCCAATCATAGGAGCTACGGGGACATAGTAGAGAATTTGGTGTTTGCAATGTTCTCCGCACAGCTTATATATTCCCTCTTCGCCATCCGCTGTGCAGTCACGTCTGGGATACTAATACTCACTACACCCCCTGAGAAATTCTTTGAAGGGTGCAGTTTTCAAAATGGGGTCACTCCTTTGGGAAATGCACTTTTCTGGTACCTTACAGGCTCTACAAACATGACATGGCGTCCAGATACCAAACATCTGAATCTGGACTCCAAAAGCCACATTGTGCACCTTCCCTTCTGCGCCCTGCTGTGTGCCCGAACTGCAGTTTATGCCACATGTATGACACTGGTGTACCTAGGATAACGTACGTAATGTCATATGTAGTATATACTGATATTAGGGCACAGCCGGACACAGAAGGGAAGAAGGGTTATTGGGTTTTTGGAGCACAGACGGTTTGGTTTTTGGATGCCATCAGGGGCAGATCCAGGGCCGGGCAAGCCAGGCAACTGCCCGGGGCCCCGCGCTCAGCGGTGCAGCCCGGACCTAACAAAATGGTCCCGGTCGGCATGTCCCGATTTCAACTCATCGGTGTCCTACGGAGCTGAATACATAGGCGTTTAAAGCAGGAGCTGTCAGCTCCTGCTTTAACGCTGAGCTCCGGCATTTGTAGCCGCGATGTGATGACGTCACATCGCGCCTACAATATGTGTAGGAGGGAGAGAGCTGCGGGGGAGTGAGGGAAGGTGAGTGTGGGTTTTTTTTGTGTGTTAAACATTTAGGTGGAAAATAATGTAGGGGGCCCATGAAACTGGGGGCAGATGAGGGAGGGGGGGGGGAACGGCATGACACTGGGGCAGATGAAGGGGGAGAGAACAGTATGACGCTGGGGCAGATGAACGGAGGGAGAACGGCATGACACTGGGGCAGATGGAGGGGGGAGAACAGCATGACACTGGGGCAGATGAAGGGGGGAGAACGGCATGACACTGGGGCAAATGAAGGGGGGAGAACGGTATGACACTGGGGCAAATGAAGGGGGAGAGAACAGCATGACACTGGGGTAGATGAAGGGGGGAGAACGGCATGACACTGGGGCAGATGAAGGGGGGAGAATGGCATGACACTGGGGCAGATGGAGGGGGGAGAACAGCATGACACTGGGGCAGATGAAGGGGGGGAGAACGGCATGACACTGGGGCAAATGAAGGGGGAGAGAACGGCATGACACTGGGGCAAATGAAGGGGGGAGAACGGCATGACACTGAGGCAGATGAAGGGGGAGAATGGCATGATACTGGGGCAGATGAAGGGGGGAGAATGGCATGACACTGGGGCAGATGAAGGGGGGGAGAATGGCATGACATTGGGGCAGATGAAGGGGGGGAGAACGGCATGACACTGGAACAGATGAAGGGGGGAAAACGGCATGACACTGGGGCAGAGACGGGGGGGACATGAAACTGTGGGCAGATAAAGGGGGAGAATGGCATGAAACTGGGGACAGAGATAGAGGGGGGGACATGAAACTAGGGGTAGATGAAGGGTGTATATGAAAATGGAGAGATGGAGGGGGGACATATAATTTACGGGTGACTGTAGGAGGATTATACTATGTGGAATCACATGAAAAATGAACGAGAATGGGCGGAGTCAACATAAAAGTGGGTGGGGCCTAATTTGCCATTTTATTCCCTCTTTCTAGTCTTCAACAGTTGGGAGGTACAGGTTAGAAGTGCGAGACCCCCCGGTAACTAGGGCCCCGCCAAAGTCAATTGCCCAGGGTCCCGCAAACCCTGGATCCGCCACTGGATGCCATGACACTTTTGCAGAGCTGAAACGCCAGTAAAGTGGAATCCCCTGATATGAGACCTTATTTTGGAAACTACACCCCTGAAGGATTTATCCAGGGGTACAGTGTTGCTGTAACTTATTATCCATAAATGAATACAAAGCTGATTGTGAGAGATGAAAATGACAATTTTTCCAGGAATCAGTCATTTCAGTGCCTAATATGTTGTGCCCGCCTTGTATCAGAGATGAACGCTCTAAAAGCCGCTGTGCCCAGGATACCCGCTTAACAGTTTTTGGAGTGTGTATCTCTGCTGATATAAGTTGGGCACAACATGTCGGGCACTGAAATGGCGAATCTCTGGAAAAATTTCATTTTTAACTTCTCATTATCAGCTATGAGTTCATTTCTGGAAACTAAATAAATGTAACCCTCAAGGGTTAAAATGCTCGCTACGACACTTGATAAATCCCATCAGTGGGGTAGTGTCCCAAATATTGTGACATGTCCACTTTATTGGCAATTCAGGGGCTTTGCAAAAGTGGCATGACGTCCAAAAACCAAAATAGCGCTCCTTCCCTTCTGTGCCCGGCTGTACCAAACAGCCATTTCTATCCACATATGGCATTAAGTCTGTTATCCGGTGTACACCAGTGTCATACATGTGGTCATACACTGCTATTTGGGTACACAACAGGGCACAGATGTGAAGGAGAGATATGTGCTTTTGGAGTGCAGATTTAGATTGTTGGTTTTTGGACACCATGTCACATTTGCGGAGACCCTAAAATTGCCCCTACAAAATGGGGTCACTTCTTGGGGAATTCCAGTTTACTGTCAACTCCAGGGCTCTGCAAAAACATCATGGCGCCCAGAAAGTCCCTCTAACTCTGTACCCCAAAAGCTAAAAAGCGCAGTGCTCCTTCCCTTCTGAGCCCTGCTGTGTTCCCAAGCAGCAGTTTACACCCACATATATAATTTTTGGCCCCTTGGGATGGCCCACTTAATAGTTTTAGGAGTGCAGGTCTCTGACAACACAAAGAGGGTGCAACGTATTGGGCACCGAAATGGCATATTTCTTTAAAAATTTCAATTTTCATTTTGTACATTAATTTTTGGGAAGAATTTTTAGGCTCAAAGTGATAATACCCCTTGATACATTCCTTGATAGGTGCAGTTTTTAAAATGGGGTCACTTTTGAGGGGTTTCCATTGTATTGGTACTTTAGGGGCTCAGCAAATGCGACATGGCACCTGAAAACTATTCCAGCAACATCTGCCCTCCAAAAGCCAAATAGCGCTCTTTCCATTCTGAGCCCCACCATGTCCCCATACATCAGATTATGACCACATATGGGGTATTGCCGTGTTCATGAGCAATTGTTTAACAAACTATGGGGGGCTTTTTCTCTTTTAACCCCCTGTGAAAGTGAAAACTTTGGGGATACAGGGACATTTTAGTCATTTTTAACCTACACATCCCAAGGTTAGTAAAATCTGTGAAACGGCTATAGGGTCAAAATACTCACTATACCCCTCAATGAGTACCTCAAGGGGTCTAGTTTATAAAATGGGGTCATTTATGGGGGTTTTCAATTGTTTTGGTAACTCAAATCTTGTTTGAAAGTGCAATGGGCCTAAAATAACGGCAAGCAAAATTTGTGTCTTGAAATCCAGTTGGTGCTCCCATCTTTTTGGGCCCTACCGTGCGTCCGTACATAGGATTAAGGCTACAAAGTGTACATTTTTGAACACAGGAGAAATGGGGTCATCTATTTTGGGGTGTTTTTCTTCATTTTCATGCGTTGTTGTGTTAAAAAACTGCCTTTAAAATGACTCTTTTGTGTAAAAAATATGAGAATTTTTTGTTTGACACAAATTCTTTTAAAATCTATGGGGTCAAAATACTGACTATACCCCTCAATGAATACCTCAAGGGGTCTAGTTTATAAAATGGTGTCATTTATTGGGGGTTTTCAATTGTTTTGGTAACTCAAATCCTATTTGAATGCGCAATGGGCCTAAAACATTTAGAAGCAAAAATTGTGTCTTGAAATCCAGTTGGTGCTCCCTTCTTTTTGGGCCCTACCGTGCGTCCGTACATAGGATTAAGGCTACAAAGTGTACATTTTTGAACTTGGGAAAAATGGGGTCATCTATTGTGGGGTGTTTTTCTTCATTTTCATGTGTTATGTGCAAAAAAACTGCCTATAAAATGACACTTTTGTGTAAAAAATATGACATTTTTTTGTTTAATGCAAATTTTCTCAAAACTTATGGGGCCAAACTACTCACTATACCCTTCAATGAATACCTTAAGGAGTCTAGTTTATAAAATGGTGTCATTTATGGGGGGTTTCAATTGCTTTGGTAACTCAAATCTTGTTGAAATGTGCAATGGGCCTAAAATATCTGCAAGCAAAATTTGTATCTTGAAATCCAGTTGGTGCTCCCATCTTTTTGGGCCCTACCGTGTCCAGAGAGGACGCAGATGAGTTGAATACAGAGGTGAAGCAGCAGTGGACAGCTCCTTCCTCTCCCCTGTGTCCCCTATGTGCTCAGAGCCCCTATGTGCTCTGACTCTGTATCCCTGTAGGCGCAATGTGATGACTTCACTTAGATCGCACCTGCAGCTCCCTGAACAGTGTGGTCCAAGAGACTGCAGAGTACGCAGCAGTGGAGTGGGGAGAGGTGAGTGTCTTTGTTTTTTATGTTAACCACATGAGGACCGCCGTACGTAAATTTACGGCCTCATGTGATGGTACCTAAAGTCCGGACTATTGTCGAAATACGTCCGGTCTTTAGGTGCCATTTTAGAGCAGATCGCGCCCCCCCCTGGTAACAGTCCCGCCCCTACCTCTAGCCCGGGACTTGGTGAAGATGCCGGGGACCGATCTGATTGGTCCCCGGTCATGTGATCGCTGTGACAGCAAGTCACAGCGATCTCTTTTATTTACAGTATAGCCAGCGTCTTAAGTCTCCTCCCTCTCCTCTTCTCCTTACACATTGTTACTTTGTGAGGAGAAGAGAAGAAGGAGAGAGACTTGAGACATTGCTTGCTAAAAAACACCCCTATACACACTTTCCACTGCCCGATCCTGCCCCCAAACCCATCGATCCCCTAATTCCTAATCCCCTATCCCCAGATCTATATATAGATCATATATATATATATATATAAAAAAATAAATATATATATATATATCTGTGTATATCAGAGCTAGATAGGGAGATATATATATATATACCCACCATATAGGTATATATATATATTTCTGTCACTTGTATAGCGCTAACATATTCTGTGGCGCTTTACAGAAAGTGTCAGTCACCGTACCCTATAGGGCTCACAATAAATTGCTCTCTAGCACCATATATATATATATCTACCGTATAAATTTTAGATATATATATATACATATATATATATACCCGCCATATAGGTATATATATATATCTGTGACTTGTATAGCGCTAACATATTCTGCGGCGCTTTACAGCCACTCTACCAAAGAGGGCTCACAATAATCAGCTCTCTAGCACTATATATATATCTACCGTATAAATTTTAGATAGATATATATATACATATATATATATACCCGCCATATAGGTATATATATATATCTGTGACTTGTATAGCGCTAACATATTCTGCGGCGCTTTACAGCCACTCTACCAAAGAGGGCTCACAATAATCAGCTCTCTAGCACTATATATATATCTACCGTATAAATTTTAGATATATATATACATATATATATACCCGCCATATAGGTATATATATATCTGTGACTTGTATAGCGCTAACATATTCTGCGGCGCTTTACAGCCACTCTACCAAAGAGGGCTCGCAATCAGTGACATTATGGCGAGGAGGTTTTATACTAGTGAGGAGGCATACGCCATTCTTTGGTTAGATGCATCAGATGCGTCTGACACTGAAACATTTGCAGACAATGAAAATGACAATACAAGTGTCATTTCAGATGTGTCTTCAGGAGACGTTCTCCCTGATGACATTGACTCTTCAGATGGTGAAGGTGCCGGAACTAGCAGTGCGGCAGCAGACAGTGACACTTTCCCACTAATTGATGTGCGTTCCCTCCAGTGGGCACCTGCTCCATCTTTTGCCCCTAGAGTCCACCCATTTACTGCATCTCCTGGCATAACAGTGGATGATTCCCAGTTTACCCACATGAATTATTTTAGTTTATTCATAAGCGACGACCTCCTCAATGACATTGTCCTTCAAACAAATTTATATGCCACCCAGTACATAACCCAAAAACCTTCCTCTGCCCATGCCAAAGATTGGACACCCACAGATCTGGTGGAAATGAAAAAATTTTGGGGCCTCACCCTAAATATGGGTATTGTAAAAAAGCCCTCAATCAGATCATATTGGTCAAAAAGTCCCGCACAGTCAACCCCAATATATTCGGCAGTCATGTCCAGGCTTCGCTATGAGCGACTAATGAGGTTCCTTCACTTCAGTGATAATTCACAGGCCCCCCCAAGTAATGATCCAAACCGTGATCGGTTATTCAAACTGAGACCCCTCATAAATTATTTGAACCACTCCTTTTTACAACATTACACCCCAGAGCAAAACGTCAGTGTGGACGAATCCCTCCTTAGTTTTCACGGTAGACTGAGCTTTCGCCAATATCTCCCTTCCAAACGGGCAAGATATGGCATAAAGCTATATAAGCTTTGCGAAAGCAGTTCTGGCTACACCGACGCCTTCAGAATATATGAGGGACGAGATAAAAAAATTAATTCCCCAGGATGCCCCCCAAATTTTCCCATCAGTAGTAAAATAGTGGTGGAGATAATGCAGCCCCTGCTACACAAAGGGTACCACTTGTATTGTGACAACTTCTATTCAGGTGTGGCCCTATTTAGACACTTGCATTGTGCAAGCACAGGTGCATGTGGAACCATGCGCAAAAACCGAATTGGTTTTCCGCAGCAGCTAGTGGGGAAGGGCATACAAAAGGGGGAGTCCTGTTCTTATTCTTGTGAGGAGCTGTTGGCGGTGAAATACAGAGATAGGAGAGATGTCTATTTGTTGAGCACAATACACCCCACAGGAACAGTGGCAGTGAGGGAAAGAGGGGCAACAGCAGACAAGCATAAGCCAATAAGTGTGTCCGAGTATAACAAACACATGGGGGGGGGTGGATTTAAGTGATCAAATCTTACAGCCCTATCTAGTAAAAAGAAAAACCAAAACCTGGTATAAAAAAGTGGCCATCTACCTAATACAAATTGGAATCCAAAATGCCTTTTTACTTTATAAAAAGAAGGGAGGCACCGACAAATATCTGGATTTCCAGGAAAAAATAATTCACAACCTCCTTTTTGACCCTCAGGACCCCATAGAGACCCCCCAGTCTGAAGATGTCAAACGACTCACTGAAAGGCATTTTATTAGTCTACTTCCCTCCACAACAACACGAGCTAACGCGCAAAAAAAATGCCGTGTCTGCACCAAAAATGGGCGACGCAGAGATACCCGTTACCATTGTCCCTCATGCCCCTCAAAACCAGGCCTGTGTATTGTCCCTTGCTTTGAGAGATACCACACTGTTCTTCATTATTAGATCTCTTCCCCAGAAAATTCCATTTCTAATTTTGTGATTGCCACCAAGCCCCATCTTTTGCATAAACCTGCAAATTCCTATTGTTATAAACTCTAAATTCCCTAAATTATACCCCTAGATGAATACATTGGGGAACAAAAATACTAATTACATTTTTTTGCATCTTTTTCAACATTTCACAAAAAATCTGGATACTCTAAGAAGATGCTAAAGCACTTATTGAATACCTGCAAACTATTCTAGCAAAATCTGGCCTACAAAATCCAATTAGCGCTCCATCCGTTCTGAGAGCGACCGTGTGCCCGTACATTCGGGTACCAGCACATATGGGGTATTGTCACGTTCGGGAGAAATTGGGTAACAAAATGTGGGGTGCAATTTCTCCTTTAACCCCTTGTGGAAATGCAAAATTTGGGGTAAAGCAACATTTTATAGCAAAAAATGTCATTTTCCCATTTGCTGGGCCAATTCTGTGAAACAACTGTAGGGTCAAAGTGCTCAATATACCCCTTGATAAATTCCTTGAAGGGTCTAGTTTCCAAAATGGGGTGATATTTTGGGGGTTTCCACTGTTTTGGCACTTTGGGGGCTCTGCAAAAGGGACATGATGCCTGCAAACTATTCTAGCAAAATCTGGCCTACAAAATCCAATTAGCACTCCATCCGTTCGTACATTAGATTACCAGCACATATAGGGTATTGTCACGTTCGGGAGAAATTGTGTAACAAAATGTGGGTGCAATTTCTCCTTTAACCCCTTGTGGAAATGCAAAATTTTGGGTTAAAGCAACATTTTATAGCAAAAAATGTCATTTTCCAATTTGCTGGGCCAATTCTGTGAAACTCCTGTAGGGTCAAAGTGCTCACTATACCCCTTGATAAATTCCTTGAAGGGTCTAGTTTCCAAAATGGGGTCATATTTTGGGGGTTTCCACTGTTTTGGCACCTTGGGAGCTCTGCAAATGGGACATGGTGCCTGAAAAGTATTCTAGCAAAATCTGGCCTACAAAATCCAATTAGCGCTCCATCCGTTCTGAGAGCGACCATGTGCCCGTACTTTACGGTAACAGCACATATGTGGTATTGTCGTGTTCGGGAGAAATTGTGTAACAAAATATGGGGTGTAGTTTCTCCTTTAACCCCTTGTAAAGATGAAAAATTTGGGGCTACAGTAACATTTTATTATGAAAAAAGTAATTTTTCATTTTCACGTCTAAATGGTAAATAAATCTGTGAGACACCTGTAGGGTCAAAGGGCTCACTATACCCCTTGATAAATTCCTTGAGGGGTCTAGTTTCCAAAATGGGGTCACATTTGGGGGGTTTCCACTATTTTGGCACCTTGGGAGCTCTGCAAATGGGACATGGTGCCTGCAAACTATTTTATCAAAATCTGGCCTACAAAATCCAATTAGCGCTCCATACGTTCTGAGAGCGATCGTGTGCCCGTACATTAGGGTACCAGCACATATGGGGTATTGTTGTGTTCGGGAGAAATTGTGCAACAAAATATGGGGTGCATTTTCTCCTTTAACCCCTTGTAAAGATGAAAAATTTGGGGCTACAGTAACATTTTATTACAAAAAAAGTAATTTTTCATTTTCACGTCTAAATGGTAAATAAATCTGTGAGACATCTGTAGGGTCAAAGGGCTCACTATACCCCTTGATAAATTCCTTGAGGGGTCTAGTTTCCAAAATGGGGTCACATTTGGGGGGTTTCCACTATTTTGGCACCTTGGGAGCTCTGCAAATGCGACATGGTGCCTGAAAAGTATTCTAGCAAAATCTGGCCTACAAAATCCAATTAGCGCTCCATCCGCTCTGAGAGCGACCGTGTGCCCGTACATTTGGGTACCAGCACATATGGGGTATTGTTGTGTTCGGGAGAAATTGTGCAACAAAATATGGGGTGCAGTTTCTCCTTTAACCCCTTGTAAAGATGAAAAATTTGGGGCTACAGTAACATTTTATTACAAAAAAAGTAATTTTTCATTTTCACGTCTAAATGGTAAATAAATCTGTGAGACACCTGTAGGGTCAAAGGGCTCACTATACCCCTTGATAAATTCCTTGAGGGGTCTAGTTTCCAAAATGGGGTCACATTTGGGGGGTTTCCACTATTTTGGCACCTTGGGAGCTCTGCAAATGGGACATGGTGCCTGCAAACTATTTTATCAAAATCTGGCCTACAAAATCCAATTAGCGCTCCATCCGTTCTGAGAGCGACCGTGTGCCCGTACATTAGGGTACCAGCACATATGGGGTATTGTTGTGTTCGGGAGAAATTGTGCAACAAAATATGGGGTGCAGTTTCTCCTTTAACCCCTTGTAAAGATGAAAAATTTGGGGCTACAGTAACATTTTATTACAAAAAAAGTAATTTTTCATTTTCACGTCTAAATGGTAAATAAATCTGTGAGACACCTGTAGGGTCAAAGGGCTCACTATACCCCTTGATAAATTCCTTGAGGGGTCTAGTTTCCAAAATGGGGTCACATTTGGGGGGTTTCCACTATTTTGGCACCTTGGGAGCTCTGCAAATGGGACATGGTGCCTGCAAACTATTTTATCAAAATCTGGCCTACAAAATCCAATTAGCGCTCCATCCGTTCTGAGAGCGATTGTGTGCCCGTACATTAGGGTAACAGCACTTATGGGGTATTGTCGTGTTCGGAAGAAATTGTGCAACAAAATGTGGGGTGCATTTCCTCTTTTAACTCTTAGTAAATGTGTAAATTCTAGGGCTAAATGAATATATTAGTGATAGGAATTGAAAAATGTAAATTTGACCTCCATTTTGTTTTAATTGCTGTGAAATGCTGAAAGGGTTAAAAAACTTTCTACCTGCTGTTTTGGATTCTTTCAGGAGTGCAGTTTTTAGAATGGGGTGACTTATGGGGTTTTTTATTACAGAGGCCTTTCAAGTTCCCTTCTGAACTGAACTGGTCCCTTGAAAAATGTGTTTTGGAAATATTCTTGAAAATTTTGAAAATTACTGCTTGATTTGTAAGCCTTATAATATCTGAAAAAAATTAAAGAGTGATTAAAATTTGATTGCTACATAAATGAAAGACATGGTTAATTATATTTATGAAAAAATTTGGGTGGTATGACTTTCTATTTGAAAGACATGCAATTTCAAAGTTTGAAAACTGCATTTTTTTCCAAATTTTCGCCAAATTTCATATTTTTTAATAATCAAAGACATAACATACCGACCAAAATTTACTACTGACATGAAGTACAAGGTGTTACGAAAAAACAATCTCAGAATCACTTGTCTATGTTAAAGCGTCTCAAAGTTATTGCCATTTAAAGTGACACATGTCAGTTTTGAAAAAAAAGGCCTGGTCTTTAACATACTTTTGGGCTCGGTCCTTAACCGGTTAAACTTTGGAAAGGGGACAGTAAACTGGGGGGGGGCATATGAAGAGGGACATTAAACTTTGGGACCAGCTAGAGGGGTTATTAAACTGTGGGGGCAAATGAAGAAGAACATTAAACCGTAGGGGGAGGGAGCTGGAGGAGGACAGTAATATGGAGATAACTGGAGCAGGACAGTAATATGGGGACAACTGGAGCAGGACAGTAATATGGGGATAACTGGAGCAGGACAGTAATATGGGGACAACTGGAGGAGTACAGTAATATGGGGACAACTGGAGGAGGACAATAAAATGGGAACAACTTGGAGGGGGACAATAAACTGAGGGCAACTGGAGGAGGACATTAACCCCTTCCCGCCGATGGCATTTTTTGATTTTCGTTTTTCGTTTTTGACTCCCCTCCTTCTAAACCCCATAACTTTTTTATTTCTCCACTCCCAGAGCCATATGAGGTCTTAATTTTTGCGGGACAAATTTTTCTTCATGATGCTACCATTAATTATTCTATATAATGTACTGGGAAGCAGGAAAAAAATTCAGAATGGGGTGGATTTGAAGAAAAAATGCATTTCTGCGACTTTCTTACGGGCTTTGGTTTTACGGCGTTCACTGTGCAGCCAAAATGACATGTCCCCTATATTCTGTGTTTCGGTACGGTTCCAGAGATACCAAATTTATATGGTTTTATTTACATTTTGACCCCTAAAAAAATTTCCAAAACTGTGTTAAAAAATTTTTTTTCTAAAAGTCGCCATATTCCGACGGCCGTAACTTTTTTATACGTAAGTGTACGGGGATGCATAGGGCGTCTTTTTTTGCGGGGCCGGGTGTACTTTTTAGTTCTACCATTTTCAGGAAATGTTATTGCTTTGATCACTTTTTATTCAAATTTTTATCAGAATCAAAACAGTGAAAAAACGGCGGTTTGGCACTTTCGACTATTTTTCCCGCTACGGCGTTTACCGAACAGGAAAAATATTATTATAGATTTGTAGAGCGGGCGATTTTGGACGCGGGGATACCTAACATGTATATGTTTCACAGTTTTTAACTACTTTTATATGTGTTCTAGGGAAAGGGGGGTGATTTGAACTTTTAATTCTTTTTATATTTTTTTATATTTTTTTAAACTTTTTTTTTTTTTTTTTGCATTTATTAGACCCCCTAGGGGTGTTGAACCCCAGGGGGTCTGATTACTAATGCAATGCATTACAATGCTAATGCATTGCAATGCATTGCAAAAAAGCATCCTTTCTTTTGCAGGCTGCATAGACCAGCCTGCAAAAGAGAGGATTTGCAGACAAGCCTGGGAGCCTGTACAAGGCTCCTGGCTGTCATGGCAACGGGACATCAGCCCTGGAACATGCTCCAGGAGTCGGTGATCCCGGCCAAAATGGCGGCGCCCATGCGCCGCCGGGAAAATGGCGCCTCCGGCCGCGGCGCCGGAGGGGTTAATGCCTCCGATCGGTCCGGGGACCGATCGGAGGCATTAGAGCCGGTTGTCTACTGCTTAAAGCAGTAGACACCCGGCGGCTATGGCGGCCGCTCAGCTCCCGGGCGGTCGCCATAGTTACAGACCCGACATGCGCCGTACTATTACGGCGCATGTCGGGAAGGGGTTAATGTCTCCCCTCGAGTTATCCCCAGTTTAATTTCTCCCTCCAGCTAACCCCACAGGTTAATGTCCCTTTCCAGCATAGTGGGTCATATTTTGCCTCTATTTCTGTCCTCTGAAAGTTGGGAGGTATGCAATATGCTAGCATTGATGTCGAAATCAGACCTTCTTACAAATTAAGAACAAGCGCCACCAGCACAGGGCATATCATGACATTTGCCGTTGTTAAAACCACAGGGGGCATTTATTAACCAATCTAGATGGGTGTAAATATGGGGTATCTTTGGCACATTACCCTTTTTTTCCACCAAAGATGCATCACATCATTCATTCTCTGCTTTGCTCACCACTTTCTGTGAAAGTAGGTAGAGCAGGGTGGAGAGTGAATTTTTGTAAAAAATATTTTGGAGAGCAAGGTGGCTGGGGTGGGGATTCCTTGGCCCAACAAATTTATTAAAATTCATACCAGAAAACTAGCTAAGGCTGAGGCCCCATGATGCAGAAATGTAGCTTTTTTTGTTGCAGATTTTACTGTGGTTTTTAGAGCCAAAGCCAGGAGTGGATTAAGTAGAAGGTAGAAGTATAAGAATTTCTTATATATTTCCCATTCCTTTTGTAGCCATTCTTGGCTTTGATTCAACCCCCCCCCCCCCCCCCCCAATAAATCTGCAACAACAAAAAAAGCTGCGTTTCCACAACGTGGGGCCTTAGACAAAAACAGGTTTGTAAAAGAAACTGCCAAAAAGATAGTTTGTGAAGGAAGCCACAACCTGGATATGGTGCTCTATTCTGCTACTTTTCTTATGTTAAAACACACACACTAAATTCCACCTTCAGACACATTTTGTTTAGAGCATCTCATTTCTTTAAAGTATTGTCAAAAAGTACCTGGCATTTCAAAGGGGTTGTCCAGGAGAACCGTTTTATTTGCAAGAAGGCCCGGGAAAGTGAAAGTAACCCAACAACAACCCATACTCACCTGTCCTGGTGCTACAGTGTCTCCCGCTGCTGTCTGGTCCTGCTTCTCCAGGGTTTTGTTTTGGCGGAAGTCCCTGCCACACATGTAGCAGCCTCAATAAGCTTTCCTTAGGCTACTGATTGGCATCAGTGGTCACGTGTAGCAGGGACTTCGGCCAAAACTAGACCAGGGTGAAGCAGGACTAGACCTCCTTTCAAAAAAATGGCTATCCTAGACAACCCCTTTAAATAAAAGCATCCATGAGGCTGTTTCACACCTGCATCAGAGACTCAGTTCAGAGTCTCCAGGGCAGATCTGTGTAAAACACCCAATAGATGTCCATTTTTTTCATGGGAGAATGGAAAGAACTATGCTGGTGTGATCCTAGTGTAAGAGGATTATGACAAGTTAAGATGGTGGGTGTACATCACCTTATGACTAGAGAGTGAGGAGGACATGCAGGCAGTAACCTCAGATTACCATAGAAACCTACGAGATCTAAATTTGGCTTAGCAGAAGTATTGTGGGGAACGAAAGTGTGGCCGAATTACATGAATGAAATAGGTGTAATGCTAGCACTAAGCAACAACTTTATTTGTGCACCACCAAGATCACATGGTCTCCTTGCGCCATTGCAAGTAATGATTGTGAATGTGGTCAGGATACTACATGTGACATGATTTGACCACAAGGTAACTGAGAACAAAATCCAAACCTGCAAGATTTTTGCTAAGAAATCACAAGCAAGTATTGCAGCATAGCCATCAATGTAAGTCACAATCAAATGTGATTCTCAACATGTCAGCTTTGTTTAGCGTCTAATGCCTGGTTAAGAGACTGGAGTAGTGTGGAAGGATTGCTACCTCATCATCTTTTTTAGTTAACCATTAAAATGTATTGACTCAGGGCTCTCAGTTTTTATCTCTAATTGGAGTTGTAAAACCTAAGTCATGTGACTCAAAGCCAAATCACAACATAACATAGTCATCGGACGTCTAGTCACAGCCAGACTGATCATATACTGTATTTTTATTGCTCAACTTCATGTCAAAGTACCAACGCTGCTGTGTTATCATAGGCTTCATGCACACAACTGTTCTTCTATTCAGCCGTTAAAAATGGAATGGTCGGCACTAGAGATGGAGTAGTATCGAATACCTCGCTTCCATAGGAATGCGTGTAAGCGGCCGAACACCAAGGGGTTAAGAGCAGTGAATATATGATGCGCTTAACCCCTTGGTGTTCGGCCACTTACACGCATTCCTATGGGAGCGATGTATTAGATCGAATACTACTCGCTCATTTGTAGTCGGCACATCAATGTCATCCGTGTTCTGTCATTTCTGTTCACAAATACAACGAAGTAGAATAGGACATGCATTATTTCAGTGAGGTGCCCATTAAAAAAACATACAAACTACTGAAGAAAACAGCAGTCGTGAGCATGAAACTTTAGGCCTTAGGCAGGTTGAACACGAGCGTGCACTAGCCGCCAGGTGTGAATGAACGGCAAGGACAGAACACAGGCTGCAAGTGAATGTCATCTGCGTGCCGCCTGTACACTGGCCGAGCTTCCACAGCCTCATTCATTCAATGAATAGGAACCGTGAAAGCTGTATAAATGGGCTGTATATCAAAGGACCGTGGACTGTATATCACATAACCGTGGACTGTATATTATCACATGACCATGGGCTGTATATCACAGGACCGTGGACTGTATATCACATGACCGTGGACTGTATATTATCACATGACCATGGGCTGTATATCACAGGACCGTGGACTGTATATCACATGACCGTGGACTGTATATTATCACATGACCATGGGCTGTATATCACAGGACCGTGGACTGTATATCACATGACCATGGGCTGTATATGACAGGACCGTGGACTGTATATCACATGACCATGGACTGTATATTATCACATGACCATGGGCTGTATATCACAAGACCATGGACTGATTTTTTATCCACCAGGATTAAGTAGAATACAAGACAAAAAAAACATAAAAACAACAGAATTGCTTGCATTTTGGAAGGGGTAAGTTTTTTTTTGGGGGGGGGTGTTACCATTTTTTTATACACTCATAGATTTTTGTTTTTCCCTGTAAAGAAATATAAAGTAAAACATAAGGAAAGTAAAAAATGTCAAAACAGAAAAAAGCAATGCATTTAGGTCTTTTCATAAATTACTATTGACTGACCTGCAGTGGCGGATCCAGGCTTTGCGGGGCACTGGGCAATTGACTGTAGCGGGGCCCTACTTACAAAAACCCGACATGTAGGTTTTTTCTGTCCGCTTGAAAAGTCGGACATCTTTAGGACAGGCACGGAGTGTAAAACAATGCACCCGATGTCCATTTAAAGGGGCTCTATCAGCAAAATTATGCTAATAGAGCCCCACATATGTGTGAATAGCTTTTAAAAAGGCTATTCAAGCACCGTAAAAGTTATATTAACCCCCAGTCCCGTTTTTAAATAAAAGCATAAAAACAAATATGCAAATCTTACCGAACGCGCACCGGGGGCGGTGATGCATGATGCCGTGTCATCTTCAGGCACGCCTGCCTCTTCTGTCTTCTTACGCCCTCTAGTCCCGTCTCTTCTGCCGGCTTCCTATTGGTCTTCTTCCGACTTGAGGTCTTCAAATCTCGCACCTGCGTAGTAGCGCTTCCCTCCGAATCGCTACTGCGCAGGTTCACTCGCCATTTTACTTAATGGCAGTTCGCAAGCGTGCAGTACGCTTGTGTAGTTCTACGGGGACTGGCAAGTGAGCCTGCGCAGTAGTGCTCCGGAGGGAAGCGCTACTACGCAGGCACGGGATTTGAAGACAAGAAAATGGAAGAAGACACGGAACCAGAGGGCGTAACTACAAGAAGACAGAAGAGGCAGGCGTGCCCGAAGATGACATAGTATCGTGCATCCCCGCCCATGGTGCACATTCAGGTACGATTAGCATATATGTTTTAATGCTTTTATTTAAAAATGGAACCGGGGTTTAATATAACATTTACGGTGCCTGAATAGCCTGTTTAAAGGCTACTCACGCATATGTGGGACTCTATTAGCATAATTTTGCTGATAGAGCCCCTTTAAATGAATGCAGAATGTCACGGACACAGCTAGTGTCCGCTGCTAATGTCCGTGAAAGATTTTGAACATTAGCAGCGGACACCGACGGTAGTGTGAACACCCCCTAAGATACTCCATGTGCCTCATATTAATAGCAATTAACCCTATCATGTCCTTCACATTAACCCCCTGTGTGCCTCACATAAGAGTTACTGATATGTGAGAGACATGGAGGTAATAATGAAGTATTTTCATGATTAGTACCCCATATATCTCACACATCAGTAACCCTTATGGTGAAGTACACAGGGGGTTAATGTGAGGGACATGATGGGGTTAGTTGCTATCAATATGAGGCACATGGAGTTACCAAAACTAAATGAATAACTCCAATGCCTGACATTAATAGGTATAGTAACCCCCCTCCCCCCTCCAGCCTGTACCTGGGTGTTCTTTCTTTACTTTCACTTTGCTGAAGCTTCCTCTTCTCCCTCTCATGTGAGCAGGATGCAGGATGGCAGGGATCTTCTGTAGAGCGATAAGCTCCGCCTCCTGGGCTCTCCTTACCCTCTCATTGGTTGACAGAGGGCAGCCAGAGAAGGGGGGGGGGGTGAGGAGGTGCTTCCTGACAGCACTGAGTGGAGCTTCCTCTATCAGTAGCTGCAGCTCCCTGCGCTGGTTGCTCTCTATGAGCCGATGCTGCAAGTACACAGTGTGCTTTACACATATACTTCTTAATAGGGAAAGTATATGTCGGAAGCACACTGTGTACCTGCAGCATCGGCTAATAGAGAGCAGCCAGTGCAGGGAGCTGCAGCTACTGATAGAGGACCGACAGGGGGCCCCTGCAAGTGCTGGGGCCATCGGCAATTGCCCTGCCGACCGACCCTACCTGCGTTTTGTTAGGTCCGGGCCCTGCCGCGGGGCCCCGCTGGGCGCGGGGCCCTGGGTGGTTGCCCGGCCCTGGATCCGCCCCTGCTGACCTGTAACATCTGGATGCAGTGTTTTTTCAGCAAAAACAAGGGGAATAAAAAAAAAAAAAAAAAAAAGAAGTGTACAGCCAGCGTCAATATTCTGATTATGGCTAGATCTAGGCTAAGGCCCCACATAAACGCATTGCGGTTTTTCTCACAGCAGTTTCACACACAGTCCGCAGTGTTTTCCTCTGTGGACTTTCTGCTTCATACCAGTAGGGAAACCGCCAGCATTTCTGTAAGTATAAATGACATGATGCAATTTCCAAAAATGCTATAGTTTTTGAAATTTTTTCTGCAATGTGTGGATGAGATTCGGTGATGTGTGGGTAGGATTTGCCCTGGCCTCATGGAGGAAATCCCAAAGTGGATTAAAAAGCCATCAAGTCTATGGGGACAACCAGGGACATAATTAAAGGCTCATGGGTCCTTGGTACGGAAGCTCAAGAAGCTCAGCTTGGGGCCCTCCCTGAGCAATTTCTCCTCATGACTGTCAGTTGATGCTATCTCTACATTTCAGTAGCATTTACATGTCCCTTTCCTTCTCTGTCTGGGCCCAGACCACCATGAAGACTTGCTCACGACATGTCTGTGCACAAAAACGTCCATCATTACATGCTGACCAATGGCTGCTTTGGGCATTAAAAAGCAATTTCCTTTTTCTGATAGTTAAAGGCTGTGTATCATAAATCTTCTTCACCTGTATCACTGTAGTGCGCCTAAGGATAGGGGTAGTAAATGTATGATACACAGGTTGCCAGCCATCAAAGGAAACCAGCAAGGAGATCAAAGTTTAATCAGTGTGTTTAGTAAGGGCCCCCCTTTATACACTGCCTATGGATTGAATGTAGCTGCGACCACTATGACTCCTCTAGTTACGTCAGTACTTATGGCCCCCCCCCCCTAAGGCACCTGGATGCAGTTGCACTCTATGTACCCTCTCAAGTTACATCCATGGGAACAACCCAGCATTTTTGCTGACAAAACTAACATGCTGCATTTTTTCTAAACACATACAGTATGAATTTTAGAAAATTGCTGGTTTTTTTTTCCCCCATTTTCCTTCTCTGAAATGTATGGGGGATGTGTGAAAATGGGTGCCCTTCAGTTGCAAGACAGCCATGAAAATTTTTACAGCTAGCATTAAACTTTATTTGCACAACAGTGAAAAACAACCAAGTTTTGAGAACACATTGATTTGCCCATTCACATAGCCCATAGATGTCAAACTCTGGCCCACGGGCTGAATTTGGCCTGCAGAGTGATTATATTTTGCCCGTAAGAAAATACAAAATGTACAGTATACTAGAGTGTCTAGTAGAGTAGATCAGAGTGTAGCAAACTGTATTAAGTTTTACTTGTTCCAGATTCCATGTTCAAGGAAAACTGCAGTTTGTTTCCATATGAAAAGATTCATTGTTATATGTGATGAGAAGGAAAAACTTTCTCAATTTTTTCAACATATATCAATGTTGGCCCTCAACTTTGTCCAAGTTGTCAATTTTGGCAAACCGTGTATTTGAGTCTGACAACCCTGATTTTTTGACTGCCCATTTTTCACGTCTGACATGCACTATCTTTGTCCGTCACAAAGTGAATAGGCCCATTGACAGACATAAGTTCTATAATGGCCATTATTCGCTGCTACGTAAATTAGTCCTGACCTTGAAAAACGACACAGTCGTGTGCATAAGGCTGCAGTCACATGAGAGAGGTGAAAAATGGCCATGAAAAAGGTCCATTTTTCACAGCCGTCTTGCATCTGAGGGAAAGCCTTTTCACAATCCTCCATACATTTCAGTGTCAGAAATCCATGAAATTGGCTAAAAATAAAATATGACCTATATTTTGACGGTCTGTGACAATAGACCATCAAAATAATGATCATGTGAATAGCCCCCATTCATTGACAGTGAAATGAATGGTGCCATCCGTTAAAGAAACGGATTTCACATGGCCAGTAGTGTAAATCTATCCTTAGCGCTTAGGGCCCTTTCACACAACCAAGTCCCAGCTGAGGTCTGTGTGTGGGCTGTGCATGGAACTGACTACATCATAGTCAGTTATGATAAAATTATCTCCCAAACACACATCGCGCTGTACTGTGGAGCGGGGAGGAACTTCCCCCTCCCTCTCCTGATAATACTCGTCTATGGACGAGCTGTGTAAGCAGAGGGAGGGGGCGTTCCTCCCCGCTCTACAGTACAGCGCGATAGGCGCCGCGAGGCAGAAGGACGTTCCTGGCTAACAGTCAGAAACGCCCTTCTGACACTAAAGCGCTACGGTCCCAGGACCGATAGCGCTTTACACCGGGCACGGATCGGGAAAGCCGACAGTGCGCTGAATTCAGCGCACTGTCAGCTTTCCAGCAGTATATAAAACTGCATGGGCCCGATTTGATGAAAGGTCCTCTTTAAAGATTTTTTGAGCCAAGAGTGGCTACTAGAGGAAAGAGAAATATGCTGGCAGTTCTTGTACTTCTACTTTCTTCTCAATCCACCCCTTGCTTTGGCTCAAAGAATTGCAGCAAAATCTGCAACAAAAAATAGCATGTGTGAGCATTGCTTTTAGCTACCAGAGTGTAAGAACTATAGTATACAAGTACATGTTCATATATATTATATGTTATACAGTTATGTAATTCTATGCTCCTTCTACAGCTTTTCCTTTTCAGAAATAAATATATGTATAGTATATTTTCTAGTGCCCAAAGATATTACTTTTATTATCCTTCCACTCTTCCAATATAACTCCAGACAATAGATTTAAGTAATTTTTTTCTATTACTGCGTTCACTGCTGCATGTTATTAAATGCCATGCTATTAAACCATCCAGCAATGCATTTGGTACTGCGGCCTACAGCTCTGACTGAATGACACATTGCCATCTGTTTATGAGCGGCCATGGTTAATAACAATTGGTCAATATGTTCCATTTCTTAATTAGACAGTGTAAAGTCTGTGATCTCTCTTCCCACCACAATACGGATTCAGTTTGGACAGCTATTTTTTCCTATACCAGTAAAAATTTCAAAGCCCATTTGAAATGACCGTCATGTTTGGCCTACTTTTTATTCCCTCTGGAAATCTCTATACAGACATCAAAAAGAGGTGTCTGTCTGCTCCCCCAAGTGCTATACAGTACAGGACCCCTGCCATTCAATTCAGAAATATCTAGGACGTTGAATTCTTACTGAAAAAAAACCTATAGAATTTGAGAAGCTTTTGATCATTGCACATGTATGTGACTGATACTTCAAGAAATATGACTGAGGAAGAAGCATGACACTGGTTTCCGAACACAGAAAATACTCGGCTTTATGTTAATAACCATGTGGCCAAACATCTTTAGTACTGGATTTTGTGAAGTCGGAGTTGCATATGGAGGATACTACTGCAATTTTCAGCATGTTCTTTTTTCAAATGCCACTGTGCCACCATAACAGTAATAACCATCACAGTTAGATATTTATTCAACGTCATAGCAATGACTTCCTTCGGCTGGTTTCACACACAGGATTATGCATAAAAATATAATTTATTTTTTTATTTTGGCAAAATACAGTGGCCAGCTGTTACATTAAGGTTGGTGCGCCACATGGCGTAAACTTTACGGCATTCAGGCCTCAACTAGTGAGCGCCAATCTACGGACAACACTAGAACCTGCAATCTGCACAGTAGGAATAGGAGTAGGTGATTAGGTGTATTTTTTCTTTAATATTAGATATTATATGGGGGGCACTAGGGGAACCGGTTAATGTGTGAGGGGCTACTGGGGGGATAATATATACAGTAGGGTCACTGCCTGGAGCATTACACTGTTATTTGAACCGAGCTCATCAATGTGTGAAATATAACATGAAGTACATATAAAGAATTTTTGTATTTTATTCTTTTTACTAAAGAAAATTTATTAAATTTTGTTTTTTGGGTATTTTGCCCACAGGATTCTCTATATGGGATTTGAAATTCACAGTTACAAATGCAGCAACATTTAAAAAAACAAACAAACACTAGTATGGCTAAGATCCCATGTTGTTCCATTTCTGATGTAGAAACTCATTGGGGAAAAAACACTAACCTCTCTGCCTATGTGTACCAATTTTTTTTACATTGGTACTGTCTATTGCCATGTGTTTACCACCAGTGATTTTACCAGTGCTAAAATCAGTATAAAATAGTGATAAAAATTGTTAAAAACATAGTATTCTAATGGAAAACTAAAGATACTCCAGCCCTCTCCCTGCTCTCATGTTTATACATGCATTTCGGTATCTGCGATTTAAAGGGGCTCTATCAGCAAAATCATGCTGATAGAGCCCCACATATGCGTGAATAGCCTTTAAAAAGGCTATTCAGGCACCGTAAATGTTATATTAAACTATCCCCCAGTTTTAAATTAAAACCCTAAAACAGAATATGATCAACTTACCCATCGTGCATGGTGGGCGGGCATTCAGGGTCCGCTGTCTTCTTCAGCCACGCCTCCTCTTCCAGCGATGTCCTCGGGTCCCGTCTAACTCACGAACTGACATTGATAAAAAATGGCGCAGGCACATGCGCAGTAGCCGTACTAGAAGCAGCATGCTACTGCGCATGCACCCATGCCATTTTTTAACAATGTCAGTTAGCTAGTTAGACGGGACCCGAGGACATCGCTGGAAGAGGAGGCGTGGCTGAAGAAGACGGTGGACCCTGAATGCCCGCCCACCATGCACGATGGGTAAGTATATCACATTCTGTTTTAGGGTTTTATTTTAAAACTGGGGGGTAGTTTAATATAACTTTACCGGTGCCTGAATAGCCTATTTAAAGGTTATTCAAGCATATGTGGGGCTCTATCAGCTGATAGAGTCCCTTTAAGCAATTACACAGGCAGAATAGTGATAGAAATCAATAAATACATTCTCCTCAGTGAATGTATTGTTTAGTTATGAGTTATCAGTATATCCCATTGGTATGTGTGCATTCAATTATTGCTGAGGGTGGAAAGGTTTGTTCCTGCTCCTCCAGGTTAATTAATTTACAGCTTTTTAAGCAGACAGGCATGGCAGAGGGTGACCTGTCGACCTCAGCATCTGTGAAATATTTTTCTTTCCAAGATTGGAATGGAGTTAATACCCCATCTTTTCCAGATGGGGATAGGTTGGCTCATTGCCCACTTTAGGGAGTGAGGCACCCAGGCATTAGGTGCAGCTAGGCACAAGCACTGTGATATCTAACAACTGATAACACATTTTTGGGACAGCAAAGAAGCTGGATGCGTCCAATGCTTTCAGAAGTGATACCCTAAGCTCCATGGATCAAAAAGGATTATTCGTCTTTTCTCCTTTTATTTTTAAAACTGTTTGCTTGTGTGTCATTTGTTATTTTTCTTTTCTTCTTTTATATAGAGCACTTAACCCTCTAGGTATTAAATTGTAAAATTTAATGATACTTTGTGCTTGCTCTATGAACCTATTACCATTTGCGCCTGTCTGTCACAGAGATGCATGTAGATGCAAATGTGGTTTCCACTGAGCATATCAAGTCAGTGGTAGTGGCAGTGTGAATTTGGGGTACATGGACTGTGTTGGGGTGCGATTTATGCTCAATTTGCAACCAGAGTGAAGAGTGAGTGCAAGATTGAGTGAGTTGACCCCTGACAACTGCACCCACATGCTAGGATGGACCGTAGGCAACAAAATGGTGGCAAGCAGTGGGACAATCTTATCACAAACTACTTTAGTGCGAGACCTACTTGCGAACAGTTTCCCTTCCCACTTTTCTTTCCTATCTTTTATTTGGAAAAGGCTAGTATCAGATATGGAAACCTTATACAGACTTTTCTTTGCAACTGGACTTACAACAGCTGGCCCCACTGAATCTAGCATGTACCTAGAGAGGCTACAGAACTCCAGGCAGAGACAGTGATAGTGACAGTGTCTATTTGGGGTGAATGGACTGTGTTGGGGTGCAATTTATGTTCACTTTGCAGTCTGAGTGAAGGTTGAGTTCAAGACTAAGTGACTGAAGTG
Organism: Leptodactylus fuscus; assembly: GCF_031893055.1. Lineage (NCBI taxonomy): Eukaryota > Metazoa > Chordata > Amphibia > Anura > Leptodactylidae > Leptodactylus > Leptodactylus fuscus. The sequence continues at coordinate 117,085,537 of NC_134270.1, read as the reverse complement.
AATTAACAATGACATTCTCATCCACGTCACATACTAGGCCAGTCTGTACATGACAAGCAGTTTCTTCTGTATAGACAGTCTGTAAACTGACAAAACAATCCTGTTAGTGAGAAATATTTTAAGGGCTTTTTTGGGCAACAGTTTTTTTTTTTTTTTTTTTAAATTAAATACATAGAAGCTGCTGTTCTAACAGTAATATGCGGTTTCCAACTGCAACATCTGAAAGAAAAAAAACCCTCTTCTATTTAAGCGGGTTCTTTTTTCATACGAGCCACCTCCCCTGCCATGTTTGTTGCCCCAGAACTGATAGACCTTGTGATGAGCCAACGTATTGACTCTGATATTTGCCTAGACATCCACTTCTTGGCTTTGAAAGGATAGACAGACTTATTTTGTATTCTTCCGAATGTTATGACACTCATATGATGCAGTTTGGCAATTTTCTTGGCCGAGAGACTGCTATCAATAAGTTGGATGATGCTGTTTCTCTTTTCATAGGAAATCTTCTTTATAGCTGATTCTCAATTTGAACTAGTGACCTTTAGCTTGGGAATCAATCTAATAACGCACGGAGCTATTAGGGAATGTGAGAACAGGATGTAATTTGTAGTATACAAGAAAAAGATTTTTCCACCACCAGAAGCAAAGCAGTTCCATGACAAGAATTTGCCTAACTAATCACATACTAAATAGCTGCAAGATAAATTTATGTATGAGATATCCAAGATGATTTGTCTATAAAATGATGGTAGTCTCACGTTCAAAGCTTTAGTGCAGGGGTCAGCAACCTTTGGCACTCCAGATGCTGTGAAACTACAACTCCCAATATGCTCCATTCACTTCCATGGGAGTTCCAAAAACAGCAAAGCACGTATGCATGCTGGGAGTTGTGGTTTTGAACAGCTGGAGTGCCAAAGGTTGCTTATCCTTGCTGTAGTGGATGGTGAGATGTGGAGACTGAAAGTCAAAAGTTCAAAACATTTTTACCCTTTTGCTTGTCAGAATATTTACAGTATTTCAGCTAATTCCCCCCCCCCAAAAAAAAAAAAAAAATCTCCTTTGTTTTTTTTTGTTGTGTTCACATAATATACAGTCTAGCCTGTGCTAATCTGAAAAAAAAACCTCTGTTATTGCATATTGACACCCAATATGCAGCTTAGCCTTATCTGAAAAAAGACCTCTTGATATTTAGTGATTCTTTTTTCTCTGCTCACCAAATACACAAAAATGATTCATTTCTTGAAGGTTTTTTTTTTTTTTGCAGTGCATATATACAGTATTTCTTGAAACTATAGGAGAAAATGAGTTGGCATATATATGAAAGTCATTCCGTGTATGCCAAAGAGCGATTGAGTTATACTGAATAAGAAGCATGCATACATATGATAGAGATGCTCAACCTAGAATAAATATTAGATTAAAATATTCATAGTTTATTGGCAAAAATCATTTAAATATACATTGAATCAAACAATGTGGCGGTCTAAAGATGGTATGTACAAATTAATAGCGACTCCATGTATAAAAAAGGATGCACATGCACAAAAGATATATAAAAAGATTAGAATTCTTATAATGATATTCCAAAGAAGTAATTTGGATAGTGATCACAATATAATATTACTATGAAAAGAAATGGAAAAATATATACCTGTTTATTTCCCCAATATACAGTATGTGCCCAAGATGTACTGTATGTGTTTGTATATGCAAAAGTGATACAATGAGATATCAGCATTCTAAAAAGAAAAATAAACTCAAAAGCAGGAATGAGTGTGCAAGTATGAGTGTGAGTCAGTCTCTATAAATAGAGCTCTAAAGGCAAAAAACTAGCAGTTGCCAAAAAGAAATAAAAAAACATGGAGAAACAAAATTGAGTCAGATAGTTACCATATATGTAAGAAACAGATCACAATGAAAGTCCCAATGCATATCGTCCAAAAGGTGGACTTCCTCAGGGGTAAATGACAGGCAAACTGAATATCCTTATATAGCTGGAATGAGCCACATGTGGAGTATGATTCATGCTGACGGTGGGTGCAAGAACTTATAGCACATGCTCAAGAATTGTGTAAGTATCGTGCGGCTAGTAAAAAGTCTGTGCATGCGCAAAATGGTTCATTATAAATTGCTCATCTCCGGGATCAAATTGTCACACATTTGAATATTATGCGCATGCGTGGACTCTACTTCTTAAGACACGTAGTATCTGTCATGAAGGAGGTGCCAGTCTACTGTACAGAAACAGAAGAAGTTGCGTTGTTCTGCACTCTAATACAATAGTTTGGATGCCCTCAAAAGGGCTTGTCCAGTTGTATCACTAGAAATGACTATTCCAGACACTCCATGGTTGCAAAGTGGAAAGGTAATAATTTATGGTGATACCGCCCATATCCAGGTGGAATAAAGGTTTATGTTTCTTATATATGATATCAAGTTCATGAATATAAATATATGTCTTAGTAGAAGCCCCAGACATTTTGATAATTATAACTTTCTTCGAGGAGAAGACCAGTTATGTTCCACTCTTAGGGATTATGGTAAAAAACGAGTTTACTGGCTGGAAAGCAACACTGATGGCAAAAGCGATCCTAGACAAGGGAAACATGGTGTAAATGGGGTAAGTAAGGGGATAGCAGCATATGAATAGCAAAAAGATGATTATGAAGACCCTATATACCACACTTAAGGAAAAAGACAAAGAAATACTAGTAGAAGATACACAAAATATGTCATCTATATACCATAACCATGTTAGTAAGTGTTCCTGAAAGACTGGCTGTGTATAATTAAACTGTTCCTGAAAAGTGGCCATATAAGCATTGGCATAAAGTAGGGTTGCGTTAGATCCCATTGCTGTACCCCTTCTCTTGGCATAGTAATCATCTCCAAAGAGGAAAAAACTCTCTTCTAGACTAATCTTAAGAAGAAACAGACAGAAATGTATTTGGTCAGTAGACAGTGGGGATATGTGTCTAATAATTATGAAGTAGCAACAATGCCTTTTTCTTGATTAATGGATGTATATAGACTGCTTACATCCATTGTTACAATTATGCATTGTGGAGGAATAGCATCAAGGCAGTTGACTTTATGAAGGTGTCTAACAGAAAGTAGACAGTTTGGTCAGGGCTGGCATGATCTTATCCAAATAGATAGCCAATGAGGATAAGATGGAATCTGTACAGGCAATGATGAACCTGCCAGGGGGTTTCTGTGGGTCTTTATACATTTTAGATAATGTATAGAAAACTGGAGTGATTGGAAAGTTTTTCTGTAAGAATAAATCTGTATTTGAATCTATAATTCCAGACATCCCTAGTTTCCTATTAGTAATGTGGGGAGTAAGATCCCTTGGTAAATGTTGATATTGTGGCAGTATCAGCTAATTGTCTCTTCTAGTTAATAATGGCTATCTATTATAACAATAATGACCCCTTTGTTCACGGGTTTAATAACAATCTGTCGATCCTGTTGTAGGGCAGTAACAGAAATCACTTTGACATTAGTGAGGTTAGGACAGTGTCTGAATTGACCCGGTCTCTGGGCTTTAAGAACTTGTGTAATTTGTGTCTGTATCAACTGGATATATGTTTCCACAGGGTGATTATTTTTTGAGGGGCATGAAGGGGCTTTTGAGATGGAGTCCCATGGTGGAGATGAACATTGGGTTATTGTCTTTGGTGGGTGACGTAGCGTTATCAGCAAATTGTGCTTGTAATTTTACCCTTCTATAGCATTAGTGGCGTTCTTGTTCTAGGAGAAAGGTATCAAGGCAAGGTGAAGGGAATGATAATCCTTTCGGTACCACTGATATTTGTGTTGGTGAAAGGATCAGAATAGAGATATTGAATACTAGGTTGGCCTCTAGTCCTGGGAGTGAGTTGTCATGAAGGGTGCTGTTGATGGTATCACTGTCATGTTTTTCCTCCTGTTGTCGCGCCTTCTGGTGGGCTTCTTTGGAAGCCCTGATGGAGTCTGGGTGGGCCTAAAAAACATACTTGACTGTAGCTGTTAGAGACATCACTGCCAGAACTGGTGTAGCCCTATTCATTGCTTGATCCAGTTGTCTTGTCTGGTGGTTCTGGAATGGTATAGGATTGCGCCATCTATAAATTGTGTTGTGCTGATAATTTCACTTAGCTGTTTGCCAATCTTCTCCTTAGTTTCAGACCATATATTCCCTGGGAAATTGGCGCTTAGTTCTTATTCAGATGATCTGATTTTTTGTGTTAGGTCTGCTATGTATAGTTGTAGATGTTCTATTGTGATGAGGATCAGGGAACATTTGTTCAGGGTGGCTTCAAATTTATTGCAGTATTCAGGTTTCTCCAGGAAAAAGTCGGTTTGAGATGTGATCACATTCCATGGAGATGTGATTAAGCTTGAAGTATTTGGCTAAGGTGCTGCAGTGTAACTGGTGGGAGATCAGTTTCTTGGAGTCACGTTCATAATCACGGGTTCTGGGTTCAGAGCTGGTATTCTGTAGAAAATCACTTGTGAAGCCAACTTTAACAGTGATATCTTGTACTGTATTCACATCATATGCAAATGTTTTTAGCATATACTGTACAGAATTATTGCCATTCAATATATATATATATATATATATATATACATATACTGTATATATATATATATATATATATATATATATATATATACATATACTGTATATATATATATATATATATATATATATATATATCTATCTATCACTAAAGCACTGATTAGGGATACCGGTCAGGACATATTTGCAAAAATGATGTATCAAAACATTACATAGGGTTCCTTAAAAAGATATAATAATAAATTAGTTATGATAATAGAACACGTAGCTTCTTTTTAGATTCATGAATAGTATTAACAAAAAATGCTAAACACTTATGACAGTGGGTGTCTATTCTTCACACTTGGCATGTTTTTCACATTTTACTTTCCCTCTTTTCTACCCCCTCCCTTTTTTTCACACTGCACCTATTATTAATTACTTATTTATAATATCCCATTTCACTCTATTACATTACTACATTATACAAATACTTCTTTGTACTCTTTTTTTCACATTGCATTATTTTGAAAAAATTCTATAACAACAAAAATGATTTATTTCACAGTTTTTGATTTCTAGATATGATGATCCTTTCATTATTATTTCTGATGTGTTGTACATGAAAACATCTACATTCTTCAACTTGCATCTACAATTATCCTACCCTCATGTCACATCCAAAATGTCAACACTACAAACTCTACCCTCCTTATTTATAATGGATTTCCTTCAGATGTTCCACCCAACATGGACTCACTCTCATGTGTCTAGGAAAGCTGTCCTTTTTTTAAATTGCCATGTGTCATAGAATGTGGACCATTCCTTAGATATGTCAGTCTGAGAAAATGTGCATGCCACTATCGGCATATGGAACAGAAAATATGAACAAGGACAATACATGGCACTTACAGTCACAGTCCAGAAATGCAAGAAGGTGCTAATTCTACCCCGATTGTGCTAGCCAAGTTCCAACGCCATGCAGGGCCCATCCACCTCCTCTGGATCTTCCTCCTCTATGGACATTTACTATCATCTTCAGTGGGAAAATCTTCTACTCTTCCTTCCTCCCTCCTGGTTCATGGGTGTAAGGTGAAGCACTGCCATGCCATGTCCCTGTATGGAGCATTTCCTTAATCTGGTTTGGCACTTTATCAACATGTATCGTGGCTTCAAAGAGGTACTCTTCATGGAGCATTTCAGAAGTTCTTATGTTGCAAAATACACCCTGCTCAATTTACAGTGACACATCGGTCTGCTTTTGCACCGCCTTACCTGTGACATTCTAACTTGGAGGAACTCCACCATAAACATACTGAAGCATCTGTGTGAGCAGCAAAAGACGGCAAAAGATTATTACATGCAGCCGACCACAGGAACAAGGTATTATTTAAGATACATCAGTGGAGGTTCATGAGGTTAGTGTGGCAGCTTCTCAAGCCTTTTGAAAAAGCCACCAAATTTGTCATCAGGTATGAATGCAGCATGATGTGATCTCTCTATTGTATATCCTACAGGAAACAAACTCATGTAATGAGGGATAAAAGAGGAGGTACAGTTTCCACCTCTTAGTCTACATCATCCCTCTGTTCTGATGGAGGAGGATGAGGATCTGGGTCAGGGTCATTACAGTGAAGGAACTGGGACTCCTAGACTGGAATAAGAGGAGGAGGAGGAAATCTCTTCCTTGGATACAGAGGGAGCCCTTGATATGTCACAGGCATAGCAAGGGTAACAGGCTGACACTTATTACTTCCAAGAGGATGATGATGACAACGACCATACCGGCCAAGAACACCATCCATGGCAGGCCCCTGGGTCTGTGCATACGCTGACAAGAATGGAAGGCTGTATGTACACTGCTTACACAGCAACAAATGTATAATTAGCATCAAGTAGATGGATGAGTACTGGGTAGCAGAGCTCTTAGACCCTCGCAATAAAGACAAAATGGGGAAATTTTTCCTTGCTTCTCAAGGGGAAGAAAAATTAGAATATTATCAGGATAGGCTGTATACGTAGCATACCACAGCATTAAGGAAGACCACCACAACTGTCAGTGGCACATGTACCCAGGTGGTCTATGACAGCTCACAGTCCACCTCACTCAGCAAGTGCTCCACCTCCCCTGCCAATGCCACAGCTCCAAGTGTCAGCATCAACAGTGTATCTATATTCCATAAAATAATGCTGACCCCATAAAATTCTGGTCATTAGGCTAGACAAAAGGGTCCTTTTTGGAGTGTTTTAAATGTTAAAATGCACAAAAGTGAATGTCAGTGCAGTCTATGGTTAAACTATGAGTTTGTTTCCACTGCTTACCATCCGTTTTTCCATAGATATATGTGTCACTTTTACTTTGGCTGCGTTTGCCATAGTGAGCTAGAAATTGGATAGATATGCTTGTAAATTATACCTACGGAGACACTGTATATATATATATATATATATATATATATATATATATATATATATATATGTACAATAATGACAGGCTGGGGAGTTTTCTATAGGCTCCCGACTGTCATGGCAACAGATTGCTGAGCCTAAATCTCACTCAAGGGGATGGAGTTCCTAGTCAATGCCTCTGTAGCAAATGACCAAGGTATTTAAAGAGAAAAATGGCTGCAATCACATAATCTCTTATTACAGGCATTGCTGCTGGGACTCTACCGTGCAAACCAGTGGAGATCCAGCAGTTATGATGGCCGCTCAGCTACTGATAGGGTGCTATGTTTAAAGTCCCAACATCCACCATTAATTTGACCACAGAGGTACAATTAGCATACTGTCCAAATACCATACGGTGCTACAGAAGTCAAATAGCGCACCTTCCCTTCTGCACCCTGCTATGTATCCAAACAGAAGTTTATGCCCACATACAGTATATAACATCATTAAGTGGAGTATCCTGGGCACATCAATGACATGTGTGGGCATAAAATGCTGTTTGTTTCCTGTGTTTCAGAGAGCAGAGATAAATTGTTTGGTTTTTAGATGCAACATCAGAGTCTCTAAGGTATTAGTAATGAGGAAACCCCTGGGAAGTGACTACTTTTTAGAGACAAAACCCCTCAATGAATTTATCACTGGGTGTAGTTAGCATTTTGACTCCATGATATTGCCTCAAATCATTTTACAGAAACGAAAGCACAGCAGATGATGGAAAATGCTGTATGTTTAGTTCTTAGTTCATCAGTATGTGATTGTGGGGGTCCGACCACCCACCTCTGGTTGAAGAGACTATAGAGTTCAAATGAGGGTTACTCACGGTGTACCAAGAACAGTGCCATACATATCATAGGGGCTGTGCTTGGTATTGTTTTTTTTTGTTTTTTTTTTAAATGTAGATTGTGAGCCCCACATAGAGCTCACAATGTACATTTTTCCCTATCATTATGTCTTTTTTGGAATATGGGATGGAAATCCATGCAAACACAGGGAGAACACACAAACTCCTTGCAGATGGTTTTATGCCCTTGGCGGGATTTGAACACCAGGACTCCAGCGCTGCAAGGCTGCAGTGCTAACCACTGAGCCACCGTGTGGCCCCTTTGTGCTTGGTATTGTATTCACATAAATGGGACTGAGCTGCTGCTGTACCATGTGACTTAAAAAATGTGATGTCACACGGTATGGAAAAGCTGCGTTTTTTCTGCTGCGGAAATGCTTGTGGTAAAAAAAACCCTGAGAAATGCAGCATTTACACTCTGTGTGTCCCAGTCTCAGGTTTGCAATGCAAATAAAAAATAATCTTTGTGCCCAAAAAATAATCTGTGAGGCCTTGTAATACATATAATAACGGGTAAAAAAAAAAAGCATTTCTTGTAAAGGAACACTTGTAGCCTTGTTATACCTGAAATAATGTTTGTTTAGAAAAAATATGTCATATTTCCCTTTTGCGTTTGTGCCACTTATACGTCATCCCACAGGGTGTGTGATAAGTGAGCTGCTTCACAGTAGAGATGGCAGGGCAGGCGTCACCAACACTGATTAATGGCCTTGAATAAACCACAAGACCAAATCAATTGTTCCGGCCAGTAGGGAAAAAGTACAATAGTTTATACGCTACACATCGGCACAGACCAATTGCCCCTGTCACTGCCTGTCTTCTTCATTTTATTTAGTGCCTGTGACAGCTTGTTGTGGTGTTCCTATCCTTTGCTACCCAGTTTCTCATTTTAATCTCTCGAGCTTGGCCCCACAAAGTGTAAACTTCCTTATTCTAAAAAGGAAAAAATCATAACTTCTGCAGTCATCTCCATAAGTATAACTCTTTATAGACCACAAACGCTGCACAAATATGCAACACACAGCTTCCGAAAATATAACAGACATAAGTGAAAATCTAATAAAAAGCAGAATTACAGACCCGGAAGTTGCTGTAAAATATATTGTAATATTAAATTATGTGATGAAAGAAATATTAACATGACAATAAAATATTCAACCTTTATAGTTTGTTTTACTATTGGGTGTGCAGGTGCCTGATAAAATGCCGTTCTCACACACAATACATTTTACTGTGACTTTAATAGTAAAAATTCATTAGCTATTAACATGTAACTGTAAGGTAAGTATACCATACACCCCAGCATGCTTCTTTTAAAGAGAATGGGCAACAATACATAACAATAAAGGGACATGTTGCTTTTCGATGCACATGCCTCATACTCAGTTGCAAAGATTTACTGATAATGTCTATAAATCCTGTGTATCTTCAGAATGTCATGCCTGTGTTTAAACCAACTACATGTTATATGAAGCCTGATCGTGGACACTAACCCCCTGGCACCTCAGTCAAAACTGGCGCTGCCATTTCGCTGGGGATCACAGACACCCGGAGTCCCATTGGCATGACAGCCAGGAGCCTATTAAAAGCTTCTAGGCTTGTCTGCATAAAGCAGCCTGCCATACAAATGACAATATTTTGCAATGCATTGCAATGTATTAGCATTGTAATACATTGCATTAGTGATCTCACCCCCTAGGGTTCAAGACCCTTAGGAGGTTTAATAAATGAAGTGAAATACATTTTCAAAAAGAAGTAAAAAAATATATAAATATAAAAAAAATTCAAAACAACCCCCTTTTTCTAGAACACATGTAAAAGTTAAATAGTGAAACACATGCCCATTAGGTATCCTTGTGTCCGAAAACGCTCAGTCTACAAAACTATAAAAATATTTTTCCTGTACATATCTATATAAACTCACACAGTTGACGACATCCTCCCACACACCATCATCTGGCAGTCAGGAGGGATGGATCAGTTCAGATCAGTTGACCGATCACACAGGGAATCCCTGTAATCTAGCTACATCAGTCAGATGACCAACCTTAGAGGAGATTGGCCATGAAAGGCAGTTCCAGCCATGTATTAGTCTATACTGTAAATGAATAAATGTATAATTTTATTGGAACCTCCACAATTCACATTTTGTCAGCTCACAACCACAAACTTAAATGTATTTTAATGAGATTTTAAGTGATAGACCAGCACAAACTAGCAGATAATTGTGAAGTGGAATGAAAATGATTCATGGTTTTCAAACTTTTAATCAAATAAAAATCTGAAAAGTGTGATGTGCGAACGTCTTCAACCCCCTGTACTATGATACCCCAAAAGAAAATCCAGTGCAATAAATTGCCTTCAGAAGTCACTTAATTAGTTAATAGGGTCCAGCTGTGTGTAATTTATTCTCAGTATAAATAGACCTGTTCTGTAAAGGCCTCAGTGGTTTGTTAGAGAACACTAGTTTACAAACAGCATCAGAAAGACCAAGGAACTCACCACAGGTCAGGTCAGAAGTAAAGTGGTGAAGTTTAAAGCAGGATTAGGTTTTCAAAACACATCCCAAGCTTTGAGCATCCCATGGAACACTGTTCAATCCATCCACCAAAAATGGAAAAAGTATTCTACAATTGCAAACCTACAAGGATCTGGCCGTCCACCTAAACTAACAGATCAAAAGAAAACCATTGTTGAAAGAGACATAAGAAGTGTTGTTTGCAGTTTGCCACAAGCCATATAGGGGACACAGAAAACATGTGGAAGATGGTGCTCTGGTCAGATGAGACCAAAAATAAACTTTTTTTCCTAAATTCAAAATCCACTTCTGGCTATAACCAGAGCCAGTGTTAGGGGGGACAAACTGGGCAATTGCCCAGGGCCCCCGGGAGCTATAGAGATGCACCAGCGTGCTGTGCTGTGCACACTGATACAGCTTAATTCTATCACAGAGCAGGGAGCTGAGAAGTCCCTGCTTTTCCATAGAAGACTGCCGGAAATGCACAGAATGTTATAGCGCAGGTGGCATGATGAGGGCCAGTTCACACAGAGTATACGTATCAGATTTCAATGTGGGTTACGATCGTATAACACGCGTAATTTTGCGCCTGTAATTTTGCGGGGGGGGGGGGGGGGTATTAAAGATAAGGGGGAACTAACTATTACTGATATGGGGCTCTGTTTTAAGCAGAGACTATTACTATTATTTATAATGAGGCGCAATAATAACAAACAAGGGGGTGCAAAAATCTGTTGGGGTACAAAGGTGGTTATTTGAATTGTGTATGGTCATAAAGGGGGTGGCTGTTACTGTTTTGGGGGCAGAAAGGGATATTATTAATGGGCTACCACTGGAAATATGTTGGCGTTGTTCGTATATCAGCATTTGGGGCCCAGGGCCCCTGTTTGTCTAAAACCACACCTGGGTATAACCCTCCAAGGCAAACTGCTGTAGCTCCTGCCTATTGGAAACTCATGGAAGTCCCAACACTACATGACAGACACCAAAAATAAAAAAAATAGGTTAAAAAGAGTCTTGCAAAAGGTATAGAATTTAAAAAACTGTTACAGGTAAAAAAAAATTATATAAAGGATAAATACAGTGCAATGTGTTTCAAAAGTTTACTATTTTTTTCCCCAGGCACATGAACAACATTGAATGAACAGAGTTGAAATCCATCCAACTAATCCACAACAGACAGCAGAAAGTTATCTGCATCTGAACAAAGGTTTAAGACATGCAATATCTATGAATATACAAAACAGGACCTCATATACAATATTAATAAAAAACAAACAAACATGCAAATAAATGAAATCTAAAAAAAACACATCAATATACTACCAATGTATATATGCAGTACAAGAAAGAGTTGAATAGCAGAATCACAAACATGTGAATGTATATATATATATATATATATATATATATATATATATATATATATCTCCCTATATTATAAAAATGAATTTCTGTCTGTCTGTCTGTCCGTCCGTCCGTCCGTCTGTCTGTCTGTGCTCTAATGCGAACCAAACGACTTGACCGATCTTCACCAAATTTGGTACAGAGATACTTCAGATATCCGGGAAGGTTTAAGATGAGACTCCAACTCGCTCAGACGTACCGTTGCTGAGATACAGCATTTCAAACACAGTGCCCCCCCCCCTTAGCCAATACAAACCTGCAAGACTTTCACTCATATTCCAACTGCAATACACACGGTCACTCCACATGCACAATACAACACTGATATCCAAACTGAGATACACGCATCAGAGGATTAGATACACAGATCAGCACACAGTATCACACGCCAGAGGATTAGATACACGGGTCTGCACACAGTCCCACAAACCAGAGAATTAAATACGCGCTTCTGCACACAGTTCCACACACTGAAGGATTTGATACGTACATCTGCACACGGTTCCACATACCGAAGGATTAGATACAGGCGTGTACACACAGTTCCACACTCCATAGGATTAGATACGCGTGTCTGCACACATTTGTACATGCCATAGGATTAGATACACGCATCTGCACAGAGTACCACATGCCTTAGGATTAGATACACGCGTCTACACACAGTTCCACACTCCAGAGGATTAGATACGCACGTCTGCACACAGTTGTACACGCCATAGGATTAGATACACGCGTCTTCACACAGTACCACATGCAGTAGGATTAGATACGTGCGTCTACACACAGTTCCACACGCCGAAGGATTAGATACGCGCCTCTTCACACAATACCACACAGGGAAAGATTAGATACGTGTGTGTGCACACAGTACCACACTTTGGAGGATTAGATACATGCCTCTGCACACAGTACCACAAGCCAGAGAATTAGATACGCGTCTCAGCACACAGTACCACATGGGGGAGGATTATATACGCGCGTCTGCACACAGTACCACATGCTGTATGATTAGATACGCACCTCTTCACACAATACCACACAGGGGAGGCTTAGATACACGTGTCTTCACACAGTTGTACATGCCATAGGATTAGATACACGCGTCTTCACACAGTACCACATGCAGTAGGATTAGATACGCGCGTCTACACACAGTTTGACACGCCGAAGGATTAGATACGCGTCTCTTCACACAATACCACACAGGGGAGGATTAGATATGTGTGTGTGCACACAGTACCACACTTTGGAGGATTAGATACATGCCTCTGCACACAGTACCACAAGCCAGAGAATTAGATACGCGTCTCAGCACACAGTACCACATGGGGGAGGATTAGATACGCACGTCTACACACAGTACCACATGCCATAGGATTATATATGCATGTCTGCACATAGTACCACATGCCGGGGGATTGGATACATGCTTCTACACACAGTTCCACACACTGTAGGATTAGATACGCACCTCTTCACACAATACCACACAGGGGAGGATTAGATACACGTGTCTTCACACAGTTGTACACACCATAGGATTAGATACACGCATCTGCACACAGTACCACATGCCGTAGGATTAGATACGCGCGTCTACACACAGTACCACATGAGGGAGGATTAGATATGCGAGTCTGCACACAGTACCACATGCCATAGAATTAGATACGCGCGTCTACACACAGTTCCACACTCCAGAGGATTAGATACGCGCGTCTGCACACAGTTGTACACGCCATAGAATTAGATACACGCGTCTGCACACAGTACCACATGCAGTAGGATTAGATACACACGTCTACACACAGTTCCACACTCCAGAGGATTAGATACGCGCGTCTGCACACAGTTGTACACGCCATAGAATTAGATACACGCGTCTGCACACAGTACCACATGCAGTAGGATTAGATACGCGACTCTTCACACAGTACCACACAGGGGAGGATTAGATACGTGTGTGCACACAGTATCACACTTTGGAGGATTAGATACATGCCTCTGCACACAGTACCACAAGCCAGAGAATTAGATACGCGTCTCAGCACACAGTATCACACGGGGAGGATTAGATACGCGCCTCTTCACACAATACCACACAGGGGAGGATTAGATACGTGCATCTGAACACAGTACCACACGGGAGGATTAGATACAGGCCTCTGCATACAGTACCACATGCCAGAGAATTAGATACGCGTCTCAGCACACAGTTCCACATGGGGGAGGATTAGATATGCGCATCTGCACACAGTACCACACGCCAGAGTCATTAGATACGCGCGTCTGCACACAGTTTCACTTACTGGAGGATTAGATACGCGCCTCTTCACACAATATCACATGGGGAGGATTAGATATGTGTATCTGCACAAAGTACCACACCAACAAGAATTAGACACTTGCATCTAAACACAGTACTACACGGGGAAGGATTAGATACAGCTTTACTCCAGGTATCCATAACAACTGATCACAGGTTTTTCACTGACATCCAAAATGAGATACACATAATCACATGACGCTTATGGACATACACACAAACCACATACAAAATACACCAGTGCAAAATTGGACAATTCTTATGGGGCCAGTACACAAACATAAATTGTAATATACCCGTGCGAAGCCGGGTCCTCCCTCTAGTATATACAGTCCTATGAAAAAGTTTGGGCACCCCTATTAATCTTAATCATTTTTAGTTCTAAATATTTTGGTATTTGCAACAGCCATTTCAGTTTGATATATCTAATAACTGATGGACACAGTAATATTTCAGGATTGAAATGAGGTTTATTGTACTAACAGAAAATGTGCAATATGCATTAAACCAAAATTTGACCGGTGCAAAAGTATGGGCACCTCAACAGAAAAGTGACATTAATATTTAGTAGATCCTCCTTTTGCAAAGATAACAGCCTCTAGTCGCTTCCTGTAGCTTTTAATCAGTTCCTGGATCCTGGATAAAGGTATTTTGGACAAACAATTCAAGTTCAGTTAAGTTAGATGGTCGCCGAGCATGGACAGCCCGCTTCAAATCATCCCACAGATGTTCAATGATATTCAGGTCTGGGGACTGGGATGGCCATTCCAGAACATTGTAATTGTTCCTCCGCATGAATGCCTGAGTTGATTTGGAGCAGAGCTGAGAAGTCCCTGCTTTTCCATAGAAGACTGCCGGAAATGCACAGAATGTTATAGCGCAGGTGGCATGATGAGGGCCAGTTCACACAGAGTATACGTATCAGATTTCAATGTGGGTTACGATCGTATAACACGCGTAATTTTGCGCCTGTAATTTTGCGGGGGGGGGGGGGGTATTAAAGATAAGGGGGAACTAACTATTACTGATATGGGGCTCTGTTTTAAGCAGAGACTATTACTATTATTTATAATGAGGCGCAATAATAACAAACAAGGGGGTGCAAAAATCTATTGGGGTACAAAGGTGGTTATTTGAATTGTGTATGGTCATAAAGGGGGTGGCTGTTACTGTTTTGGGGGCAGAAAGGGATATTATTAATGGGCTACCACTGGAAATATGTTGGCGTTGTTCGTATATCAGCATTTGGGGCCCAGGGCCCCTGTTTGTCTAAAACCACACCTGGGTATAACCCTCCAAGGCAAACTGCTGTAGCTCCTGCCTATTGGAAACTCATGGAAGTCCCAACACTACATGACAGACACCAAAAATAAAAAAAATAGGTTAAAAAGAGTCTTGCAAAAGGTATAGAATTTAAAAAACTGTTACAGGTAAAAAAAAATTATATAAAGGATAAATACAGTGCAATGTGTTTCAAAAGTTTACTATTTTTTTCCCCAGGCACATGAACAACATTGAATGAACAGAGTTGAAATCCATCCAACTAATCCACAACAGACAGCAGAAAGATATCTGCATCTGAACAAAGGTTTAAGACATGCAATATCTATGAATATACAAAACAGGACCTCATATACAATATTAATAAAAAAACAAACAAACATGCAAATAAATGAAATCTAAAAAAAACACATCAATATACTACCAATGTATATATGCAGTACAAGAAAGAGTTGAATAGCAGAATCACAAACATGTGAATGTATATATATATATATATATATATATATATATATATATATCCCTATATTATAAAAATGAATTTCTGTCTGTCTGTCTGTCCGTCCGTCCGTCCGTCTGTCTGTCTGTGCTCTAATGCGAACAACTAGAGGCTGTTATCTTTGCAAAAGGAGGATCTACTAAATATTAATGTCACTTTTCTGTTGAGGTGCCCATATTTTTGCACCGGTCAAATTTTGGTTTAATGCATATTGCGCATTTTCTGTTAGTACAATAAACCTCATTTCAATCCTGAAATATTACTGTGTCCATCAGTTATTAGATATATCAAACTGAAATGGCTGTTGCAAACACCAAAATATTTAGAACTAAAAATGATTAAGATTAATAGGGGTGCCCAAACTTTTTCATAGGACTGTATATATAATGGAAATATTACTTTATTTAATATTCTTTAGAATCTAATTAAAACCAAAAGTAGACCAAGTAAAACCAAAAGTGCTGTTTCCCCCATCTAATAGATCTGTCCCTGATATATCCATTGCAGTCTCAGGCCTTACTATGACTCCTAGGCAGCATGCCCGCTGCCTCGGGGTCATATTTGACGCAGACCTTTCCTTCACCCCTTATATTGAATCACTCGCACGTTCATGTCACCTCCACCTCAAAAACATCTCCAGAATACGCCCTTTCCTTACCAGAGATACACTAAAGACACTTATTGTCTCTCTGATTCATTCTCGCCTTGACTACTGTAACGCCTTACTAATCGGTCTTCCCCTCACTAAACTCTCCCCTCTACAATCTACTCTGAATGCAGCGGCCAGGCTCATCTATCAGGCTAGACGCTACAGCGAGGCCTCCGGTCTGTGCCAGTCACTACATTGGCTGCCTATTCATTATAGAATAAAATATAAAGTTATTACTCTCATCCACAAGGCTCTCCATAATGCCGCACCTCTCTACATTTCTTCCCTCATCTCTGTCTACCGCCCAGCCCGTGTTCTCCGCTCACTCAATTACCTAACACTTACATCCTCTATTATCAGAACCTCCCACGCTCATATACAAGACTTTTTTTTTTTTTTATAACTCAAATTTTTATTGAAAATCTTTTACAATAAGAAAAGAAAAAACAAGTACAAGGTACAGGGCGAACACCCGCCCTGCGAACAGGAAAAGCACACAGTGCAACACAAAATACAATCAAAAAAATAAATAAAATTAAAGACAAAGAAAACAACATAGAAGAAAGAAAAAGGGAAAAAAAAAAAAAAAAAAAGAAGGGAGGGGGGAGGGGGTTAGTGGGACAGATGGATGGGGGAGAGGACTAAATGTGGGGGGAGAAAGGGTAGGTAGGGGTGAGTGTGAGCAGTCAGGAAACCAGTGAGAGCACTCGCCAGGTCATCCATACCACAGCCAGTTGGGAAGGGCTCGGGAGCAACCACTGGTCAAATACATGAGACGAACAACAAGAGTATCAATCAGAGGAGGGGTCAGAGCCCAGAAGCGTCCGGTACTCTGCAGACTGTTGAAACCTGAACCAGTAGAACCAGGTTTTGATGTACGCCTCAGTCGTGCCATGCAGGAAAGACGTGAGATTTTCCATGCGCATTATCTCGTTGACCTTCGAAATCCAGAGGGAGAGAGGAGGAGGATCCACTCGTTTCCAAAAAAGGGGGATACAAGCCCGGGCAGCGAGGATCAGGAATCTAAGTAGGGAACGCTTAAAGACCTTTACAGAAGACTCACAGTGATTAAGAAGGAACAGGGCAGGGCCCAAATGGTGAGAAGTTTCAGTAAGCTGGAGGGTTATCCGTTTGACCCCCTCCCAGAAGGACGAAAGGGCAGGATAGGACCAAAAGATGTGTAGCAGCGTGCCTTCCTCGTCGCCACAGCGCCAACATAATGGGGAGACCTGAGGAAACATAGCATGGAGTCTCGTAGGAACCCTATACCAACGGGACAAGATTTTGTAACTGGCCTCCTGGTGGCGAGAGCTGATGGAAGCAGCATGAGAAAGGCGAAAAATGCGCTTACGCTGCTCCTGAGAGAGGGAAAGGGACAAATCAGATTCCCATTTCAGCAAGAACGGCGGAACAAAATCCTCCGGAGGTTCAACCAGGATCCGGTAAGCAAGCGAGAGGGAGTGGCGGAGGGGGCCAGCACCAACACAAATCCTCTCCAAGGGGGTAGGTTCGACGCGGAACTCTGCAGGAGCAGGGAGAGAATGTAAAAAGTGACGAAGTTGCATCCCCCGCCAAGCATCCAAAGGGGGCAGCTCAGGAGGGGCCTGGGAGTTCAGGAGTGTAGTCCATCCCCCTGCGTCCTGGAAGTGACAGGCACGGAAAATCCCATGACGGCGCCAATTACGAAAAACTCGGTCAAACATTCCAGGTGGAAAGGCAGGATTGCCCAGCACTGGAAAAAGAGCGGAATCCTTAGGGAGGAGAGTGGAGCGAACAAGGCCCCTGGAGCAAATCCGAAGCGTGGGACCAAGGGTAGGGTGAGAAAAGAGAGACGACAATGAGGAGGAGTCCAACCAAGGGGCAACCTGCAAAGGGATCGGAGAGAATGCCTGTTCGATGTAGACCCAAGGTTTAGAAACAGCATGCCTACACCAGTCCACGACACGAGTCAGGTGGGTAGCCAAGTAATAGGACTTCAGGTCCGGAAGCGATAAACCACCGCAACTCTTGGGACGAAAGAGAAAAGCCTTGCTCACTCGGGCGGGTCTGCCCGACCAGATGAACTTCAGTTGAACGGAAGTGAGGGATCTAAGAAAAGACAGAGGGATGTGAATGGGAAGCGCCTGCATCAAGTAGAGAAGACGAGGGAGAATGTTCATTTTAAAAATCGCGCATCTCCCGAACCAAGTAAAGGCTCCAGCGGACCATCGAGTACAATCAGCCCTGATAGACGCCAGAAGTGGGGGGAAGTTGCAACGAAAGAGATCTTTTGGGTTCGGAGTAAGATAAACCCCTAAATATTTGAGAGAAGTGGGGGCCCAATGAAAAGGGAAAGATTGACTCAAGGAGGAGGCCGCCGAGGAGGAAAGGGTCACATTAAGGGCTTCCGACTTCGAAAAGTTGATTTTAAAATTCGAAAGGGTCGAGTAAACTTGAAAGGCGAGCATCAGAGCCGGAAGAGAGACATGCGGGGAGGAGAGAAAAAACAGCAAGTCGTCTGCATAAGCCGCCACTTTGTACAAACGGGAAGAATGAGCAGCGCCTGAGATGTTCGGGTCGGCTCGAACTTGGCGGAGGAAGGGTTCAAGAGTCAGGACGAAAATGAGAGGCGAGAGGGGGCATCCTTGCCTAGTGCCATTTCGGATAGGGAAGGACTGGGACAATAAACCGTTCACCCTGACCATCGCTGTAGGGAGAGAGTATAGAGCCATGATCCAACTCATCATGCGATGTCCAAGACCAATATGTAACAGGGTCTCTTCCATGAACCGCCAGTTGACCCTGTCGAAGGCTTTCTCAGCGTCAGTTGAAAGAAGCATGAGAGGAGAGCCCGACTGTTTAGCCCCATACAGGAGGTTGATAGCTTTGGTAGTATTATCTCGAGCCTCACGGCCGGGT
The DNA here is from genome assembly GCF_031893055.1 of Leptodactylus fuscus. Taxonomy (NCBI): domain Eukaryota; kingdom Metazoa; phylum Chordata; class Amphibia; order Anura; family Leptodactylidae; genus Leptodactylus; species Leptodactylus fuscus. The sequence continues at coordinate 117,066,115 of NC_134270.1, read as the reverse complement.
AAAAATCCAGCTTGATCCGGGTGAACAATATCTCCTAACAAGGGCGATAAACGGGTCGCAAGGATCTTGGCTAAAATTTTTAGGTCAACATTGATTAGCGAAATGGGGCGGTAGTTAGAGCACAGAAGAGGGTCTTTTCCGGGTTTGGGGATAACCGCTATGTGAGCACGCTGGGAGTCACGACAAAGGGCCGAGCCATCAGTGAGAGAATTGAAAACTTTTAACAGTCTGGGGCGGAGTTCAGGGCCAAGTTTCTTATAGTATACCAAGGTAAGGCCGTCTGGACCTGGGGCCTTACCCGTTGCCATACTGGAGACAGCTAAAGAAATTTCCTCTTCAACAATAGGAGATTCCAAGGCCGTCAAGTCTTCTAGGGACAGCGACGGGAGACCAGAGGAGGAGAGATAAGAACGAATGCGATCTCGGAACTCCGTTTCAGGGAGAGGAGAAGGGCCAGAGTCTACAGAATACAGAGAGGCATAGTAGTCCCGAAAGGCAGCCGCAATATCGAGGGGCATGTGTAATCGAGTACCCTGGGCGGAACCGATGCATGAAACATAGGTGGAGGACTGCTGAACCCGAAGGGCCCTAGCTAGGGAACGCCCGCTCTTATTTCCGAACTCGTAAAAATGACGTCTACATTTAGCTAGAGTACCCTTCACCCTATCAGTGACGAGCGTACGCAATTCCTCTCGGGCGCTGGCAAGCTGAGAATAAACATCAGGAGTGATTTGGCGTTTATGAAGAAGTTCCAATGAGCGGATCCGCTGCAGCAGAGATTCAATGCAAGCCCGGCGTTCCTTGTTCAAGCGGGAACCATGTTGCAACAGGATACCCCGGATAAAACATTTGTGAGCCTCCCACACCATTGGAGGAGCAATCCCCGACAGTTCCTCCCTCTCAAAATATTCCCCCAAACGGGTCTTAATGTCATCCAAGATGGTTGCGTCATCAAGAAGTGACGCGTTAAGTTTCCACTGACGCTGGAAGGGAATAGGGGAGGACAAGGAAACAGACAAAGTAACCAAAGCATGGTCGGAGAAAGTAATGTTGTCGACTTCTGCAGCCAATAAAGAATGAAGATGTTGGTGACGGATAAAGAGGTAGTCGATACGAGAATATCGGTGATGGACCGGAGAATAATAGGAGTAATCCCTATCTAATGGGTGGAGTAACCTCCAGGAGTCCATAAGTTGGTGGGAATGAAGATCCCTCTTAACCCTCCTGATGAGTGAGTAAGGGTGAGAAGAGACGCCAGTAGAAGAGTCCAATGAAGGGTCTAGGACCAGATTGAGGTCACCCCCCGCCACAAGGAAGCCCTCCACAAAGCCGTCCAACAGCCCCAAGTAAGAACTAAGAGCACGACCCTGTCCCGAGTTAGGTAAATACAAAGAAACAAAAGTAAAAAGCTGAGAGGAGATACGACCCTTGACCATAACAAGTCTCCCCTCAGAATCAGTGCGAGTCTCCAAATGTTCCCAAGGCAGGGAGCGAGAAATCAAGATACTAGTCCCTCTGGATTTCGGGTCGGGAGAAGAGCTATGATATGCATGAGGAAACCAAGCATTAGTCAACTTGTATGGCTTGGTAGAGCAATGGTGAGTTTCCTGCAAAAACACAACATGAAGGCGCTTACCTTTGAGCAGATTGAAGAGTACGGAGCGCTTCTCTGGACTATGAAGGCCTCTCACATTGAGGGAACCCACGGTGATGGAGGAAAGGTGGTCAAGCGGAGGCATGGAGGGAGACGGGCTTTCCCAGCTCACACCCTAGGAGAGAAGAGGAAGAGAAAAAAAAAAAAAAAAAAAAAAGGGGAGGGAGGAAGGAAGGGGAGAGGACGGAGAATTGAGGAGGGTAAAGGGGAGAGAAAAATAAGAAGGTAGAAAAAGGAGAGCAGTAAAGGTATGGGGGGGAAAAAGGAAAGGGAAAAAGAACCAAGAGTAGAACAAATCTAACTACCCCTAGACAAATGAGCCAGGGGCACAACAACAAACAGGAAGGAGTGAGGGAGTAAGAAAAGATGGGGGGAGAAGTGGGCCCGCAAGCACCACGAGTGTACCTGGTAAGGAAGACCCCATGCCTCTATCCCCAACAAAGTGTAACGGGATAGGAAGCACGGGGCTACAAAGTGACTCTAAGGTCCAACATTGTATATAAAAAAAAAACAGCAATATCAACAACAAGGGCCATCTATAAAACCCAGCAGGAACAGGATCAAGAGGAACAGAGTAGCCACAGGACCGAATAAACACAGTGAAAATGTCCACAAACCACAAAACAAGTCCGAGACCACTCAGCATAAAAGGATATTAGCACCATCCTGTGAACAGATCAAAAACCCGGCGGCATGAGGAATCATGCTTCAATGGGAAGCTGAGCTGAGAGATCTGGTTGGCGGAGCGGAGACCCAGGCGGATCCGGTATTGGAAGACGTCGTGGAGATGAGTTTCGCCGAGATCTCTCTCTAGAGGCAGCCGAAGAAGAACGCCTGGAACCGCGGCCGCGCCTGGATACAGCAGGGCGGGAGGAATCCAGAACAAGCCAGTTCAGGACTGAGACAGGGCGCACATCCAGGGAGGCAAACAAATCGGGCAAGTCCGCCGGGGAACGGACAACAATCGAGGACGAGCCAGCACGAACAATCAGATGGAAGGGATGACCCCACCTATAGGAACCTCCACAGTCCTTAATCAGAGTTAACACCGGCTGAAGGGCACGGCGCATAGCCAAAGTGCGGGATGAGACGTCAGGATAGAGCTTGACAGAGGCATTCTCAAAAGGCACCGATCCCATATCCCAGGCACACCTCAGGATGTGTTCCTTGTCTGTGAAGTAATGTAGTCTACACAGAACATCTCTAGGATTAGCAGGGTCAAGCGGGCCAGATCGTTGGACTCTATGCACACGGTCCATCATGAAGGTAGCATCCAGCGGGCGTTGAGTCGCCATATTGAAAATGGTATTAACACGGCTGATCAGATCATCCTGAGGGCCTTTTTCTGGCACTCCTCGTAATCGAATATTATTTCTGCGACCCCGGTTCTCCTGGTCATCCAGGAGCAAAGCAATATGCTGGAGACGGGCCTCAGAGTGGGTTTGATTGCTCTCCACTGCGGACAGGCGTTGTTCCAGAGAGGACAGTGTTTGATCAGTAGCATCAGCCCTAGTAGTAAGTTGAGACACATCAGACTGGATCGCACCGAGGGCCTGTGCCTGGGATTGTTCCATTCGGGAAACTACAGCATCCAGGTCTTGTTTAGTGGGCAGAGCTTGAATAAGGTCCCGAAGTAGCTGAAAGTCCGCAGAGGCAATATGGGCTGCCGAGCAGGGCAAGGAGGTTGAGTCCAAGGATTGCATGTCATGTCCAGGGAGGGTGGCAGACAGTGAAGGAGGTGGCTGCGATTGGCGTAGCGGAGGAGATGGAGGAGCCATGTCATCAGTGCCAGACCCTGTAGCCGAGGTTCCAGATCGGGATAGGAAGGTAGAAATTGATGGTGAGTGAGTAAGAGAGCGGCCCGGGGTGCGGGAAGAAGCAGTAGAGGTGTTAGGACGTCTTCTGGACATATCACAATGAGAAGCGACCATAGAGGGTAATGAAGGTACACTCGCAGTATCACCAGGCCTTACATGAGGCGGTCACACAGTTCCATAATCAAACCCGGTACCCATGAGGTGCCAAAAGAGCAGTGGGAGAAGTGCTAGGTCCGTGGGGATATATTGCAGAGCATATAACACATAGCAAGTGGAGGAAGGTGAGGAGCCCCCCCTGATGGTGGAGTAGGGGCTCAGCACTCCCTTCACACCACTGCAGCTCACAATAACAAAAATTCCCTGCTAAGAATGTCTCTGAAGAGGATAAGAAAGTCCAAAAAAAAAACAGCAGGGAGTACTCACAGAGGTAGCAGAATGTCCCAGCAGAAAATGTCAGGATAGGAGCCAGACAGCAGGGGGGGGGTGAGGTGTCTCCACTTCAGGCAATGCAGGGATGCCAGGCAGCAGGTAGATCAAGGGCCCAATACAGTGAAGCCTTCCAGAAGGAGCAGGCTGTACGTCTCCACAGATGTTGCAGGAGGATCAGGAAGACCAGAGGAGGGACACCAGAGGACCTCGCCGAGCCAGGTCACTGAAGAGCAGCAGGCAGGGTCCACAGGAGGCAACCACCTACAGAGAAGCCAGACGGGAGGTGGGCCGCAAATCCAAGATGGCGGCCGCAGCGTTATGAAGAGGAGGCAGCGCTGCAGACGGGGAGACCGGCAGACGGAGAACACCAGGAGGCACCAGAGGATCTCCACCGGGATGAAGAGGGACCGAACAGACAGACAGGTAAGCCGCTGCAGTCAGGCCACCGCGCAGATTTGGAGGAGCCGGGTAGGCCGCGAGGCCAAGATGGCGGCCGGACGCAAGCAGTGTAGTAGGCCGCAGGATCCAAAACCGCCCGGGACCACGCAGGAGCTGGCAGATGGCGCCCAAATTTAGCAGACGGAGGCTCGGGGGAAAGCCTCAGGGCAGCCCAGAAGTTTGTGCAGCAGGATGGCGCCGGTAGATGTAAGATGTAGAGCGAGGACACGGAGAGCTCCAGGAGATGCGTCCGCTCCCATACACGGCTAGCCACGCCCCCCCCATATACAAGACTTCTCCCGAGCTGCACCACTTCTCTGGAATGCTCTACCCCGGACAATAAGATTAACTCCCAACTTCTACAGTTTCAAACGCAAACTAAAGATCTTTTCAGACAAGCCTATCACAATTCCTAATGCACAAAATTGTCTGAACACTGTATAAGCAATGCCGCCCCTGCTACCTCTTGTGTCACCCCCTCTACCTCATAGATTGTAAGCTCTTTTGAGCAGGGCCCTCAGTCCCATTGTGTGAAATGATGTTCTTTGTTATGTATGTCTGTATCTGAACCCTATAAATTGTACAGTGCTGCGGAATATGTTGGCGCTATATAAATAAAATGTATTATTATTATTATTACTAGCTGGTACCCGCGACTTCGTCTGCGGTGATTGTAGCAGTGGGTATATACAGGCGTGGGTAAGGTTTTCATACTGTGTATAAGGTATGGGATATGAAATGTAACTTTGTATCTTGTTTTTTGCTGTAATTCTGAGAATACATGAGACTTTTGTGTTGAAGTTACTTTGTATTTGAGCTGCTATACGGTGTTCTGAGAAACTTTACATAGTGACTTTGGGACAGAAGTATTTGAAGTTAACTCTTTCCCGCCGATGGCATTTTTTTATTTTTGTTTTTGACTCCCCTCCTTCTAAACCCCATAACTTTTTTATTTCTCTGCTCCCAGAGCCATATGAGGTCTTAATTTTTCCTGGAACAAATTTTTCTTCCTGATGCCTCCATTATTTATTCTATATAATGTACTGGGAAGCAGGGAAAAAATTCAGAATGGGGTGGATTTGAAGAAAAAATGCATTTCTGCGACTTTCTTATGGGCTTTGGTTTTACGGCGTTCACTGTGCAACCAAAAGGACATGTCCCCTATATTCTGTGTTTCGTTACGATTCCGGTGATACCAAATTTATATGGTTTTATTTACATTTTGACCCCTTAAAAAAAATCCAAAACTGTGTTAAAAAATTATTTTTTGAAAAGTCGCCATATTCCAACAGCCGTAACTTTTTTATACATGCGTGTACGGGGATGTATAGGGCGTCTTTTTTTGCGGGACCGGGTGTACTTTGTAGTTCTATCATTTTCGGGAAATGTTATTGCTTTGATCACTTTTTATTCAAATTTTTATCAGAATCAAAACAGTGAAAAAATGGCGGTTTGGCACTTTTGACCATTTTTCCCGCTACGGCGTTTACCGAACAGGAAAAATATTTGTATAGCTTTGTAGAGCGGGCGATTTTGGACGTGGGGATACCTAACATGTATGTGTTTCACAGTTTTTAACTACTTTTATATGTGTTCTAGGGAAAGGGGGTGATTTGAATTTTTAATCCTTTTTATTTTATTTTTTTTATATTTTTTTTACTTTTTTTAAACTTTTTTTTTTGCATTTATTAGACCGCCTAGGGGTATTGGTATGGGTGGGCGGTGTCGCGGATTGTCAGAGCGGTGGGGGTCGGCAAACATGGCTGCACCGGAGCATTAAAGAGCGCCTCCTGGAGTATCGTTAATGTAGGGGGCAAAGTGGTAAAGTATATGTATATGAGATTGTGTGGGGTTAGGGGCGAGGCTGTAGAGGGCAATATGAATTTTGTGGCTTGCTATGGTCCAAAGTGTGTGAGATTGCAGAGATGGTGGTGTATGTTTGGGTTTTGTGGGGGTCCTGGCACAAACGTATGTGCGCTATTGTGACGAAAAGTAGCCTATTGCGCAATCGGGTGTATTAACTATGTTTGTGGAAAATTTCAGCCAAATCGGTGGAGCGGTTTTTCCGTGATTGAGGAACAAACATCCGAACATCCAAACACACACAAACTCACAAACCCACAAACTTTCACATTTATAATATTAATAGGATTATTATTATTTATGCTTTCTGGACATTTTGTGTCTCTAGTAGTCAGAACATATTTTACACTTTTGACATGCTTAAATAACATATGTATTTGTAAACTAAATATTTATCAATGACCACAATAACAATAAATTCTCTGAAAATAAAGAGTGCGAGAAATGTAGCAATAGTAGCTATATCCTGGTCCGCTGCACTGTACTTACTACAAAATTGGGATAAATCCTATTTTTCTGAAAATTTTACAATTTTCCAAATCAAGTACTGCAATATTTGATCTTACTTGTCTGCATCAGCCATTGTTCCGTACTACAATGTATGATCGTGGATTGTGGACGTTTATTTTGTCAGAATATATAAAAGCCAATAATTATTTTAAAGGCAAGTCATTCTTCATAAAGTATCTGGTGTGGACAGTTTGATCATGACAATTTATGGTCCCACGTGCTACTGTGCCACATGGCCTAAAGGCATTGAAAAGTGGGATGGAGGAGAATTAACCCTTGGTAACCCTTATAAGGACAGTTTGTGCAGTTGATACATTTGTCCTTCCCATCATAAATTCGGAAAGCCTTTGTGTACCCTGAAGCACTTTCACATAATTTATAGAATTTGATCCCATAGGAAGAATGCTTGCTAGGAAATAAAATCTGTCATTTGAAGAGCAATAGTGACTTGACATTTAAAATATTTTATGTGGGATAAAACTGAGTATTCAGGCTATTAATGAGGGGCCTCAAGTTATGTAGTCTGTATGTTCATGATGGTAAGAAGACAGGGTGGTCTCATTATTATTGATAAAGAAACCAGAGTAGTAGCTCATAACAGTTTGTCCATAATAGCACAATATACACAAAATATATACAGTGTTGGCCAAAAGTATTGGCACCCCTGCAATTCTGTCAGATAATACTCATGTTCTTCCAGAAAATGATTGCAATCACAAACTCTTTGGTATTAATATCTTTATCTATTTTGCTTGCAATGAAAAAACACAAAACTCCAAATATGGGCCGGACAAAAGTATTGGCCCCCTTAGCCTAATACTTGGTAGCACAACCTTTAGACAAAATAACGGCGAACAACTGCTTCCAGTAACCATCAATGAGTTTCTTACAATGCTCTGCTGGAATTTTAGACCATTCTTCTTTGGCAAACTTCTCCAGGTCCCTGAGATTTGAAGGGGGCCTTCTCCAAACTGCCATTTTGAGATCTCTCCGCAGGTGTTCTATGGGACTCATGGACTCATGGTGTGGACTCATTGCTGGCCACTTTAGAAGTCTCCAGTGCTTTCTCTCAAACCATTTTCTAGTGCTTTTTGAAGTGTGTTTTGGGTCATTGTTCTGCTGGAAGACCCATGACCTCTGAGGGAGACCCAGCTTTCTCACACTGGGCCCTACATTATGCTGCAAAATTTGTTGGTAATCTTCAGACCTCATAATGCCATGCACATGGTCAAGCAGTCCAGTGCCAGAGGCAGCAAAGCAACCCCAAAACATCAGGGAACCTCCGCCATATTTGACTGTAGGGACTGTGTTCTTTTCTTTGAAGGCTTCTTTTTTTTCCCCTGTAAACTCTATGTTGATGCCTTTTCCCAAAAAGCTCTACTTTTGTCTCATCTGACCAGAGAACATTCTTCCAAAACATTTTTGGCTTTCTCAGGTAAGTTTTAGCAAACTCCAGCCTGGCTTTTTTATGTCTCTGGGTAAGAAGTGGGGTCTTCCTGGGTATCCTACCATACAGTCCCTTTTCATTCAGACCCTGACGGATAGTATGGGTTGACACTGTTGTACCCTTGGACTGCAGGGCAGCTTGAACTTGTTTGGATGTTAGTCGAGGTTCTTTATCCACCATCCGCACAATCTTGCGTTGAAATCTCTCGTCAATTTTTCTTTTCCGTCCACATCTAGGGAGGTTAGCCACAGTGCCATGGGCTTTAAACTTATAAACTTCTTGATGACAATGCGCACGGTAGACACAGGAACATTCAGGTCTTTGGAGATGGACTTGTAGCCTTGAGATTGCTCATGCTTCCTCACAATTTTGCTACTCAAGTCCTCAGACAGTTCTTTGGTCTTCTTTCTTTTCTCCATGCTCAATGTGGTACACACAAGGATACAAGACAGAGGCTGAGTCAACTTTAATCCATTTCAACTGGCTGCAAGTGTGATTTAGTTATTGCCACCACCTGTTAGGTGCCTCAAGTAAGTAACAGGTGCTGTTAATTACATAAATTACAGAAGCATCACATGACTTTTGAAACAGTGCCAATACTTTTGTGTTGTCCACCCCCTTTTTTATGTTTGCTGTGGAATTATATCCAATTTGGCTTTTTGACAATTCTTTTTGTGGTTTTCCATTGAAGACAAATTAAATGAAGATAATAATACCAAAGAATTTGTGATTGCAATCATTTTCTGGAAGAAAATAAATGAGTATTATCTGACAGAATTGCAGGGGTGCCAATACTTTTGGCCAACACTGTATATGTATTTCTATATATCTGCTGCACTCTCACTCAAATACGCAAATAACAATTTTCAATATAATAAATCCTGCTTTCCTATTACAGTCCGCACACTACACAACACCTAATAACTAGGCTTACCATTACCTGGGGCAAAGGTTCATTTCAATGACCTTACTCTGTATCTAACTAAATAAAAGTGGCTTGTTGGTACCACATCCTGACAAACAGCAGCTGGAGCACATCCCTGTTTAACCCCCTCCTGCTACACCCTTGACAACACTGTTCAATATAAGGTTCGTTAACCTTATATTACTAAATGGGTATCACAGCTAACCTTAAATCAACTTGCAATCGAGAAAACTAGAAATCTGACATTAAAAACTGTTAAAGGATACTTGAGTTTTAATCAAAAGCTGACATAAGTGCAGAGTCTTGCTTGGCAATGTGTTCTATAACTATATGTCTTCATACATGAAGTCCTATCACTATTTCTGCTGTTAATAATCATATTATGGCTGCAGCAGATTTTATATTTGTCACTTAGGCTGCCCCTCCTCTATCTAATACTACAAGTAATGGTTTATTTATCTGTTATTCTGCCAGGAGAAACTGTATAATAGCAAAGAAATAGCTGACAAAAAGTTAGCATAATATAGGAGATTTAATACATGCAGGTGAGCAGATAAAACACGGTAAAAATCACACAAGCACAAAAAAATTAAATATTAAAAAGTTAAAATCTCTCTCCTTTCCCTAGATTAGATAAAAGGTAATTATATATGCAGCATCCCAGAGTGCTACTGCTTTAAGAGCTTTTCTTTTATGCCTCTGGGTTGTGTTGGTATGTCCCATCCTCTGTGTTCTATGTTCTATGCACATTGTTATGCAGCTTTCCTATTGTTTCCCTCCAGTGTTTCAAACCTTTCCCTTGGTTCAGCCCTGGCCAATCAAAGGCTATTGGGTGGGGTTGTAGGACACTTTTGTCTCCAGGCGACCATTGAGACCTCAGTTCAGTGGTAATAGAGATCCTGTGCAGTTCCTGGCTGGACTGTGCAGAGAGGAGAGCACCAGCACTGAGAATGGACTTCAGCAGCTGTCCATACAGCCTATAGGAGGAAAAATTGTTGGCCAAGGCTCATTCAGAGACAGCCCTGAGAAGGGAGATTTGTCAGTCAGGAATTTAGACTCTGCCAGGAGGAGCAGTAGAAGACGCTGACAGAAGGAGTTGACTCGGGCTTTAGCAAAAGGTAACCAGATCCCTGTCAGAAGAACTGCCCTGCCTCACTGACCCTAGTATCCATAGCTGGGAGTGGCACAAGAGGAGTTGTAGTTGGAGAGAAGCTATCCTTAGAGCCTTTGTTATCCTGGGCACCCCCCTAAGACCAAGGCTGGGGGGTTGGACACTGAGGTAATACTACCCTCCATTGTTGGACCGTCCCTGGCATACTTCAGATAATCTGGTTCCTTTCCGTTTCCCCATTTCCAAAACGGAATGTCACCATTACTCCCCCCAATCCCATCATACTTGCATATCTTCCTCTCTAGGAACGGTTTATCCTCTCTTCCTCTCTGCAAGCACTTGCACAATCTGAAGGTGCCTGTGACACATGTGCAGTAGAGATGGCACTCCATTTCTACTGCACAGGCATCAGAAGTACTTCCAGTCAAAGGTTGCAACGCAGAATAGTCTGGATGGCGGATATCAAGTTCCAAAGAAATTCAAGTTGTCCTGCAGGCTCAGGGTGCATCAATGTCAGCGCAAACTATCTGTCGATATTTGAATGAGATGAAACACTATGGCAGGAGACCCAGGAGGACCCCACTGCTGACACAGAGACATAAATAAGCCAAAATGTACATAATTAAGCCAAAATCCTTCTGGGAAAACGTCTTGTGGACAGATGAGACCAAGATAGAGGGTTTTTTTTGTTAATTCACATCATTTACACTACGTGGGGCCCTGGCCTAAAGTTACAATTTAAATTGCTAGAGGAGCTATAAGGAAGTCAAGAGAACACTAATGTGAATTAGGACACATACTTTGACATTGTTTCATGCTTCTGGCTGATCTGCTAAAATAAATCATAAAAAATGAAATGAATCTATTATAAATGTGTGGAATAATAATTCTTAAATCTGGAGCACTGTGAAAAGAGTGTGTGAATGTGTTTAAAAAAAAAAGAGATTTCTACTAATGTGTACAGAAACTAGACTGTGATAGAATCTAAAACCATACTAGGTTAGAAGTAATACATGAATATTTTGGTAAATGCCATGAGAACTATTTATGACATAAAGAAGACTAAACTGATACAGAAAACAGCCCCAGTGTGACTATACCTATAAAACAAACAAAAAAAAAATAATAACCACTAAGGTTTTTTTTTTACAATAATGACCTAAATAGCATATAAACAATCTTAAAACCTCTCAGACATTTTTTATTAAAGATGAGCGAACAGTGAAATATTGGACATTCGTTTCGAATAGCCGCTCAATATTCGACTATTCGAACGAATATCAAACCCCATTATAGTCTACGGGGAAAAATGCTTTGTTTCAGGGGAACCCACAATTCGACTCAGGAGGGTCCACTATGTCCACTATGACACCTCTGGAATGCAACTGGAACAGCAGGAGAAGCATGCCTGGGGGCATCTAACAAGCCCAAGTCACAGTTTTACCCCACCATCACAGTCTATCAACTACACACTTTCCACGCTCAAAAAAAACACTGTGAAAGTGGGAAAATACCTGAAAACGTTCTTTCCTCCCCAATTGTATGGACAGAAACCCAGCATCCCTCACCTCGGAGGCAGTGTGCTGTCTGTCCCCCAAGTTGATGAGCTTCAGCACGGCCTGCTGACGTCTCCCCACGCCAGTGCTGCAGCGTTTCCAGCAGGTAGCTGGGGTCGAGGCGGAGGAGGAGGAGGAGAAGGAGGGTGGTGGTTCAGAGCCCCTGCCAGGAATGTTGGGCGGGGAAATGAGGTAGACCGCCCCAGTTTGTGACCGGGTCCCAGCCTCAACTACATTCACCCAGTGTATGTCAGTGAAATGTAGCATCCCTGTCCGCATGCACTTGTCCACGCATCGGTGGTCAAGTGGACCTATGTGCAAAGCGTGGAACTTAGGGCCCGCCTGATGTTACGTGATATGTGCTGTTGCAAGACGGGGAACGGCACATCGGGAGAAGTAGTGACGGCTAGGAACGGCATAGCGAGGTGCCGCACTTGCCATCAGGTCATGGAAGGCCTGAGTTTCCACAAGCCGGAACAGCAACATCTCCTGGGCCAGGAGTTTGGAGATGTGCGCGTTTAAGGCTTGTGCATGGGAGTGGGTAGCGCTGTATTTTTGCCTGCGCTCAATCACCTGGGAGATGGTGGGTTGTTGGGAAGAAGCGCATGATGGTGCAGGAGAAGGAGCTGAGACAGGAAAAAGGGAGAATGAGGGAGAAGTCTCCAAGGTGGCAGAGGTGGATGTGAAGGTTTCCTAGCTTCTGGTCTGGACTGCAGCACCAGCACTGGCAACAGTGGGAGAGGCAGTGGTGGCAATGCCGGACGATGATTGTCCTGCATTTGCTCTCTCCCACTGAACCCAGTGCTTGCATTCCAAATGACGGCGCATGGCAGTGGTCGTAAGGTTGCTCTTTTCAGAGCCCCTACTCAGTTTCGAATTGCAAAGTGTGCAAACCACACTATATTTGTCCTCCGCACATACATTAAAAAATTTCCACACCACCGAAGACTGTGGCCTCGATGTGGGAGTTTTTCTAGGCTGGCTAGATCAGGGAACATTTTGGGCCCTGCTGGCTGTGGCCTGGCTTCGGTGAAGCAGCTGTCCTCTGCCTCTGGACATGCCTCTGCCTTTAGCCACCCTCTTTGGTGCTGTACTTCCCTCCACATCTACACTGCTTTCCCCGCTTGACATCCCCTTCCAATTCCTCGTACAGCATCTCCTCCTCCTGCACATCGACCATGGCAACAGGCTGCCCTGATGGCAACTGTGTCTCATCATTGTCGTCACTGAGGGCCGATTGCTGGTCAACAACAGGAGATGGCGGATGCTCCAGTGTTTGAGCATCAGGACACAGAAGCTCATCTGGTACCTACGGTGATTTGGGACGTGGTGGGACAGAGAGAGGGACAGTAAATGGACCTGAAAACAGCTCCTGGGAGGCGGGAAAAGAGGGATTACTTTTCTGGGAAGATTGGGCATGTTGTGAGTTAGGAGGACCAGACTGTTGGGTAGGAGGAGGAGTTAATGTAGAGGCTGACTGGCTGGTGGAGAATGTGTTGGAAGCATTATCCGCCAGCCATTGTAACACCTCTTCCTAGTGCTCGGGCCTGGTTAGTGTTGTACCCTGCACCCTACTTAATGTGGCCATCAAACCGGGGACTGTGGGGAAGCGCAATGCTTGCTGCCGCAGAGCTGTAGGCACGATAGACGCTGTTGGTTGACCGCAACCTTGCTCCTTATCTGCATTTCCACACCCCCATCCTCGTCTCCGTTCTCGTCCCCATCCCTTTGCGCTAGCCTTACGCATTTTTATGGTCTATACACCAAGGAAAGCTGGGTTGAGCGTATATAGCCGGACCAATTTGCTCTGTATCCCTGTTTTGGGGGGACACCGCCTGCAAAGCTGGGTTGAGCGTATATAGCCTGACTGAATGCTCTGTATCTCTGTTAGGTATATAGTAGGACACAGCCTGTAAAGCTGGGTTGAGCATATATATCTGAACCTATTTGTTCTGTATCCCTGTTTTGGGGGAACACTGCCTGGAAGGTTGGGTTGAGTGTATATAGCCGGACCTATTTGCTCTGTATCCCTGTTTTGGGGGGACACTGCCTAGAAAGCTGTGTTGAGCGTATATAGCCGAACCTATTTGCTCTGTATCCCTGTTTTGGGGGGACACTGCCTAGAAAGCTGGGTTGAGCGTATATAGCCGAACCTATTTGCTCTGTATCCCTGTTTTGGGGGGACACTGCCTGCAAAGCTGGGTTGAGCGTATATAGCCGGACTGAATGCTCTGTATCCCTGTTAGGTATATAGAGGGACACCGCCTGGAAAGCTGGGTTTAGCTTATATAGCCGGACTGAATGCTTTGTATCCCTGTTAGGTATATGGGGGGACACCACCTGGAAAGCTGGGTTGAGCGTATATAGCCTGACTGAATGCTCTGTATCTCTGTTAGGTATATGGTAGGACACAGCCTGTAAAGCTGGGTTGAGCATATATAGCTGAACCTATTTGCTCTGTATCCCTGTTTTGGGGGGACATTGCCTGGAAAGCTGTGTTGAGCGTATATAGACGGACCTATTTGCTCTGTATCCCTGTTTTGGGGGGACACTGCCTAGAAAGCTGGGTTGAGCGTATATAGCCGGACTGAATGCTCTGTATCCCTGTTAGGTATATGGGGGGACACCGCCTGGAAAGCTAGGTTGAGCGTATATAGCCGGACCGATTTGCTCTGTACCACTGTTTTGGGGGGACACTGCCTGGAAAGCTGGGTTAAGCGTATACAGCCGGACCTATTTGCTCTGTATCCCTGTTTTGGGGGGACACCTCCTGCAAAGCTGGGTTGAGCGTATATAGCCAGACTGAATTCTCTGTATCCCTGTTAGGTATATGGGGGGACACCACCTGGAAAGCTGGGTTGAGCGTATATAGCCGGACCTATTTGCTCTGTATCCCTGTTTTGGGGGGACACTGCCTGGAAAGCTGGGTTAAGCGTATACAGCCGGACCTATTTGCTCTGTATTCCTGTTTTGTGGGGACACCTCCTGCAAAGCTGGGTTGAGCGTATATAGCCAGACTGAATTCTCTGTATCCCTGTTAGGTATATGGGGGGACACCACCTGGAAAGCTGGGTTGAGCGTATATAGCCGGACCTATTTGCTCTGTATCCCTGTTTTGGGGGGACACTGCCTGGAACGCTGGGTTGAGCGTATATAGCCGGACCTATTTGCTCTATAGCCCTGTTTTGGGGGGACACTGCCTAGAAAGCTGGGTTGAGCGTATATAGCAGGACCTATTTGCTCTGTATCCCTGTTTTGGGGGGACACTGCCTAGAAAGCTGGGTTGAGCGTATATAGCCGGACCTATTTGTTCTGTATCCCTGCTTTGGGGGGACACTGCCTGGAAAGCTGGGTTGAGCATATATAGCCAGACCTATTTGCTCTGTATCCCTGTTTTGGGGGGATACTGCCTGGAAAGCTGTGTTGAGCATATATAGCCGGACTGAATGCTCTGTATCCATGTTAGGTATATGGGGGGACACCACCTGCAAAGCTGGGTTGAGCGTATATAGCCGGATATATTTGCTCTGTATCCCTGTTAGGCAGCGCCGCACCTCCCATGAGGCGACCTGAAGCGACCGCTTCAGGCGGCACTATGCCAGGGCCCCAGGGAGGGCGGCATTTTTGCTTTCCTAAGCCAGTCCAGGACAAGCTGTCCTGGACTGGCTTAGCACCGAGCGGTGGTTTGGGAGGCCAGTGGAGCAGCGCTGCTCCAGCAGCCTCCCCTCATGCTCAGGCAGAGAGCAGGTCCTCTCCGTGCCTGCGAACGGCGCTAGGCCCCGCCCCCTCCTCCCGGGGGGGGGGGGGGGGCGGCTTTCTGTAGTTCGCCTCGGGCGACGAAAGGGGTAGGTTCACCCCTGCTGTTAGGTGTTTGGGGGGACACTGCCTGGAAAGCTTGGTTGAGCGTATATAGCCGGACCTATTTGCTCTGTATCCCTGTTTGGGGGGGATACTGCCTGGAAAGCTGGATTGAGCTTAAATAGCCGGACCTATTTTCTCTGTATCCCTGTTTTGGGGGGACACTGCCTGGAAAGCTGGGTTGAGTGTATATAGCCGGACCTATTTGCTCTGTATCCTTGTTTGGGGGGACACTGCCTGGAAAGCTAGATTGAGCGTATATAACTGGATCTCTTTGCTCTGTGTCCCTGTTTTGGGGGGACACTGCTTGGAAAGCTAGGTTGAGCTTACAGTCCTATGAAAAAGTTTGGGCACCCCTATTAATCTTAATCATTTTTAGTTCTAAATATTTTGGTGTTTGCAACAGCCATTTCAGTTTGATATATCTAATAACTGATGGACACAGTAATATTTCAGGATTGAAATGAGGTTTATTGTACTAACAGAAAATGCGCAATATGCATTAAACCAAAATTTGACCGGTGCAAAAGTATGGGCACCTCAACAGAAAAGTGACATTAATATTTAGTAGATCCTCCTTTTGCAAAGATAACAGCCTCTAGTCGCTTCCTGTAGCTTTTAATCAGTTCCTGGATCCTGGATAAAGGTATTTTGGACAAACAATTCAAGTTCAGTTAAGTTTGATGGTGGCCGAGCATGGACAGCCCGCTTCAAATCATCCCACAGATGTTCAATGATATTCAGGTCTGGGGACTGGGATGGCCATTCCAGAACATAAATAAATATTTAGAACTAAAAATGATTAAGATTAATAGGGGTGCCCAAACTTTTTCATAGGACTGTATATACCCGGACCTATTTGTTCTGTATCCCTGTTTTGGGGGGCACCCCGTGGAAAGCTCGACTCCTCTCCCTGCAGTATATAGCTCTGAAAAGAGCTGTTGTTTTTCTCAGTTTTTCCCTGCCTACTAGAAGCTAATACCTTTCTAGCCCTCAGCAGATCTCTTTCTCTCCCTATCTCTCACCGCAAATGTGACGAAGATGGCGCTGACTATTCTTATAAATGGGAGGTCACATGTTTTCGGCAGCCAACGGGTTTTTTCAATTTCTTTCAATGCCTCCGTTGTCGAAGTTCCTGTCCCACCTCCCCTGCACAGTTATTGGTGCAAAAAACGCGCCAGGGAAGGTGGGAAGGGATACAAATTTTTACTGCGTTTGCCACTTGGTATTCGATTCCAATCGAATACCTCGAACGGCCTGATATTTGATCGAATACCTATTCGATCGAACGGCATTCGCTCATCTCTAATTTTTATATTATAAGGGTAAATCAATACATGGATTAGTGGCCAGATTTGCAAATGTGATGCATTCCGTTTGAGTTAACATTTTTAGGATTTGGCTTCTCAGATAAATGGGACATGGCTTAAAAGTGCCAAGATGTGCCCTCATTTTACCAAAATGGCAACATAAATTTGCCTCGGCCTCGGGCAGAGTCGACTGCGCATGCCTGCTGGCCGCAAGAAAATTTCCGCTTACACCAGCTTACTGTGTAATTTTGTGTAAGCGGCCATTTTCCTGAGGCCCGAGGCCTGATGGCAGAGCCGACTGCGCATGTCTAGGTAGAATAGAGGAAGAAAGTTCGCAGAGGAAAACTGCAAAATTGCAATGAAAAATGTGATATGTTTTTGCCACTGTGTTTTCCACAGCATTTTTTTGCTGTTCTTCACTACGTGGGGCCTTAAGCTGGAATTCTCTAACAACAACATGACATAATTGGAAAGGATTGAGAAGAATTGCCCGAATGAACACTAATAGAAGTCAATAAGGACTAGGTACAATCAATCCATATGAGTTCAAATAAAAAGTTGGTCTAAGTGCAATACAAATAGATTCTGCGAAATTGCTAATAATTTTCCCTTTGCTCATACCAGGTATAGATTGTGCCACCGCATGTTCATAAGGTTCATATTGTGTTGAATTAAAGAGGATGTATGACCATTTATATTTATTGAAAACAGATAGTGAAATATATCACATTTTTTCTAATACCGTATATACTCGAGTATAAGCCGAGTTTTTCAGCACAGTTTTTGTGCTGAAAAAGTGCTCCTCGGCTTATATTCGGGTCATTACGGTAATTTCTGCTAGCAGGCCAAGATAGCAGACTCCGCCCCCCCACCGCTCCATCACACGCCGGGTGACGTAGCCACGTAAACTCAGGCCCACACCCGGCATGTCTGCTTCCTGCCCTGCTAGCAGAAGTACCATAAGTACTTCTGCAGATTTTAATGTACAGCATCGCCGCGCTCCTGGCAGGAGCGTGGCGATGCTGTGGGCCCCGGCACCCGCCCCGGTGTCTGGATGCCGGGTCCGGATGCCGGGCTGTAAACGTAATGGCGCCGCTCTGCAGAGCGGTCGCCATAGAAACCAGCACCTCCGCTGTAACGCTTACAACAGAGATGCTGAAGCTTATGCCTGTGATCTCTGATTGTAGGCATAAGCTATGGCATCTCCGCTATAAGCGTTACAGCGGAGGTGCCCTCCGGAGATGTCCCCCCCCCCCCCTCCGGCCTGCCCCGTACCTTTAAAGTTGCAGGCCGGCTCCTGACCAGCCGTAATAGTAATGTAGAGAATCTCCCATAGACGGCAATACACTTCTATTGCCGTCTATGGAACTTGCAATCAAATGACTGCAGGTTCAAGTCCCCCAGGGGGGGCTAAAAAAAAGTTTAAAAAAAATATAATAAAAAATAAAATAAATAAAAGTTCACAGCGGGTTCACACCAGCACCTGATCTCAGTTATGCAGGTTTCCGTTTTCTGTCAGCAGAAGACAGAAACCGACATTCAGTGTCTGTGGGTGAGCCGTCTTCTGCTGCCCATGGCGAAACCGTTTTGTTTTTTGTTTTTTACTGGACACAAAGATTCCTGCATGTCCCACTAAAAAAAAAAAAAAAAAACGGTTTCAATGCGGAGAGCAGAAGACGCTCACCGGCGGACACTTTTCAAACCCATGAATGTTTCTCGGGCAGGAAACCTGCATAACTGAGATTGGGCGCTGGTGTGAACCTGCCCTCAAAGTAGAAAATGACTGTGAAACACATACACATTAGGTATCCCTGTGTCTGACAGTGCCCGGTCTACTGAATATAGGGGATCTGCAGTGCTTCTATTCCGTCGGGAAGGGGTTAATAGGAGCACTGCAGATCCCCTATATTCAGCCAGGCTGAATTCCAAGTGGGGGTAAAAAACCCAGTCCTCAAGCTCAGGGAAGGGGCAGACAGACAACCAACACACCCCCTCCCCTTTCCCAGCACTTACTGCACCCAAGAACTCGGCCATTTTAATTTTTGAAATTTTCCAGTAGCTGCTGCATTTCCCCCTAGGCTTATACTCGAGTCAATAAGTTTTCCCAGTTTTTTGTGGTAAAATTAGGGGGGTCGGCTTATATTCGGGTCGGCTTATACTCGAGTATATACGGTATGTTTTTATTTTCTGATTGTAGATTTTAATTCTCTTTTCTGTACATGGTTTGCAATCTTGTCTGAGTTTCTCCTCTACACTGTTAACAGCATTTAGTATTATATAATATATATATTATATTATATGCTTTACAGCAGCGTCATGGCCATATTCAGCAATATGGAACTGACTCATTGAGGTTTATGGGACAATTTATCAAACATATCTCTGCCAAACTCCATTTGGGCAAGAGTGGATAAGCAATGGTGTCATCTATTGTCAGTAGTGGTGCTAAGTATAGAGGTCTATATGATGGCGTTATCTATAGAGGTTTTATCTTCCACTGTAATACTGTCTATATTGTCTTTTTTTCAACTGTAATTTTTATTGAAATTTTTCAAATATAAGTAACAATACAAGAAGGAAACAAGGCAAACAAGTATCAAGATTAGGAGGGAAAGGCAATATTGCCAGGTCTCAAAGTCAAAACAGGTGTAAAACTCAGCAACAGAGGGGGGTAACAACAGACATAGAGACAGGGGGGAAGGGGGGGAGAAAGGTCCAAGATTAGAGGCCATGCGGCGCATAGTGAGCGTCCCAAGGAAACCAAACAGAGTTGATGGTGTCCAGTGTATTGTTGAGGCTAGCAGTGAGAAACTCAAGGCTCCGCACATCCTTAATTCGGGCCAGAAGTTCAGCGCCTGAGGCGGAGTTGACACTCCTCCAGTGTTTTGCAATAAGGGTTTTTGTGGCTGTACAAAGATGAAGAAATAGTCTGGAAGTCTTGCTACCCAGGTGCCTAGGAGGGAGGTTCAATAGATATATAAGGGGATCTAAAGGGACCCCCTGTATGAAGAGGGCATCTGTCAGAGCTTTCACCTCCCCCCAGAAACCCAGGACAAGAGGACAAGACCAGAAACTGTGAAATAATGTACCCACTGCAGTGTTGCAACGCCAACACCGTGAGAGGAACGCATGGTTAAGAGTGTGAAGGAGAGCCAGGGTGTGATACCAGCTGTCTATATTGTCTATGACATGAAAGAGGTGACCATTTAAAAAAAAACTCCTACAAAATTGGAATTTTTAAAATATAGATAGTTTCAAAATTATTAAAAATTCTTAAATAATATCTTTAACATAAAAAAATTATGTAATTTTCAGGCGACACATTCCGTTTATGAGAAATATCCACCCATTCAATGAAGGAAGATTCTTTATGTAGATAGAATCAATGTAACCCCTACTGAAAAATGGAGGTGTTATGAGGAGGAGCAGAGCCTTCGCAGCGCTGTGTGGAGGCTGCTGGCCCTCTCCCCACTGCGCTCCCGAGTCTCCACTTCCAGGTCTCAAGAGGCAAGCTATAAACTCTGCAGCGTTGTTCGGGGTTTGTCGGCCTCCTCCTGAGCTGGACGGGGGACTTTCAGTTTCGGTCTAGCGGCGGGTCAGAACCTATTTAAGGGAGGCTTTGGCTCCAGACCACCGCTGGCTATTCAGTTGCAATTTGTGTCCTGGTAGTAAGTGTTCCTCCTCATCTGGTTACCTGTGTTTTTGAGCCCTTTGCCTTGACCTTTGACCTTGCCTCTGCCTCCTAATTTCGTACTGTGCTTGTTCCTGTTAATGACTTCAATTTGCCTCTAGACTTCTGCTCCCTGAACTCTGCTTTGTACTTCGCTACTGCTCCTGTTATCGACTCGGCCTGCCTGACGTTCCATTTGGATTTCCCTCTGTATTACATTGCCCTCTTGCTGACGACTCGGAACGTACGACAATGATTTACTCTCTGCCACCATCTGCTGACCACCTGCCTCAGCCTTCTGGATCCCTGGAGTTGATGCAGCATGGGGGGTGTTGGACACATGGTGTCATGTTAACCATTTTAATCAGTAAATTTAATACTGGTTCTTACTTTGGTTCTTAACTTTAATTGCTATCCTAACAGTAGACTCATAGTAGGAGTCATTTTACTTATGATAGACTCCAGTTTACACTCTCGAGCAGATAAACTCTGTAACTTTAAGGCTTAGGCCCCACGTAGCGAACCGCCACTATAACTTGCTGCAGAAAAGATCCCAGAGTTTTGAAAAACACGTAAGTTTCTGTTTCAGATTTTTTCCTGCAATGCGTGGATGGGATTAGCCAGAATTCCATCCACTTTGCAGATACTATAAAATGAAGCGTTTTTTTTTGCCACGGACAAAACGCTGCTTCTTCTTGATGTGTGACCCCGGCCTTAGCAATGCAAAGTGAATCTAGACATTCTTAAACTGAACTACTTTTTCTAAAGTGTCTAATGCTGTTTGAAAAAATGTTGCACTTTAAGGCTGAGGCCCCATATTGCGGAAACGCAGATTTATTTTGTTGTAGATTTTTCTGCAGTTTTTTTTTTTGCTAAAGCCAAGAATATCTACAAGAGGAATAGAAAATATATAGGAAGTTCTTATACATCTACATCTTATACATCTTATACATCTACATTCTGCTCAATACAATCCTAGGCAGCAACATCTGCAACAAGAAAAGCTGTGTTTCTGCCTCAACCTTAGACTGTTTAATGTAACTGAACACCACTTATTCATTGGCTTAGTTTATGACAATATTGTGGCTGAAATTGTGACGCAACTTCCAAAATTATGGCTCAATGTTTGTGGCACAGTTTAACAAGCTAAACCAAGCCCCCTTTCAACAAGCCCTGTCCACATGTGCATGGTACACGAACTGTGCCTAAATAACATAGAAAATTAGATGTAAAGCATGTCCGCCAGTTTTTTGGCACAAACTACACTAGAATTCTGGTGCATATTTATTAGTTTTTCTGCCCCTCTGTGTTTTTCAGGCTATTTTGTGATTTGGCTAGTCACATAGTCCTCACTGTCCCTATTAAACTTCAAAGCCTTCTTAAATACAAAATCATATTTGCTCTGTTTCTCCATAGTAGACGCTTCTTGCATTTCATACTCAATAAGCTTTCAATGTCATGAAATTTCACTGTTTCCTGGGCAGTCATTGCAGCTGCAAGACATTTTCTTTTCTGAATCATTTTATTTCTCAAATCAACCGAACATTGTTCCATGTACTTTAGTAAAAATGGCCACTAACTTTTCATACAACGTATTTTCTGTCAGTAGTTCAGCTTATCCTGAACATAATTGCAATTCATTGTTATTATAAATCTTGAGATTTTCCATGGGGAAAACTGATCAGAAAGGATTCATACTTGTTTTGTAGTATATCTATGTTCAGTTCTGTGGGCCTATACACAGGACCGTGTATTACACAGACCAGTGTGCAAGCAGTGGCGTAACTAAAGTCTTGTGGGCCCCAGTGCAATCTTTTGTCCAGAGTCCACAACCTCATCCCGACAGCAAAGTCTTAATAGTGATGGTTTTGCGTGCTAAGGAGTTTAATCAACCTTAGTGTGGTTAGGGTAATCTTTGGCTCTCCTTGGCTTATGGGCAGGGTCGGACTGGGGTGTCTAGGGCCCACCAGTGGAATTGTTTCTAGGGGCCCACCGCCAGGACCCTGCAGATCAGTGGTGGTACCAAGACACGACGACTAAAGGTAATAACATGTAGGGAGCCATGCTGCTCACCGACTATACCATGTGCACTACCTAAATGTATTGCTACACCTTGTATGGCAAGTGAACAGCATGGCTCCTATAAATGCTACTATTACCTGTAACTGCTCGGTCTTGGAAAAGGCTGATCTGCAGAGGTCCTGGCTGTTGTCATCACATCACAGATGTAATATTGATGGCTTATCCTAAGGACAGACCATCAATATTAGAAAAATGAATAAATCCTTTAGGGCTAGTTCACACGGAGATACATGAACTCCGCGTGTGAACATTCTGTCGCAGATGCCAGGCATCCCGTCGTGGCATTCCGCTCCGGATTAGGCCCATATGAATGGGCCGGAGCCTCACGCCACAGATGCTGAGACTAACTCAGCCACGGAATCCGCAGCAAGATAGGTCAGCTTGCTTCTTTTTCCGCTATTAGCTAGCGGAAAAAAGAAGCGAGCAGCTCCCATTGAAGTCATTGGGAGCAATTTTTAGCAGCGGATTCTGCCTCAAAATCCGCTGCCAACTTCCCCGTGTGAACGAGCCCTTAAAGTGGTTGTCCAGGAATTGGAGCAACTCATGTCCCGGGCGGGAAGTGTAAAATCAAAAACAATGAACTACGAAAGCAAAAGCAAGCAGTGTGCAGTGAAAGCACATGGACCCCATAGATTATAATGGAGTCCGTGTGCTTTCCGTGCGGTGTCCACACGGAACATGCGGACAGAAAAGTACTTCATGATCTACTTTCCTGTCCGCATGTTCCGTACAGAGACCGCACGGAACGCACACAGACTCCATTATAGTCTATGGGGTCCATGTGCTTTCACTGCACACCGCTTGCTAATGCTTTCGTAGTTCATTCGGGGGGGCCCCCATGCGGACTCCCCGAACGGATTACCAAACGCAGATGTGAACCAGGCCTTATACATATACCTTATATACATTATTATAGCATATATACACTTATACATTTAAATACATTCATATACCATATATGTCTTATATATACTTATATGAATGTATGAATACTATATATACTCACCTATATACATATACTCACTCCTACACATTATTATAGTATACTGTATATACATACCTGTATACAAACATACAGTACTCACACAATATACAAGACACAAATTTTAAACAAATGTACACATATATACATATTAAATAGACAGATTTTACCAAAATAATATACTCACATTTTCCAGAAGAGTGAACCATCACAACAGACTGCTTCCAGTCTTCCCCACATGCTCCGATGTGAGAGACAACTGTGAGGAGGAGGGGGAGGGAGGAAGTCCAGGCAGCACAGCAGGTCCTCACAGGAAAGCAGCTATACAGTAGTTGCAGCAGGTCAGTGAGAGGATTACGAGCAGCCATTATAGCTGATGCTGAAGCTGCACACGTGTCCTCCGATATATACTTCCCCTATATATCGGGAGGACACTATGTGCAGCTTCAGCATCAGCTAAGGGGGCCTGTGTGTGTTGAGGCAAATGCAGATGCATTGGTCAGGTGCTCGATTGGGGGCCCTGACCAATGTATCTGCATTAGTACAATGAGGACTTAACAGTTGGGGCTCAGGGCCCACCGGGGGATTCACCGGTTCCCCGGTGGGCCAGTCTGACCCTGCTTATGGGCCAGATGGAAGCTGCAATTTCAATACTGATGCCAGTACCTATGGGCCCCCTATGGCTCCTGGGCCCCGATGCGACTGCATCGTCTGCACCCCCTCAAGTTATGTTTTGAGGCGGAATTCGCCTCAGAATCCAGTCCAAAAAACGCCTCCCATTGACTTCAGTGGAAGCCCTTCACTTCCTTTCTCCATGAGTAGTTTCTTCCCAGTCGCGGGAAAAAGAAGCGACCTACTATTTCTTGCTGCCAATTCCAGGGCAGAATCCACCACATAGTTCGCGGCGCAACACTCCCCTCCCGACTAGGTCCATTCATTTTGGCCTAATCTGGAGCGGAATGCCGTTTTTTGGACCGGATTTTGAGACGGCCTCCGCGTCAAAATCCGGTCCATTAATCCCTGTCTGAACCCCGCCTAAAAATAGCCAAGCAGGCAGTCTTGAGGATTTTTAGAAATCCTGTAGACATGAATGGAGCAAGCTGCTGGAAACAGCTGTTTATCAGATAGGTACTAGTCCCAGAGGTGGGAACTGCAACTGTCATGGATTTGTGGTATGTCCTATGAATATGCTATAAATGTGTCAGATGGGAATACCCCTATGATGTGGTTAAAATGGCATTGAAAAAACAAAAACAAAAAAACATTTTATAGTACTTTTTGATACGATTGCAGTTTTTATAGGTGAACAGGGTAAATAAATTTATTTCCACAACATCAAAAACTGCAGCAAATATCAAGTTTTAATGTGTATTTTCATACATTTTAAGTGCACTGTTTAAAGAGGACCTTTCACCATTTTGTCCACAGGCAGTTCTATATACTGCCGGAAAGCTGACAGTGCGCTGAATTCAAAACACTGTCGGCTTTCCCAATCTGGGCCCAGTGTGAAGAGCTTACGGTCCCGGTACCGTAGCTCTTCTATGGTTAGAAGGGCGTTTCTGACAGTCAGTCAGAGACATCCTTCTTCACAGCACAGCCAATCGCGCTGTGCTGTGAGAGCCGGGAGGAACGCCCCCTCCCTCTGCTCGCAGTACTCGTCCATAGACGAGCATTATCAGGGAGGGAGGGGGCGTTCCTCCCGGCTCTCACAGCACAGCGCGAATGGCTGTGCTGTGAAGAAGGACGTCTCTGGCTAACTGTCAGAAACGCCCTTCTGACCATAGAAGAGCTACGGTACCGGGACTGTAAGCTCTTCACACTGGGCCCACATCGGGAAAGCCAACAGTGTGCTGAATTCAGCGCACTGTCAGCTTTTCGGCAGTATATAGAACTGCCTGTGGGCAAAATGGTGAAAGGTCCTCTTTAAGTATAACCTTAAGCTAAGCCCCACGGCGGAAATGCATCAGGTTTTTTCCGCAGCGTTTTTCACAGAATTTCTTTAGAGTTTTCCTCTTCGGACTTTCTTATTTTATGATACCTATATAGAAAACTACAGCATTTTCTTGGGTATAATTGACATGCTGCGATTTGCAAAAACACTCGCGTTTTTGAAATTGCAGCATTTCCGTTGCAGATTTTTTTCTGCAATGTGCGAATGGGATTAACCAGAGTCCCATACACTTTGCAGGTGGGGCTCTAGACCAAGGTTACATTCACATGAATGAGGTACAAAACGGCCTTGAAACATCTGCATTTTTCACAGCAATCTTGCACTCTTTTTCATTGTTTGGAACAATTTGTTAAAACATCCAAACATAGGACTTGCCCTATGTTTTGATGGTCTGTGATAAAGGACCATGAAAATAACGGTCATGTGAATAAACCCCATTTACTGACAGTTAAAGGGGTTTTCCCATCTCACTGTTTCAGAAGTTTGCCTGCTGTCTCTTCTCACTTACTGCATTCCCCCCTCCCAGCTTTCTGAAACTATGAGGTATCACAATACTTATACTACATGCTTATACTACATGCTTGTAGAGAATGGAGTCTGTGTGTTTACATACAGAGATAACAGTCTTGCCTTTATCAGCAAACTGCAATTAGCTGAACTGATTGCCCTTCCGGCTGAGCAGTGAGTGACGTCACTTGTCCTACAGGTTCTTGCTTATGGTAACACTGTAAACATTGGGAGAAATGAGTTAACATAGCAGGCAAACAAAGCAGCATTTCTAAAGCAAAATATTTAAGAAAAGTCTTCAATTTACAAAAGCTACCAGTATAGATAGGATCCTTGAAATGGAACAACCCCTTTATGCCAATGGTGCCGTGTGATCTCTGTTTAAAAACTGACATTCAGTATGTGTAAATTTAGCCTTAGGAGAGAGATCTGATACAGTGTAATGAACTATGCAGCTATGTAAGTAAGCACATTTTAGGACACAGTTTTCACCTATGGAGGTAAACAAGAATGTTTACATACATTTGGGATTGGAAAAATAAGTATATTAGAGAGTTGCCGAACTTTTCATTACACAATGATTAATCCTAATTTACATAACGCAGTAAAACCCCTTAATACATACATTCTGATCAGCAGCTTCAGTAAATATTGGTCTTTACATATCTTAAACACCTTCTTATGATTGGTGATCCCTTTGTGCAAGCCGTCCCCTGTCCAGTTATTCCGGGGTTTAAGACGGAAACCCCTGGGCGGATAGCGGCAGTAATGTGAACGCCCCTAAGTTCCCTGCCTATTTTAGTCTTCAGAACACTGCATATTTTTTTTCTTTTCAACCCAACTAATCCAACCCAATCCAAGAGTCATACCTTTTTTAAAATTTTTTACAGCAACCTAGCCATATGACAGCTTATTTTTTGCAAGACAATTTGTATTTTTTAATAGGTTCATTTTTACGTACATATACTGCAGTGCTCACAGTATACAGTACAGTTCACAGTTCTCCTGCACATAACTTTGTGTATTTTGAGTGTGCTAGCTGCACACTGACCCACTAATTTCTATGGCCCCATACCCACTATAATGTATTTTTATAGGTCCGTGTGTGGGGACATGAGCCCAGGGCAAAACTCAGGATAGATCTTATTCCTGTCCGGTTTGCGGTCCAAGCTCATTGAAGTAAATTAATGGGCCCATGGAGGCATGGTATACCTATAAGGAAACCACCACATAGTTGACATACTGCAATTTCCAAAGCCTCAATGATTTTGGAAATCGTAGTGTGTCTGGTGCGCATATTTTCCCAAAATGTGTGGATGGGATTCGCCATGTGGAGCTGCAACCTCAAAAATGTTTTGCATCGCCGTAAAATGAAATACTTGTGTAAGGGCATATTTTTTGTGGGACAAACTGTAGTATTTATCTGTGCTATTTAGGGATATTTTATTAAAATTCTTTTATCTGCCATTTTTAATATATGTAAAGCAAAAAAGGAGAAACCATGGAATGGCAAGCAAGCCAAAACATTAGTGTAAAATGATAACAAAGTTGTGATCATCTGTTCAAGTGCATGAAAGGTAGGAGATAGGCAGCCAGACAAAATGTATTAAGTCATACACAGCAATCCTAGAATACAGGCAAATCAAAAAGTAGCCCAAAAAAATCTGAAGCGACAATGCATGTAAAAGCATGAGAATCTCAACAGACAAAATGGTATAATAAAATATATATTTATTGAATTTAAAAGACAATACCACAAACAACTAAATATGAAAGGAAGAAACACAGAAAAAATAGCGCAATAAAGTAAATCATGAAAAGGGACGGTACAAATAGTCAAAAAACTGTAATGCATATTTTTATAATGTCTAGTACAGGTAACTCTGTTCACTCTGCAGACACTAAAAGTAAATCAATACATAGTGTTATACAAATCCCCTAGAGTATAAAATAAGAGCAATAGCAGTATAAAGTAATTGGGCAACAGCACTACAGGTAAGGACGATGCAGAGAGAAAGAGTGGCCAATAATACTTAACAAGGTATGTAAAAAGTACAATAGCTTCCAAATGGAGGATGCACTCACGCCAACATAAGATTCACTACACTGGCTTCACACTCCCTTTGATGAAAAGAGTGTGGTAAAAGATACATTGGGGTGTGTGCATCCTCTATTTGGTTGGTATTGTACTTTTCACATACTTTACAATGCATTATTGGATAATGTACAGCTCAGAGTATAATGATCAGAGGTCCATGGGAGGAGGCAAACAGAAAAAACAGTGTTATTCACCTCTCCTGGGCTCTGTCTCGACTCCCTACTGTCTTCGGTTCTTGTCAATGAAGTCACAGATGTGGGTTACGTTTATGTATGGTGTATGATGTTGGCCTTGCACACGTGACACCTATGATGTCACTAAAGAGGCCCAAAGACTGTAGCGAGTCACGCCAGAGCCCAGGAGAGGTAAGTAAGATTGTTTGCTATGTTTGATCACCTCCCCTAGGACTCCAGTCATTATATTCCTGGGCCTGCAGAGACCCCAGAATATAATAGTAGCAGTTTCGGTTTGGTCCATATGACACTGCCAGGTGATCCTCACTAGGTTCACACAACAAATACGTATCCCCGTTCCTGCTTACAGCTACCTCTGCTTCCACTTCAGCCTTCCAAGGGAACCCGTGCATTTCATAATATCACATACTGGTGCTGTTCAACACTAGCGATGTTATATGAGACACACAGGGGCTCCCTGGAGGGCTGAAGAAGAGACAGTTTTGGGCAAGAGCTGGGATTGGTAAGCCAATAGGGCCCATTATCTGCTCTGGTTACTCAAGCAGGTAACAGCCTATTAAAACCCCCCAAAACAAATGGCAAGAGCAGCAGTCAGAACCTGGCAGCTAACTGGGCCCCTTCAGGTGCATGGGCTGACGCTGGCCCTGATCACCCTGGAATACAACATTGCTTAATTATTTTTTTAATTACATTTTCAGAGTTTTTCTATGTTTTTTTCATGTTGGAAAACCTCATTAACCTGTTGGATAACCTGTTGCTTGGAAAATACAGTTCAATCTTCAGGCAGAATGTTATAGCTCTGAAGGAGCTAAGCAGATTTAGAGAGGATGCTGTCAATCACTGTTAGGACCGCCTCCATTTCAATGGGTAAATGACAAGTCATACTGAATCTATTCCCACAAAACTACATTGAAACCTCTAGAAAAGATCACCCCTTTGAGAAGACCACCTCCTTACCCAGGCCACATTTTCAGTGATGTAGTTTCAGTTTTTCATACAAACCATCTCTCTAGAAGACCACCTCTCTAGAAGACCACTTCTCTAGAAGACCACCTCTCTAGAAGACCACCTCTCTAGAAGACCATTTTTTTTTGCAGTTTGTTATGGTTGTCTGAAAGAGGTTTCTCTATAACATGTTGACTGCACATTGGACTGAATTATCCATGTTACGGACTACTTCTAAAGCAATTACAGTAACTCAACTTTATTAGTAATTTATATTAAAATAGAAATATTAAGATGGCGTTTGGAGGCAGAGCACTGGCTTCCTTAACCCCCGGTGATAGTAGTACATCTGATAACAATAATGTGAGGTGGGAGTAGACACGTGGAGGAGCTTTTAATAAATCTTTGAATGTGGGCATAATAAAATAAGAAAGAATGTGAAGAGAAGATACTAAAGGAGGAAGGGAAGCAAGAAGAAAGCAAAAAAGAAAGATGACGGAAATGAAAGGGAACATGTAAGAGAGGGTTGTCCAATTCACTGACATTTTATACTAAACAATAAAGTCTTTAGTGAATAGGTCTCATGTAATGTAAAACCATTCCAGGATTCACTTGCAACAATTTCAAATTGTCACGTAATCTTTCTATACGAGTGTGTGGGCCTGTAATATCCATTTCTTCCAGATATGTTAACCTATTGGAAACATAATCATGATGACTTGTGTTTACGGGCTATTTAGAGCCATCTTCGCATCGTTGTTATCGGCTGTCAGATTCTATATTTCCATGTCATTTTGGCCTCTGAGCTCAGGCAACATCACACAGCCGAAACTTGAAGCCACATGGATGGCAGTTGCTAGGTAACTGGATAAGAGATTCTAGTTTGGAAAGGATTCCCAAGTGATACAGGTATCCCATCTCATCGCTGGTTTCCATGGTGATCAGGGCAAAGGAGACCAAGGATACACAACCTTAATTTTTTAACTATTTTTATGGCAGATTTGGTATATGGAGAGGATTGCGGGCAGGAAACACATGACTGGGGGAAGGGTTCAAGTATGTATAGGACTGAGGTTATTGAATGGGTAGGTCACAAGATTGTAGCGATCGGATGATAGGTTAAAGTAACAAATGTCATGGAGGTGATTGGTAGCAATACTAAGTGACAAAAATCTGTCAATCTTGATCTACAGCTGTATTCACAATACAGAGTTTTCTCTGGAGGTTTACAGCATGTATTTCTTATGTATTAAAATCCCAGCATGCAGTGCAGCCCAGACCATTGCACTGCAGTGCTACTTATATACATAGCCATACAATGCAATATCCTTCCCATGCTTACATTCCAATAGAGAAAGGGCATAAGTGGCTGCCATTCAAAACTGTACAAATATGTACAATCCATCTGTACACTCATGATAAGAGATGATATAAGATTCTGTTGAAATTGCCACACCCTTTACAATTCAGGGGGTTATTCCAGTTATTAGGATGACTCTGAACTTTAGTTACAGAGGGTTTCATTCCTTTAAATAATAGCTTGGGTATCAAATACCCATTAAACATGTCTTAAATGGGATAACCAAATCACCTATGAGCTGGGGATATATTTCTCATTTCCCAAACACTCATCCTCAAATCATTATTACTATGAAAAGTTGACATACACTTGAGGATTTAGTCTGTACTCTCGATTTCCAAGGACTTCAGCATTGGCTTTAGGGAATGAAAGGAGTTGTCCTACCATTTGGGATCATTTTCTTAGATCCTGCAAAATACTTACAAAACTCTTTTTTTAAGTTATTCATTTATTTAAATTTTAACAATGTAAAAATTGTCATAGCTGACAATAAACCTTAAAGGGGTATTCCCATGTCCCTTGCTCACCATCCAGACTGTCCGACTGCCTCCAGTTTAGCTCCGCCCCAAATTAGAGTGTAGCTCCGCCCACCACATAGCGTGATCCTATGGGACAGCTGAAGGGCCTGTGATGTCATCAAAGGTCCTATAACACTTGGATTTAGCTTATTCTATATACACTCACCGGCCACTTTATTAGGTACACCATGCTAGTAACGGGTTGGACCCCCTTTTGCCTTCAGAACTGCCTCAATTCTTCGTGGCATAGATTCAACAAGGTGCTGGAAGCATTCCTCAGAGATTTTGGTCCATATTGACATGATGGCATCACACAGTTGCCGCAGATTTGTCGGCTGCACATCCATGATGCGAATCTCCCGTTCCACCACATCCCAAAGATGCTCTATTGGATTGAGATCTGGTGACTGTGGAGGCCATTGGAGTACAGTGAACTCATTGTCATGTTCAAGAAACCAGTCTGAGATGATTCCAGCTTTATGACATGGCGCATTATCCTGCTGAAAGTAGCCATCAGATGTTGGGTACATTGTGGTCATAAAGGGATGGACATGGTCAGCAACAATACTCAGGTAGGCTTTGGCATTGCAACAATGCTCAATTGGTACCAAGGGGCCCAAAGAGTGCCAAGAAAATATTCCCCACACCATGACACCACCACCACCAGCCTGAACCGTTGATACAAGGCAGGATGGATCCATGCTTTCATGTTGTTGACGCCAAATTCTGACCCTACCATCCGAATGTCGCCGCAGAAATCGAGACTCATCAGACCAAGCAACGTTTTTCCAATCTTCAATTGTCCAATTTCGATGAGCTTGTGCAAATTGTAGCCTCAGTTTCCTGTTCTTAACTGAAAGGAGTGGCACCCGGTGTGGTCTTCTGCTGCTGTAGCCCATCTGCCTCAAAGTTCGACGTACTGTGCGTTCAGAGATGCTCTTCTGGCTACCTTGGTTGTAACGGGTGGCTATTTGAGTCACTGTTGCCTTTCTATCAGCTCGAACCAGTCTGGCCATTCTCCTCTGACCTCTGGCATCAACAACGCATTTCCGCCCACAGAACTGCCGCTCACTGGATGTTTTTTCTTTTTCGGACCATTCTCTGTAAACCCTAGAGATGGTTGTGCGTGAAAATCCCAGTAGATCAGCAGTTTCTGAAATACTCAGACCAGCCCTTCTGGCATCAACAACCATGCCACGTTCAAAGGCACTCAAATCACCTTTCTTCCCCATACTGATGCTCGGTTTGAACTGCAGGAGATTGTCTTGACCATGTCTACATGCCTAAATGCACTGAGTTGCCGCCATGTGATTGGCTGATTAGAAATTAAGTGTTAACGAGCAGTTGGACAGGTGTACCTAATAAAGTGGCCGGTGAGTGTAGAGTCAGCTAAATCCTAGTGGGCTAAGGGACCAGGTCCTTCTATCCACTAGCTTTTAGCCTGCTCTATATAAGAAAGCTAAATTCTAGTGAGCAGAGGGACCAGGTCCCACTAGGATTTAGACTGTTTTATATAAGAAAGCAGCACTCATTTCCCCCCTTCCTTTATCTGAGAGCAGGAAGCTAGGTCACATGTGTGGTGTAGACACAGAAACAGCTACAGACATAGGCTCGCTCCCATGCACTTAGCTCCCCCTCCCTCCCCCTTCAGAGCAGGTAGCTACCTCACTTGACATTTGAGCAGATAATCCCAAGGGCCATAGAAACAGTGTGAACAATGAAGTGAATAGATTAAGATAGTGGACAAACAAAGCAGTTTTGCTGAAGCTGTGTATTTAGGAAAAGTCTTAAATCCACATTAACAAGCAGTATAGATAGGATCCTTCTGATGGGACAACCCCTTTAATACATTTCCCCAAAGCAGTGGGAAATAATGTATTAAAGGGATCCTATCACTCAGACACAATTTTTTCTAAGTACTATGTCGGAATAGCTTTAAGAAAGGCTATTCGTCTCCTACCTTTCGCAGAGCAGACTGCACGTGCCCACAGGCCACGAGAAAATGGCTGCTTACAATACTGTGTATTGAACCCATTGAAATCAATGGGAGGCTTTTTTTCAGTGTGGAAAATTCCACACCAAATTCCTCACCATTTTCCTCTGTGTGAATGGACCCTAAGGCCTCAAGTTGTAGAAATGCAATTTTTTTGTTGCAGGTTTTGTTGCATTTTTTTTAGCCAAAGCCAGGAGTGGATTGAGCAGAATGTAGAAGTATAAGACCTTCTTATATATTTATCATTCCTTTGGTAGCCATTCTTGTTTTTGGATAAAAAAACCGCTGCAAAATCTGCAATAAAAATGCTGCATTTCCCAACATGGGGCCTTAGCCTCAAAGGGGTTTATCGGTCTTTTTTTAATGGTCTATATTGAAATCTGATCATCCTCCTGCACCACTCAGCTGTATGGGACTGCTGGTAGGCCTGGTACAATACAGTGTGTGTTGCTCGAAGCAAAGGACTTTGTAAATTATATATTGGCTGAGCTCCTCTTGAAGTATACAGAGCCCTCTGCTTCCAGCTCTGTACACTGCATACTATTGCGCTCCACAGCAGTCCCCAACAGTTAACCAATACAGGGCCCGGTGATGGCCTCCAGGTGATTAGATATATCCTATAAACAGGACATAAAAAATACTAAAGCCCCATATAGTGGGCCACGGCATAAAGTGCTGCAGGAATAACCGCGGCAGCAAGGCATTGCTGTTTTTCCCACAGGGCATTTCTGTTTCCATCATACCTATAGGGAAACCACCTTAGGTAATAATAATAATAATAATACATTTTATTTATATAGCGCCAACATATTCTGCAGCGCTGTACAATTTATAGGGTTCAGATACAGACATACATAACAAAGAACGTCATTTCACACAATGGGACTGAGGGCCCTGCTCAAAAGAGCTTACAATCTATGAGGTAGAGGGGGTGACACAAGAGGTAGCAGGGGCATAGGTATAATTGACATGCTGTGATTTCCTAAATCACAAAGGTTTTGGAAATCACAGCATGGCCACTGCACATATTTTTCCACAATGTGTGAATGGGGTTCTCTAGAATTTGCAGGGACTATTAAACGCTGCATTTTTTTGTCGCAACCTTTACACCACTTGGGGCTTTAAGCTGAAGAATCATTTCATAAAATTACCAGGTTGGCTGAATCTGATAAAACCAACAATAAAACTCAATACTACTTATGGCAGGATTATTACATGTTATATCTACATGCTGTGACAACTCTCCTCATGTCCTCCAACCACATTTGGCTGTATTATTAACATCACTTCACACAGAGAACTAAATGATCCTGCAGTGTGTCTGTGTTTCTTTCGTTTTAGTTGCTATGATTCCTAGTATTTCTCTATCTGCCATGAGCTTGTATGTGTTTCTCTCTTGTTATATACTACTGTACCATCTATGAAACTGTATCACTGAAATTTCCCCATTGTGGGACTATTAAAGGAATATCTTATCTTATCTTATCTTACAGGATACCAGAACCAAAATCTCCTATGTTTTTTTTCCCAACCCATAAAAGCTCCCATTATTCTTCAAGCAATGTAAGTGAATACGCTTCAGACATCTGTAATACGTGTATTATTATTTCTAAGTGCAGATACATGTAATATTACAGATACGTGAGCTGACACAGCCCTGACAGTTCACTCTGCGGCAGGCTGTTTGTGTGTACGGATCAGGCTAGGCCTCGCTGCTATGGAGACCATGGCTCCTTTCATTGCTTCTTCTAGCTCCCCCTACCATTGCTATGGACACCCAGGGACGCTGTGTTTTTCTGCAGAACAAAACCTGTAGCACAGGATCTTACTGAAGAGCTGAGGTGGGCACACAGCAGCTACTGTAAGTGACAGGCTGGTGCAAGGGCAATGTGCTATGTTATCATAGATGTTATGGCGACTAGCTAGTTCTTTTTGCACTGTAATATTGCTGCTTGTAATGTAATAAGGCAGTTATTGGTGTGTTAGAAATATTATTGTCTCTTATAATAAAATAATACAGCAAGTGCTACGAACCTTTATGCTGAGATACATTGCTCTAATAGTTTTCTATAAAATGTGCTTGTTATAAGTACTCCGCAAAGAATGTATAAGGCCAAGGCTTCACGGCAGAATGGGTTGTGTAACACCAAGTTTCAGACAAAAACACTTGTGTGAGAGTGAAAGAGAATGATGGCATCCTGTGTACGTAGAAAAGAATAATGTCAATAATTTCAGCAATGTCTGCTAAAAATCTCATGGCTCGAGAGACTTTACCTCTGCTGGATGTTATAAAATAGGTTCAAGCTCTAGGCCACGTCCGACATGTGTCACCACCTTCCATAGAGGCAATCTTAAGTGGACGACTTATGTTACGTCTTCACTCTGGATGGGCCTGTGTAATCTTTGTGCATGTGTTATTATTGTGTATCTATTGTGTACTAGCAGGAGGACCCGGCTTTGCACGAGTATATTTAATTTTTTTGTTTGTGTAGTGGCCCCATAAGATTTGTCCAGTTTTGCACTAGTGTATTTTGTGTATCGTTTGTGTGTGTCCATAAGCGTCATGTGATCATGTGCATCTCATTTCGAATATCAGTGAAAAACCTGTGATCGGTTGTTATGGAGACCTGGAGTAAAGCTAAGTGTATGCGAATTTTTGTAACAGTGTCATTCACAGCGCCCTGCCCCTTTAAGGCTGACATAAAGTAGTGAAGAAAAATGTCTGGGTTGCTATGGAAACCTGGAGTAAAACTCTAATATGTGGTTAAGAGCCATGTATCTAATCCTCCGGTGTGTGGTACTGTGTGCTGACGCACATATCTATTCCACTGGAATGTGTTACTGTGTGGAGTGGTGCGTATCTAATCCTCTAGCGCGTGGTACTGTGTGCAGTTGCGCGTATGTAATCCTTCCTTATGTGGTATTGTGTGCATTGGGGCATATCTAATCCTCTGGCGTGTGGATTTGTGTGAAGATGTGTGTATCTAATCCTCTGTCGCTTGGTACTGTGTGCATACATGCATATCTAATCCTCCGGCTTGTGGTACTGTGTGCAGACATGCGTATTTAATCTTCCAGCATGTGGTACTGTGTGCTGACTTGTGTATCTAAGCCTACAGCGTGTGGTACTGTGTGCAGACGCACGGATCTAATCCTCCGGAATTGTGTAAGGACGTGCGTATCTAATCCTCCGGCATGTGGAATTGTGCGTAGATGTGTGTATCTAATCATCTGGCATGTGGTACTGTGTGCTGACTTGTGTATCTAATCCTCCAGCGTGTGGTACTGTGTGCATATGCGTGTATCTAATCCTCTGGTGTGTGGTACTGTGTGCAGACACGTGTATCTAACCCACCCCATGTGGTATTGTGTGCAGTAGTGTGGCACAGTTACACACGCCACTTTGTGCAGACGCGCGTATCTAGTCCTCTGGCATGTGGTACTGTGTGCAGATGTGCGTATCTAATCCTTTGGCATGTGGAACTGTGTGCAGGCGTGTGTATCTAATCCTCTGGCACGTGATACTGTGTGCTGACCTGTGTATTTAATCCTTCAGCATGTGGTACTTTGTGCAGACGCACGTATCTAATCCCGTGGCATGTGGAACTGTGTGTAGATGTGCGTATCTAATCCTGCGTCGTGTGTAACTGTGTGCATTGGCATGTATCCAATCCTCCGGCGTGTGGTACTGTGTGCAGTGGTGTGTATCTAATCCTGCAGCATGTGGAACTGTCTGCAGACGTGCATATCTAATCCTCTGGTGTATGGTATTGTGTTAAGACGTGCGTATCTAATCCTCTGGCTTATGTTACTGTGTGCAGATGTGTGTATCTAATCCTCTGGCTTGTAATATTGTGTGCTGACCTGTGTATCTAATCCTCTGGCATGTGGTACTTTGTGCAGACACGCATATCTAATCCTCTGGCATGTGGAACTGTGTGCAGACGCACATATCTAATCTTTAGCCATGTGATAAGTTGTGCAGATGCGTGTATCTAATCCTCTGGCGAGTGATACTGTATGCTGACCTGTGTATCTAATCCTTCATCGTGTGGTACTGTGTGCAGACATGCGTATCTAATCCTTTGCATTGTGGAACTATGTGCAGACATGCATATCTAATCCTCTGGCATGTGATACTGTGCGTTGACCTGTGTATCTAATCCTTCAGCGTACGTTACTTTGAGCAGACGTGTGTATCTAATCCTCTGGTGTGTGGAACTGTGTGCAGACGCGTGTATCTAATCCTCTAGTGTGTGGAACTGTGTGCAGACGCGTGTATCTAATCCTTTGGCTTGTGGAACTGTGTGAAGATGAGCGTATCTAATCCTCTGGCGTGTGATACTGTGTGCTGACCTGTGTATCTAATCCTCCTGCATGTGGTACTTTATCTAATCTCGTGGCATGTGGAACTGTGTATAGATGTGCGTATCTAATCCTGTGGCGCGTGTAACTGTGTGCATTGGCGTGTATCTAATCCTCTGGCATATGGAACTGTTTGCAGACGCGTGTATCTAATCCTTCGGCTTGTGGAACTATGTGCAGATGTGCATATTTAATGCTCTGGCGTGTGGAACTGTGTGCAGACGCGCATATCTAATCCTCTTAATCTGATACTGTGTGTTGATCTGTTTATCGAATCTTCTGATGTGTGTATCTCAGTTTGGATATCAGTGTTGGATTGTACATGTGGAGTGACCGTGTGTATTGCAGTTGGAATATGAGTGAAAGACTTACAGGTTTGTTTTGGCTAATGGGGGGGTCAGGGTGTTGGGAAAGCTGTATCTCTGGAACGATACATCCGAGTGAGTTGGATTCTCATCTTAAACCTTCCTGGACACCTGAAGTATCTCTGTGTCAAATTTGGTGAAGATCGGTCCAGTCGTTTGGTCGCGCATAGAGAACAGGCAGACAAGAATTCATTTTTATAATATAGAGAGATTATGTTTGCATTGTGCTGTATATCGGCATGATTTATTGTACAAGTTGATGACTTTTGGCAGCATGGTGTGTTTTTGTATCCCCGTCACTTTACTTGTGCTGCTGAGTCATTCACACTTTTTTCTGTTCTGGAACTTTTTGAACGGAGGATGGGATTGATGATTCTTCCAAATGGGAGGAGCTCTGTTGTGGTGGGTAGTGTCTCTTTTGCGTTGCTTGTGGTACAGTTGTCCCTTGTTGCAGAGGGTAATTTTTCAGTTACAGGTGGTGTATAAAAGGATGTTTTCCATGCCTTTTAGGGTATTCTATTCAGAGTTCTGTTCTGAATAATGCAACCATCCATTATTGCAGGGTTGGAGCCTGCCTGGCCTGGGCTATAACTAAAAGCTAGTACAAGCCCTGCGTGAGCAGGAAAACTGCTGTGTTTTTCCTTGGGACTGTGACTCACATGCTGATGGAAGAAGGTCACTGACGCTTTCTATGATGCTATTGAGAAAGTGCAGTTACCTGAAGACCACCTAAGTAAAGTACCAATGAAAATGTGACCTCCAAGTGTGTGCTTTATTTGGCCTAACCTGTATAAGCACTGAGGCGCAGGGAGCTGGTTACCCTGTTCATTCCCTTGGGGAGGCTGGTGTAATAGCTGACAGAGCCATGTTGCCGTGGGACATTACACATGTATTCAAGACGATATCTGATCACCAGCCTCTAAATTATTTTTCTTCACACCTGCACCTTAAAAAACCGCAAACTACAAAGCTGTTAATAAAGAGTCTGTATATATTCGATAAGGGGGCATTTTAGTCAATTTTTTCATTTAGTAGAGCTGTTTAGCAGATGCAAAATGCAGATGACCATCCATGAACATAAAGATCACTGTAAAAAAATAAATAAAATGAATCCGTTCCTGTCCATTTTTTTTCAGGAAACAAAAATGTAGTATACTACACTTTTGTATCTGGAAAAAAACTGACTGAAACAGATGTTTTTTGTTTTTTTTACATTGATGTCTATTTAAATGGATGGCCACCCATTAAACCATGGATGTAAATGTGAATGTGTAATGGGGAGCAGGTGATAATATACGCAGTAACTACACGGAGCCACCGAACACTGATATAACACAGTTTAATAAAGAAAGGAGGAGAGGGGAATGAGAGTGGGAGAGAAGGTAAGAAATAAGTATACAGTAGCTAAGCAAAATGTATAACTTCAATATGACAGTGCAAACAACAGATTGTGGTAGTTACCCCTCTAGTGTCCTTAGTTAGAATCTGCATGCATTGACTAGGAGAGGCCTCTCTTAAAGTAAGTCAGTAACACGGTGCACCATATCATCTTCCAGGCAGGGGCCTGCTTTATCTTCCAGCACACAAGGCTGCTTTAAAGCTTGACCGAGCTGTATGGCCCCTCACTCTACTCACACTCCAACATACCTCTGTTTACAAGTTGACACAAGGCAGGAATAATGAAGTCTTTCAGGGTCCCTGTTTATCAAAGGAAAGTCCTTAGTGGGCACAGCAACCTGCAGCAGGTCCTCTCTGCATGACATGTGTCTCCTTCTGCCTGCAGCTTCCTGTGTTCACACGTTTCCTCCCTGGAACATACTATTTTTCTCTGAGCTGTAGGGGGGTTCTTTTGTGAATAGTTTTTCCCTGCAATTTAGTCTTTTGGCAGTAGATGGCAGCAGAAGATCAGACAAATGACACAGTTATTCTATAAGCCCCTTACAAATGCACACATAACAGACATTAATTTCATTCCCCTACATGACCGTAGCCTACTGCTATTGGAAGATCAAGGTTGCAGAAAAGAAAACTCTGCAGACTTTCTGTGAAAAAGGCTGCAGAAAAAAAAATGCAATGCATTTCCGCCATGTTTGTTTCCATAGCGTTTTTTTTGGGGTTTTTTTCTGCTGTGCTTTGCTACAGCCAAAAAAGCTCTTTTCAATCTGCACCTGCAGTGTAAATATGGTGTATGACCTGGGAATGCACCTGGGCCATAAGGCCCACATAACAGTGTTCTTGATCTCTTATCCTGCTATATGTCGATATGCCAATCATGGAACAGCTTTCATTTCCTATAGTGCTTTTGTAAAATGAAAAATATGTTGTGTTTGGTTGCTATGGGCACCTAAATCAGTTTTTCTTTAAGGCAGGGGTGCCACATGGCGTAAATGCCACGGTTTGCCCGTGGTGAAAGCACATCGGAAAAAAGTGCTGCTTTACAGTCACTGTGTAGTGGATGGGATTCTAGCGAAAAAATATTTGCGGCGGATACACTATGATTTCCAAAACAGTCACAGTTTTGGAAATTGCAGCATGTCCATTTATAGCGCCGGCGGTTTCCCTATAGATATAATTGAAGCAGAAAGTCCGCAGAGAAAAGCTCTTCAGACTTTCTATGAAAACCAACCCATTGTAGTTTGTCCTCCAGCGCTTTTTGTTGTGACCCATTATGAGGGTTCTTAGCCTAAGACAATTTTTGTTCTAGAACTAAATAATACTATGTTTGCCTAGAGATCCTGTCACTGGATTCCCATAAAATTGAACCTAGCAGTATGTGTAAAATAAGAAAAATAGACTGAGTGTTCCACAAAGGACACGATTTTATGTCTATTTGTGTGATCCAAAATGTAGAATTTGTGTCCAGTGCTGCAGAAAATGTTGATACTATTCTAGTAATAGGAAGTAAATATATAAAATAAGAGGCGTCATGGATCAAATTCATAAATGAATAAAAACAGAATTTCAAATTTTGTACTGATAGGTCGGAGATAGACCCAGTGATGGCGAAGAATCGGGACCGACATAAATCTATTATCAATGGATGTCACATGAAGGATGTGCAGCAAAATATGGACGCAGAATACAAGGTGAATATCCACTCTGCTCATTGTACACCTTATAATAGACAGCCAGTAGGATGTTATTCCTGATGTGTATCACAGTGTATTCTGTAGTGGGTGGACATTGAGCACAATATAATAATCATGCACGCTATTGTATGATTACACAATATTGTACAACATATTTCTGGAGTACTTAACTCTGAACATCCAGGAACACTCCACTGCATCAGCCATAGCTATGTCTGACTATTTTTGCAATACATTTTGATCATACTTTTTTTTTAACAGAAGTAATGAAAAGTTATATTTCAGCTACACACATGGACAAAATTGTTGGTCCCCCTCAATTAATGAAAGAAAACCGACAATTGTCACAGAAATAACCTGAATCTGACAAAAGTAATAATAAATAAAAATTCTATGAAAATGAACAAATGAAAGTCAGACATTGCTTTTCACTTCAATTTTTTTTTTTTTAATTAACCCCAAGAAATGATGGTTCCCTTAACTTAATATTTTGTCGCACAACCTTTTGAGGCAATCACTGCAATCACACAATTCCTGTAACTGTCAATGTATAAGTCCGTTTTTATTCATATGCTAATTAGGCTCCACCCAGCACAGGAAGTTCCCAGCAGCACTCGTCTCTGCTATTATCTCCTATCTGTGTGTGCAAGCAGGAAGTCATCAGCAGCAGCCTGTGCTGCATACACTCATAGCAAACAATAGCCAACAGCAGTCCATGATGGTGCACCAAGAGTCTAATTAGCATATGAATAAAACGGACTTATTCAGAAACCACTGAGCCAATCTACATACTAAAGGTAGGTGTGGAATAGCCTTTCTAAAAGCTATGAAAGGATGTGATTAGTTAAAAATGACTTTTCCCAATGATAGAGCCCCTTTAAGTTTTCTATAGACATAAGTAAAAATAATTTGCCAGTCAAAAATTATTTTGACCTGGCAGTAGCCATCCTAATTCATCAATACCAAAAATTCTTAGTTTAGCCAAAATGGTAGTCATCAAATCCAAGGAAAAAATTCTCATAACCACTGAGCTGCAGCTGAAAAACGCTGTAGAAAAGACCTCAGCCAAAGGTAGCATTTTTCACAGAAAGTCCGCTGAGATTTCCTCTGGACTTTGTCTCAATTATACCCATAGGGAGACCGCCAGAGTTCCGTAGGTATGATTGACAGGTTGCAATTTACAAAAAAGCGGGCGTATTTGAAATTGCAGCATTTCTGCTGCGGATTTTTTTCTGCAGTGTGTGGATGGAATTATTCAGTATCCCATCCACTTTTCAGGTACTGTACTATGCAATGTTTTTGCCTCAGCAATTCTGCCATAGCCAAAACGCAGTGTATTAGCAAGGTGGGGCCCCGGCCTCAGTTGTTGTTTTTTTTGCGATTTTCAAAGACAAAATATGGTGTGTAGCATACAGGGTGCGAATCTATAAAGGAAAGACAGTATTCATTTTTTAATCCATTCCTGATTTTGTCTTCAATAAGTACATAAAAACTGAATAAATGTACTTAGGGCAGGTTCACACCAGCACCCGATCTCCTTTTTGCAGGTTTCTGTTTCCTGCCCGAGAAACTGGACAGGAGACGAAAACCTGCAGTCAGTTTCCAAACCCATTCATTTGAATGGGTTTGGAAAGTGTCCGGCCGTGAGCGCAGTTGAGCGTTTTGTGCTCTCCGTGGCGAAACCGTTTTTTTTTAACCGGACACAAAGTTGGACATGCAAGACTTTGTGTCCGGTTAAAAAAAAAATGGTTTCACCGTGAAGAGCACTAAACAATCGCACGTGTTCACGGCCGGACACGGTAATCCAGGTTTCCGTTCTCTGTTGGCAGAAGACGGAAACATGAATGCAGAGGCCGGGGCGCAGATGTGAACCCGGCCTAACCCTTACTTAATCTTATTTATTTGAATGTAAGAGATCATTCCTTTATATGTTCTATCTTTTGAATCCATTTCTGGCTTTGGTTCAAAAAGATGCATATAAAATTTCGGTGTTTTTTTCTTT
Organism: Leptodactylus fuscus; assembly: GCF_031893055.1. NCBI lineage: Eukaryota > Metazoa > Chordata > Amphibia > Anura > Leptodactylidae > Leptodactylus > Leptodactylus fuscus. The sequence continues at coordinate 117,023,076 of NC_134270.1, read as the reverse complement.
TTCTTTTTTTTTTTTTTCAAATCAGTTTTGTGTGAACCAGACCCAATTGTAATAATAAAGGATATATATTGTATATATATGTATATTGCAGGCCCACCTACGTCACCAGGAACATGTAAGAGAGAATACTGAGCGACTAAGAGAGAAACAAGCTGCATCCCAGCGTGCCTCAAATCTTCTCAACGCTTACTCCGCTCGAACTTACAGTAAGCCATGGCAGAGTGGGATGGTCCCAAAATTAGAGGTAATGCAATATAGTTTTTTTGTTTTTTTTTAACTAAGAATACCATTATCTGGAAATAATTCATTGTCAGACCGGTTCACCAGGACACACTCTACAAGGTCCAGCAGTGGATATCCTTATCTGAAGAAAAATAAAACTGAGGTGTATAACTTGATGCTGAAGCTTCTACTTATTTTAGGTTATTTTGCATTTATTATATTAGTCATTTTATCAAGTCTTCTGTGTATGAAATAGACATTGCTTGTATAGCCTAAGTAAAAGTCATTTCCTCTGGGCACATAAGGTACTCCAGTCATACACCCTCTGTAATTTAGTATCTTCTTGATTCTGCTTTTTATTTGTGCATGTAAATGCAGGAGAATGACACCTACTGTGCCAAATGTAATAATTGCAGATCAACAATAGCCTTATAGACAGAGACAGTGGCATAAAAGAGAGAAAAAATCTACTGCTAATGGAACTCAAAAGTAGAAACCTATAGAAAAGAAAGTAGTAAAGGACACATTTCCTCCATAGAAGTCAATCAAGGTTTTTATTTTAATTTTCTTTGTTCCAGAGGATTGTATTATTTCCCGATTCTGCTGATTCACCGCAGCAGCTGAATCACTACATATCACATTATAATAGAATAGATCATTTATAGAATAAGAAAGACATGTTATCTAAGATTCTCCTATCCCTTATAGTCTCATCAATATTTAGGACCTAGCTACCTATGCAATTTTCAGAGATTTTTTTTGTTTAGGGTTATCCACAAGGTAGGGGATCAATGGCGAATTGAGTGTTGTGATGGATCACTAGAAAATGGGAAATGTTGTTGTCTGTCTCTACCGAGGTCATCTGTAGTGGGAAGGAGTTCTATGAAGAGTTGGCCAAATACTAAAAATGTTTATAGGATATGTAGAAATAGCCAGTTACGCTATCTTTTCTATAGGTGAAGAATATTAGGAAACTTATTTAGGGTATGTTCACACGGAGTTACATGAATTCAGCATGTGAATATACCGTTACGGCCTAATCTGGAGGGAGCCTCGCACCGCAGACGCCGAGGCTGATTCAGCCGCGGAATCTGTGGGAAGAAGTTGCATGTCGCTTTTTTTCCCGCGACTAGCTAGCAGAAAAAAGAAGTGAGCGGCTCCCATTGAAGTCAATGGGAGCCATTTTTGGCAGCGGATTTTGAGGCGGATTCAGTGTCAAAATCCGCTGTGAAAAGACTCCATATGAACGAGCCCTTAGGGTACACTACCATGTAGCACTGTCAGGCAGTCAAGACAAGGTCGCAAACTACACCGATATGCAGGTCTATGTGGTTTTTCAGATTGACTGTTAAACATGGTTGAGGTATATATAACTTAAAGCTCCTTTAGCCCCAATGCAAAATCTGTAATGGGGCCCTTACATACTTTATGTAATTTATAATAGTAGTATATTTCATGGGTTAGAGAGACCTTTGGGTCCTCGTCAGGGTTCATGACCCGGAAGGGACTGCTAAATCTGCAACACTTATAGCTATGGTACTAGTTATTCAGTCGTAATGGGACTTGTATATAGAGCCATTATTCACATATGTACTACTTTTGTCCAATTTTCAGGCAAGCCTTAGCCTTACCTATTGTAGTGTGTAGTCTGTCTTTGCTCAGTCTGCACATGGAGCTGAACATGTTAATAGATGTGTCCATTAAACACACTGAACGGCCATGTAAATCATTCCAGTAAAACCTCTTGGACTTTCTTTCTGGCTGCAGGATTTGCTAACAATCTAAGAGCTAATGATTTTACAAGCTCACTTGCGATAGCCAGCAGTCAAAAATGAATTGCTTGGTAGAGAACAGAAGCAATTTGTTAGGCTATTCTTCAACACTCTAAAATCGCTTTATTTTTAGTTGTAGTGTTCTTGAGCAGTTTTGTAGAATAAAGTGTTTATCTCTGAATTCCTGGTGATTTATGACGTAAGGGATTGAAAAATAAAATAACTGAATATTCCCACACACACACATGAAGATAACCCCATAACCTTTGTGCTGCACAGAGACATAGCACTACACTTGTAAAAGTCTATGGGGCTATACCCTTGTATGTCACTGAGTTTTATATCAAAGCATAAAGAACATTGCTTCTGTTGAATTCTGTATAAATCAGATTTTTACTTGCTGTTTTTCAGTATCAGATTGACGCCTTTGTCACTTACATGGTCTGACAAAGACATGAATTTGACACTGAATCTTGTAACAAGTGAAGAAATTATTGGACCATGCTGCCTACTTTAGCTTATTCAGCAGCTCCATTGCCCAGGTTTTCTCTGCATGTCCCATTGTTCACACATAGGTGTCTTATACCATCTGGTTTTGGGAGCTGGCAGTGGCTGATGAGCTGACAAAGCTCATAGCATTGTTCCTAGACAAGGACAATTAATTCAGGTTAGCATATTTCCATTACGAACATGCTAACCTGGGATTCACCCACTGCCAATGACCTTCTAGAGCATGGAGCGCCTCTTTTCATTATTTATGTTGCAAAAAAATATGTGATGTGTGATAATATGCAACAGTTGATAATAAATAATTCCCATTTATTTATATGGCACCAACATATTCCACAGCACTTTACAAATCATGTACAGACAACACTAGCCCAGTGCCGGTTTTAGACAAAATGGGGCCCTGAGCAAAATTAAAAGCGGGACCCCAAATCCTGACATACCAATCACACCATCATATCTTTTCAGAAGTCAGTGCTGCACTTTCAGTGGCATTTATAGAGTCTTAAAATATTAAGAAAAAGGGCCCTGCTCAAGTGCTTGCAGTCTATGAGGTAGAAGGGGAACGCAAGAGATAGAACCCCCACAGCTGGACCCCATAGATCACATACTGATGATCTGTCATGTGGATAGGCCATCAAAATGAAAAAATTCATTTTATGTATGGAAAAACTCTTTAAAGAATATCTCGATAATATAGTATTGTACAGAAGCACCATGTGGCAGCACACATAGGACAGATCTAAGAAGAATCAGTGTGTCTCTATTCACATGTCTTAGACATGTGCAAGAAGCCTTAGTCCCAATACATTTTCTTTTATCAGGCTTCACATCTTTGTAGTTATTAATGGCTCCTATTTAGATTTATTATGATTATTATAATTTCCAGTAATGACTTAGCAGAAAGCAAAATTATAATTTTGTGGAAGTAAAAAGAAAATGAACAAAAAAACTCTGAATGCAACAGATTTGGAGCAAATTATTTGTGATAAGAATCAAACTAGACTAAAATAGTCGCAATTTTAGAAGAAACCCAGCATACACACGATTTGTAAGATTAACCCATTATTAACATATCAAGAGCACATTTACTGATGCATCAAAAAAGATGGACCATCTCAAATTTGGCTGGAGGACACAGATATGACACAGAATACTCAACCTGATAAGCAGATTTTACTATTGTATTTATTTATAGTAGCAACCCAGTTATGGTGTGGATTAATTTGAGAATGCATTCAAGAGCCAGACCCCCTCTCCCCAATTGATCATTGACTGTAACTTATATATAGCTTCTTAGTGGCCAGTAGAGCAGCATCTTCTGATTACTGCTATACTTTAATGTTGGATTGGATTATATAAAAGTTGTCCTGATACCCAGACCCTAAATATTGCCATACACATAGGACATTTATCTGCAGATCCAGCTAAATTTGGTGAAATCTATTGAGAATGTGATGTCTGTGGTGATCCTGCACATAACGTTAAAAGTAGATGCTACTAAGATAAGTAGAATATGCCAACAATCTGCAAATAAATCTCATATGTATGATCAACAGAATCTACTGCTCAGTCCATTTGAATACAAGTTTGGCAAAATAATCAGTTTTCCTATAAAAGATCAGATTCCAGAGACTCTTCAAGACTCGGGAGTTATTTTCTAGGGAGTCTGTCAGCAGTATCCAGCATATCACCACTGCCCTGCAGATAGGTAGTGTGAAGAATATCGCCTTGCCAAGCCGCTTGGCTTACCTGCAGTCACCATTCTAAACCTTCCACTAAATCCCCGTGAGTGGACTAAGCTCATAGGATAATATGAAACGAGCCTTATAAATTTTCTATTTTTATTAACCCGAGTGGGCCGATACTAGCCACTAATGTATACAGAAATACACAACAATGGATGGTCAAATACAGGTAAAAGCACAATATATAATAGGGAGATATGCTAGGTTCTAGTAATAGACTCCTTTATAGGAGTCTATTATTAAAATTGTATTTTTTTCTGCCTACCACGTTGGAATAGCCTTAAGAAAGGCTATTCTTTTCCTACATTTAAATGTCTTTTCTGGACCGCCATTCAGTAGAAATCCCTTTTTCGTTGGGATACAAATGAGTTCTCTCGCAGCACTGGAGGCAGTCCCCAGCGCTCAAACAGCACTGGGGGCGTCTCCAATGCTGCAAGAGAACTTTCCAATGCGGCCTCCATCTTCGTCTGGAACAGCCTTCGCGTCTTCTTCTGGAGCTGGGTTCAAACTGCTAGGCCTCGGGCAAAGTTGACTGCGCATGCCCGCCGGCCACAAGGAAATGGGCGCTTACACAGTAAAAGTAAGTGGCCATTTTCTTGTGACCGGCGGACATGAGCAGTTTGAACCCAGCGCTGGATGAAGAAGCGAAGAAAGGTCATTCCAGACGAAGATGGAGGCGGCGCTGGAGAGTTCTCTAGCAGCATTGGGGATGCCCAACTCATTTGCATACCGACGAAAACCGGGATTTCTACCGAACGGCAGTGCAGAGAAGACATCTAAGGGTAGGAGAAGAATAGCCTTTCTTAAGGCAATTCTGACGTGGTAGGCAGAAAAAGTACAATTTTAATGAAAGAATCCCTTTAAATGCTGCAATTGATCAGTTTAATGTATTTGTCAGATCAATGACTGCTTGTATAACATTGGAAACAAATGCTAAATAGAATAGCCTAATGGAATAGCTTTACACTACAGCGGCAGTCATTTACAGTAGGATGTTGTGAGTTCCATTCATGTAAGTTGTGGTCGGGCGAGAAGTGTTGTTGACACATGGACTATACTTATCGATACAATCACGGCCCTATGAAATGTGATGTATATACCTGTATATCTTTATAACTGTGTAGGATTACCTTCACATGGTTACAGCCTACTGTACTACAGCAGTTATATTCTCCTGTCAGACTAAATGTGAAGGAAAAGTCATATGTAAAGAAATTATTCAAGTATTTCTAATAACATGTTCTTGCTATTTTGAGAAGAGACCAGCAGTGTCAGGATTCAAGGAGAGACAAAACCAGGAACCACAGTATAAAAGCACAGTGTCTAAGCTACCTGCTATAAAGAAGGACAAAGATGTCACAAGAAAGAAGACTGTATACAACCCCAGCATGGTACACGAAACACACAGATTGATCACTGGTAAGCTGATATGTGGATGGATGTCAAAGGGGCTCTATCAGCAAAATCATGCTGATAGAGCCCCACATATGCGTGAATAGCCTTTAAAAAGGCTATTCAGGCACTGCTAAAGTTATATTAAACTACCCCCCATTTTAAAATAAAACTCTTAAAAAGAATATGTTAATCTTATCTATTGTGCACGGTGGGCGTGCATTCAGGGTCTGACGTCATCTTCAGCCATGCCGCCTCTTCCAGCGATGTCTTCGGGTCCCGTCTTGAACCAAGGGTCAGGCTTTCATAGCAACCATCAGCAGTCACCAAAGGGGGCTGATGGGGTGAGAAAGTTTGAAGATCCATCTTATAAGTTTAATGAACTTGGCCCTTGTATGCCCTAAGGAATCCACAGCCTTTATAAAGTGTACAACCCTTTGACTTTTAGAAAGTAGTGTGTAGTGTTGCACCAAATTCAGTAAGTGGTGACAGTGAAGTGCATATCTGGGCTGAAAGGACAGTGTGAAGTGTAATTTATGCTCAATTTGAAGTAGGTTAACCATTTCAGTGCCATCCATGACACATGCTGGGGAATTTGCGTACTTGACAATGACAACGAAATTAAAACCAAGAAGTGAAAACTTTGCTTAGTGCTTCTTGTATGACTGAAAGCTGTAATACTGGACTTGGACATGTTACCAAGGTCAAGTATTGTACTGGCAGGAAGTGAGGTGTGTTATTAAATTTAAGATTCCATGGTGATAAATGGTCATTAAAATGATTTTCATGTGTTTTCATGACAGAATCCCTTTAAATTAGCCTCTGGCAAGTGACACTCCAGTGTTAAAGTGAAAGAACATGCGTTACTCTTCTAATTTGCTGGAGGTGTAATGTGATTGCCCCAGGGATATATCAATATAGTGACATTTTAACATCATTATCATTGAAGTTTCTATACAATTTTCAAATTGCTAGTGTCACAGCCACGGATCACAGCGGAAAAGAAAAGATTACATGTCCACCAGCTTTCTACCAAGCCCAGTATTACATGTGTAGCCGAAGACACACCAAGGAGTAAAAATGCATTTAAATTGCAGTCAAAAGTTAAAGAGCCCAAGAGACCAGGTGAGCGTCTTACTGGTTAACTTGTCTACTCTATTATAAGCAATTTATGTTCAGTTTTATATGTCCTGACTAGAGATGAGCGAACAGTGTTCTATCGAACTCATGTTCGATCGGATATTAGGCTGTTCGGCATGTTCGAATCGAATCGAACACCGCGTGGTAAAGTGCGCCATTACTCGATTCCCCTCCCACCTTCCCTGGCGCCTTTTTTGCTCCAATAACAGCGCTGGGTAGGTGGGACAGGAACTACGACACCGGTGACGTTGAAAAAAGTAGGCAAAACCCATTGGCTGCCGAAAACATGTGACCTCTAATTTAAAAGAACAGCGACGCCCAGCTTCGCGTCATTCTGAGCTTGCAATTCACCGAGGACGGAGGTTTCCGTCCAGCTAGCTAGGGCTTAGATTCTGGGTAGGCAGGGACAGGCTAGGATAGGAAGGAGAAGACAACCAACAGCTCTTGTAAGAGCTAAATTCCAGGGAGAAGCTTGTCAGTGTAACGTGGCACTGACGGGCTCAATCGCCGCAACCCAGCTTTCCCAGGATCCTGAATGGAATACACTGTCAGTGTATTCCCGTATACCCGATATATACCCCGATACCCGTTCCAACGGTGTGCCCCCCCACCTTCACCCCAGAAATACCCTGCAAGTCCCCTAGCAATAGAATTGGGGCTATATACACCCACAATTTTTACTACTGGTATACAGTGCCATTGTCTGACTGGGAATTCAAAGAATATATTGGGAATACAAATACCCTCATTTCTTGCTACTGCCATATAGTGCCAGTTTCTGACTGGTAATTCAAAGAATATATTGGGGTTACGTGCACCCACAATTTTTACTACTGGTATACAGTGCCATTGTCTGACTGGGAATTCAAAGAATATATTGGGAATACAAATACCCTCATTTCTTGCTACTGCCATATAGTGCCAGTGTCTGACTGGGAATTCAAAGAATATATTGGGGTTACGTGCACCCACAATTTTTACTACTGGTATACAGTGCCATTGTCTGACTGGGAATTCAAAGAGTATATTGGGAATACAAATACCCTCATTTCTTGCTACTGCCATATAGTGCCAGTTTCTGACTGGGAATTCAAAGAATATATTGGGGTTACGTGCACCCACAATTTTTACTACTGGTATACAGTGCCATTGTCTGACTGGGAATTCAAAGAATATATTGGGGTTATAAATACCCTCATTTCTTGCTACTGCCATATAGTGCCAGTTTCTGACTGGGAATTCAAAGAATATATTGGGGTTACGTGCACCCACAATTTTTACTACTGGTATACAGTGCCATTGTCTGACTGGGAATTCAAAGAGTATATTGGGAATACAAATACCCTCATTTCTTGCTACTGCCATATAGTGCCAGTTTCTGACTGGGAATTCAAAGAATATATTGGGGTTACGTGCACCCACAATTTTTACTACTGGTATACAGTGCCATTGTCTGACTGGGAATTCAAAGAGTATATTGGGAATACAAATACCCTCATTTCTTGCTACTGCCATATAGTGCCAGTTTCTGACTGGGAATTCAAAGAATATATTGGGGTTACGTGCACCCACAATTTTTACTACTGGTATACAGTGCCATTGTCTGACTGGGAATTCAAAGAATATATTGGGGTTATAAATACCCTCATTTCTTGCTACTGCCATATAGTGCCAGTTTCTGACTGGGAATTCAAAGAATATATTGGGGTTACGTGCACCCACAATTTTTACTACTGGTATACAGTGCCATTGTCTGACTGGGAATTCAAAGAATATATTGGGGTTATAAATACCCTCATTTCTTGCTACTGCCATATAGTGCCAGTTTCTGACTGGTAATTCAAAGAATATATTGGGGTTACGTGCACCCACAATTTTTACTACTGGTATACAGTGCCATTGTCTGACTGGGAATTCAAAGAGTATATTGGGAATACAAATACCCTCATTTCTTGCTACTGCCATATAGTGCCAGTGTCTGACTGGGAATTCAAAGAATATATTGGGGTTACGTGCACCCACAATTTTTACTACTGGTATACAGTGCCATTGTCTGACTGGGAATTCAAAGAGTATATTGGGAATACAAATACCCTCATTTCTTGCTACTGCCATATAGTGCCAGTTTCTGACTGGGAATTCAAAGAATATATTGGGGTTACGTGCACCCACAATTTTTACTACTGGTATACAGTGCCATTGTCTGACTGGGAATTCAAAGAGTATATTGGGAATACAAATACCCTCATTTCTTGCTACTGCCATATAGTGCCAGTTTCTGACTGGGAATTCAAAGAATATATTGGGGTTACGTGCACCCACAATTTTTACTACTGGTATACAGTGCCATTGTCTGACTGGGAATTCAAAGAATATATTGGGGTTATAAATACCCTCATTTCTTGCTACTGCCATATAGTGCCAGTTTCTGACTGGGAATTCAAAGAATATATTGGGGTTACGTGCACCCACAATTTTTACTACTGGTATACAGTGCCATTGTCTGACTGGGAATTCAAAGAGTATATTGGGAATACAAATACCCTCATTTCTTGCTACTGCCATATAGTGCCAGTTTCTGACTGGGAATTCAAAGAATATATTGGGGTTACGTGCACCCACAATTTTTACTACTGGTATACAGTGCCATTGTCTGACTGGGAATTCAAAGAGTATATTGGGAATACAAATACCCTCATTTCTTGCTACTGCCATATAGTGCCAGTTTCTGACTGGGAATTCAAAGAATATATTGGGGTTACGTGCACCCACAATTTTTACTACTGGTATACAGTGCCATTGTCTGACTGGGAATTCAAAGAATATATTGGGGTTATAAATACCCTCATTTCTTGCTACTGCCATATAGTGCCAGTTTCTGACTGGGAATTCAAAGAATATATTGGGGTTACGTGCACCCACAATTTTTACTACTGGTATACAGTGCCAATTTCTAACTAGGAATTCAAAATGCGCAAGGCTCCCGGAAAGGGACGTGGACGAGGCCGTGGGCGAGGTCGGGGGAATGGTTCTGGGGAGCAAGGTAGCAGTGAAGCCACAGGGCGTCCCGTGCCTACTCCTGTGGGGCAGCAAGCATTGCGCCACTCCACAGTGCCAGGGTTGCTTGCCACATTAACTAAACTGCAGGGTACAAACCTTAGTAGGCCCGAGAACCAGGAACAGGTCTTGCAATGGCTGTCAGAGAACGCTTACAGCACATTGTCCAGCAGCCAGTCAGACTCTGCCTCCTCTCCTCCTATTACCCAACAGTCTTGTCTTCCTTCCTCCCAAAATTCCGAAGCTTTACAGAACAATAACCCAAACTGTCCCTGCTCCCCAGAGCTGTTCTCCGCTCCTTTCATTGTCCCTCAACCTGCCTCTCCACGTCACGATTCCACGAACCTAACAGAGGAGCATCTGTATCCAGATGCTCAAACACTAGAGTCTCCTCCATCTCCGTTCGATTTGGTGGTGGATGACCAGCAACCCACCCTCATCGACGATGATGTGACGCAGTTGCCGTCAGGGCATCCAGTTGACCGGCGCATTGTGCGGGAGGAGGAGATGAGACAGGAGTTGGAAGAGGAAGTGGTGGATGATGAGGACACTGACCCGACCTGGACAGGGGGGATGTCAAGCGGGGAAAGTAGTGTGGATGTTGAGGCAGGTGCAGCACCAAAAAGGGTAGCTAGAGGCAGAGGCAGAGGTCAGCAGCTTAGGCGAAGCCAGGCCACACCCGGAATCTCCCAAGATGTTCCAGTTCGTACCCAGCCCCGAAAAACTCCCACCTCGAGGGCACGTTTCTCGAAGGTGTGGAGTTTTTTCAAGGAATGCGCCGAGGACAGATATAGTGTTGTCTGCACAATTTGCCTCTCGAAATTGATTAGGGGCTCTGAGAAGAGCAACCTGTCCACCACTTCAATGCGCCGTCATTTGGAATCCAAGCACTGGAATCAGTGGCAGGCAGCAACGGCAGGACAAAGGCCGACTGCCGTTCACGCCACTGCCACTGCCTCTGCCTCTGCCACTGCCACTGCTGACTGTGCTGGCGATGCACTCCAGAGGACGAGCCAGGACACCACTTCATCTGCCTCCGCCACTTTGTTGACTTCTACCTCATCCTCCCCTGGTCCTGTCTTATCTCCTTCTCCTGCACCATCAAAGGCACCATCAGGCGTTTCTTTACAACAACCCACCATCTCTCAGACATTGGAGCGGCGGCAGAAATACACTGCTAACCACCCACACGCGCAAGCCTTGAACGCCAACATCGCTAAACTGCTGGCCCAGGAGATGTTGGCGTTCCGGCTTGTTGAAACTCCCGCCTTCCTGGACCTGATGGCAACTGCGGCACCTCGCTATGCCGTCCCTAGCCGTCACTACTTCTCCCGGTGTGCCGTCCCCGCCTTGCACCAGCACGTGTCACTCAACATCAGGCGGGCCCTTAGTTCCGCGCTTTGCACAAAGGTCCACTTGACCACCGACGCGTGGACAAGTGCATGCGGACAGGGACGCTACATTTCACTGACGGCACACTGGGTGAATGTAGTTGAGGCTGGGACTGCTTCCCAAACTGGCCCGGTGTACCTCGTCTCCCCGCCTAACATTCCTGGCAGGGACACGAGAAGAACACCCCCCTCCTCCTCCTCCTCCTCTACCGCCTCCTCCTCCGCCACCGCCTCCTCCTCCGCCACCGCCTCCTCCTCCGCTGTTAGATTGACCCCAGCTACGAGTTGGAAACGTTGCAGCACTGGCGTTGGTAGACGTCAGCAGGCTGTGCTGAAGCTGATCAGCTTGGGGGACAGACAGCACACTGCCTCCGAGGTGAGGGATGCCCTCCTCGATGAGACGGCAATATGGTTTGAGCCGCTGCACCTGGGCCCAGGCATGGTCGTTTGTGATAACGGCCGGAACCTGGTAGCAGCTCTGGAGCTTGCCGGACTCCAACATGTTCCATGCCTGGCCCACGTCTTCAACCTAGTGGTGCAACGTTTCCTAAAGAGCTACCCCAATGTTCCAGAGCTACTGGTGAAAGTGCGGCGCATGTGCGCCCACTTTCGCAAGTCGACAGTAGCCGCTGCTAGCTTAAAATCTCTCCAGCAACGCCTGCATGTGCCACAACACCGGCTTTTGTGCGACGTCCCCACACGCTGGAACTCAACGTTTCAGATGTTGAATAGAGTGGTTGAGCAGCAGAGACCTTTGATGGAATACCAGCTACAAAACCCTAGGGTGCCACAAAGTCAGCTGCCTCAGTTTCACATCCATGAGTGGCCATGGATGAGAGACCTTTGTGACATCCTACGGGTCTTTGAGGAGTCCACAAGGAGGGTGAGCTCTGAGGATGCGATGGTGAGCCTTACAATCCCGCTCTTGTGTGTTCTGAGAGAATCCCTGATTGACATCAGGGATAACTCAGATCACACAGAGGAGTTAGGGATAGCATCCGATCCGTCACAGCTGGAGAGTAGGTCCACACATCTGTCCGCTTCACTGCGTTTAATGGAGGAGGAGGAGGAGGAGGAGGAGGAAGAAGAGTTGTCCGATGATGTGATGGTGATACAGGAGGCTTCCGGGCAACTTCGAATCGTCCCATTGTTGCAGCGCGGATGGGTAGACATGGAGGATGAGGAGGAAATGGAGATTGAACTTTCCGGTGGGGCCAGAGGAGTCATGCCAACTAACACTGTGGCAGACATGGCTGAGTTCATGTTGGGGTGCTTTACAACCGACAAGCGTATTGTCAAAATCATGGAGGACAACCAGTACTGGATCTTTGCTATCCTTGACCCCCGGTATAAAAACAACATCTCGTCTTTTATTCCGGTAGAGGGGAGGGCCAATCGCATCAATGCTTGCCACAGGCAATTGGTGCAGAATATGATGGAGATGTTTCCAGCATGTGACGTTGGCGGCAGGGAGGGCAGTTCCTCCAGTAGGCAACCAAGTTCTCACCGGTCCACACAAACGAGGGGCACACTGTCTAAGGTCTGGGACACCTTGATGGCACCCCCTCGCCAAAGTGCCGCCACGGAGGGTCCTAGTGTCACCAGGCGTGAGAAGTATAGGCGCATGTTGCGGGAATACCTTTCCGACCACAGCCCTGTCCTCTCCGACCCCTCTGCGCCCTACACGTATTGGGTGTCGAAGTTGGACCTGTGGCTTGAACTTGCCCTATATGCCTTGGAGGTGCTGTCCTGTCCTGCCGCCAGCGTCCTATCTGAGAGGGTGTTCAGTGCAGCCGGTGGCATCATCACTGACAAGCGCACCCGTCTGTCAGCTGAGAGTGCCGACCGGCTCACTTTGATAAAAATGAACCACCACTGGGTAGAGCCGTCATTTTTGTGCCCACCTGTGTAAAGCACCCCAACATGAAACTCCATGTCTGTACTCAACCTCTCCAATTCCTCCGCATCCTCATACTCATCCACCATAAGCGTTGCACAATTCTGCTAATACTAGGCTCCCTCCACCCTGATTTCCCCCAACTCTGCTGGTTAGAGGCTCCCTCCACCATGAATTTGCCCAAACTGGGCTGTTTAGAGGCTCCCTCCACCATGAATTGGTCCAAACTGGGTTTTTTAGAGGCTCCCTCCACCATGAATTTGCCCAAACTGGGCTGTTTAGAGGCTCCCTCCACCATGAATTGGTCCAAACTGGGCTGGTTAGAGGCTCCCTCCACCATGAATTTCCCAAAACTTGGCTGTTTAGAGGCTCCCTCCACCATGAATTTGCCCAAACTGGGCTGTTTAGAGGCTCCCTCCACCATTAATTGGTCCAAACTGGGCTGGTTAGAGGCTCCCTCCACCATGAATTTGCCCAAACTGGGGTGGTTAGAGGCTCCCTCCACCATTAATTGGTCCAAACTGGGCTGGTTAGAGGCTCCCTCCACCATGAATTTCCCAAAACTTGGCTGTTTAGAGGCTCCCTCCACCATTAATTGGTCCAAACTGGGCTGGTTAGAGGCTCCCTCCACCATGAATTTGCCCAAACTGGGCTGTTTAGAGGCTCCCTCCACCATTAATTGGTCCAAACTGGGCTGGTTAGAGGCTCCCTCCACCATGAATTTGCCCAAACTGGGCTGTTTAGAGGCTCCCTCCACCATGAATTGGTCCAAACTGGGGTGGTTAGAGGCTCCCTCCACCATGAATTGGTCCAAACTGGGGTGGTTAGAGGCTCCCTCCACCATTAATTGGTCCAAACTGGGCTGGTTAGAGGCTCCCTCCACCATGAATTTGCCCAAACTGGGGTGGTTAGAGGCTCCCTCCACCATTAATTGGTCCAAACTGGGCTGGTTAGAGGCTCCCTCCACAATTAATTGGTCCAAACTGGGCTAATTAGAGGCTCCCTCCACCATGAATTGGTCCAAACTGGGTTTTTTAGAGGCTCCCTCCACCATGAATTTGCCCAAACTGGGCTGTTTAGAGGCTCCCTCCACCATGAATTGGTCCAAACTGGGCTGGTTAGAGGCTCCCTCCACCATGAATTTCCCAAAACTTGGCTGTTTAGAGGCTCCCTCCACCATTAATTGGTCCAAACTGGGCTGGTTAGAGGCTCCCTCCACCATTAATTGGTCCAAACTGGGCTGGTTAGAGGCTCCCTCCACCATTAATTGGTCCAAACTGGGCTGGTTAGAGGCTCCCTCCACCATGAATTTCCCAAAACTTGGCTGTTTAGAGGCTCCCTCCACCATTAATTGGTCCAAACTGGGCTGGTTAGAGGCTCCCTCCACCATGAATTTGCCCAAACTGGGCTGTTTAGAGGCTCCCTCCACCATGAATTGGTCCAAACTGGGTTTTTTAGAGGCTCCCTCCACCATTAATTGGTCCAAACTGGGCTGGTTAGAGGCTCCCTCCACAATTAATTGGTCCAAACTGGGCTAATTAGAGGCTCCCTCCACCATGAATTGGTCCAAACTGGGTTTTTTAGAGGCTCCCTCCACCATGAATTTGCCCAAACTGGGCTGTTTAGAGGCTCCCTCCACCATGAATTGGTCCAAACTGGGCTGGTTAGAGGCTCCCTCCACCATGAATTGGTCCAAACTGGGGTGGTTAGAGGCTCCCTCCACCATTAATTGGTCCAAACTGGGCTGGTTAGAGGCTCCCTCCACCATTAATTGGTCCAAACTGGGCTGGTTAGAGGCTCCCTCCACCATGAATTTGCCCAAACTGGGGTGGTTAGAGGCTCCCTCCACCATTAATTGGTCCAAACTGGGCTGGTTAGAGGCTCCCTCCACAATTAATTGGTCCAAACTGGGCTAATTAGAGGCTCCCTCCACCATGAATTGGTCCAAACTGGGTTTTTTAGAGGCTCCCTCCACCATGAATTTGCCCAAACTGGGCTGGTTAGAGGCTCCCTCCACAATTAATTGGTCCAAACTGGGCTAATTAGAGGCTCCCTCCACCATGAATTGGTCCAAACTGGGTTTTTTAGAGGCTCCCTCCACCATGAATTTGCCCAAACTGGGCTGTTTAGAGGCTCCCTCCACCATTAATTGGTCCAAACTGGGCTGGTTAGAGGCTCCCTCCACCATGAATTTGCCCAAACTGGGGTGGTTAGAGGCTCCCTCCACCATTAATTGGTCCAAACTGGGCTGGTTAGAGGCTCCCTCCACCATGAATTTCCCAAAACTTGGCTGTTTAGAGGCTCCCTCCACCATTAATTGGTCCAAACTGGGCTGGTTAGAGGCTCCCTCCACCATGAATTTGCCCAAACTGGGCTGTTTAGAGGCTCCCTCCACCATTAATTGGTCCAAACTGGGCTGGTTAGAGGCTCCCTCCACCATGAATTTGCCCAAACTGGGCTGTTTAGAGGCTCCCTCCACCATGAATTGGTCCAAACTGGGGTGGTTAGAGGCTCCCTCCACCATGAATTGGTCCAAACTGGGGTGGTTAGAGGCTCCCTCCACCATTAATTGGTCCAAACTGGGCTGGTTAGAGGCTCCCTCCACAATTAATTGGTCCAAACTGGGCTAATTAGAGGCTCCCTCCACCATGAATTGGTCCAAACTGGGTTTTTTAGAGGCTCCCTCCACCATTAATTGGTCCAAACTGGGCTGGTTAGAGGCTCCCTCCACAATTAATTGGTCCAAACTGGGCTAATTAGAGGCTCCCTCCACCATGAATTGGTCCAAACTGGGTTTTTTAGAGGCTCCCTCCACCATGAATTTGCCCAAACTGGGCTGTTTAGAGGCTCCCTCCACCATTAATTGGTCCAAACTTGGCTGTTTAGAGGCTCCCTCCACCATGAATTTGCCCAAACTGGGCTGTTTAGAGGCTCCCTCCACCATTAATTGGTCCAAACTGGGCTGGTTAGAGGCTCCCTCCACCATGAATTTGCCCAAACTGGGGTGGTTAGAGGCTCCCTCCACCATTAATTGGTCCAAACTGGGCTGGTTAGAGGCTCCCTCCACCATTAATTGGTCCAAACTGGGCTGGTTAGAGGCTCCCTCCACCATGAATTTGCCCAAACTGGGCTGTTTAGAGGCTCCCTCCACCATGAATTGGTCCAAACTGGGCTGGTTAGAGGCTCCCTCCACCATGAATTTCCCAAAACTTGGCTGTTTAGAGGCTCCCTCCACCATTAATTGGTCCAAACTGGGCTGGTTAGAGGCTCCCTCCACCATGAATTGGTCCAAACTGGGGTTTTTAGAGGCTCCCTCCACCATGAATTGGTCCAAACTGGGGTTTTTAGAGTCTCCCTCCACCATGAATTGGTCCAAACTGGGGTTTTTAGAGTCTCCCTCCACCATGAATTGGTCCAAACTGGGGTTTTTAGAGGCTCCCTCCACCATGAATTTGCCCAAACTCTGCTGGTTAGAGGCTCAATCCACCCTGATTTTCAAAACAAATGTTGGTGCCAACCTCAACTTACTACAAGGGCCAAATTCACTGCTGGTGACAAGCTCTCCTCACTGCAAGTGCCAAATACACATGTTTCAAGGTGTTTTCCTACTGTCAGAGAGGTGGTATTGAGTGTGTAAAGTGTGTAGTTGTTAGGCTGTGATGTTGGGGTAATAGAGGGTCTTTGGTGTGTTAGATGCCCCCAGACATGCTTCCCCTGCTGTCCCAGTGTCATTCCAGAGGTGTTGGCATCATTTCCTGGGGTGTCATAGTGGACTTGGTGACCCTCCAGACACGGATTTGGGTTTCCCCCTTAACGAGTATCTGTTCCCCATAGACTATAATGGGGTTCGAAACCCGTTCGAACACACGAACATTGAGCGGCTGTTCGAATCGAATTTCGAACCTCGAACATTTTAGTGTTCGCTCATCTCTAGTCCTGACATCTCATCAGTCTACTTGCCTTTTAACATGTAGCCAAGAAGTGTTCTGATCCCACATTTTTAAAATTCTTCTACTTCCTTGTTGTTTTTGTCTCTGCTTTTCTGCAAAATTTTTTATTTTTCCCCATATAATACAAAAAAATGAAATCAGAAGTGGGGGTGTTCATCTGAATAATCCTATCATTAACATTAACCCTTTCTCACACAATCATTTTTTTTTTCATATTTGTTTTTTACTCTCCACTCTCTGTGTGATGACACACAGGTGCACAGCTCGTTACCAGGCAGATGTCTGATTACTGGGTTGTGACTATAACAAGCGAGCGGCACCTGTGTGCTCATCACATGACCATGGACCGTAAATCACATGACCATGGTCAGAGTTTTATCCACTAGAAGTAACAGAATGAATGACAACAAGCCGAAATCTAGAAAACTGAGGAATTGATACAGAAAGTATATTGGAAAATTGTATATCTTTTTATTGTACATTTGTTTGTCAATATTGGTCTGAAAGTGGCCCACCCCTTTAAGCGCATTGAATATTCACTGTGCTTAACTCCTTGGTGTTCGGCCGCTTACACGCATTCCGATGGGAGCGAGGTATTCGATCAAATACTACTTGTTCATCTCTAGTATTTATCCATGGCTCAGATTTGTATTAAGGCCTTGGTGTTTTGTACCTATGTTTAGCTATCAGGACTGTGGAGTTAATGCCTGTATACCTGAATGGAGATACACACCATTTAGGAACTCTAAGGGGGCATTCACACGGAAGAAGTTGGTGCTGATTCTGACATGATAACTCGCGTCAGAATCAGCGCTGAAAAAAAAGCATCCCATTGACTTCAATGGGTTCCGTTTTCTGCGCGGAACCCATTGAAATCAATGGGAAGCTTTTTGTCCCAGTGCGGAAAACGGAACCCTTAGAAGTCAATGGGAGGCTTTTTTTGAGGAATAGATACAGAAAGTATATTGGAAAATTGTATATCTTTTTATTTTACATTTGTTTGTCAATATTGGTTTGAAATTGGCCAACCCCTTAGTGTTCGGCCACTTACACGCATTCCTATGGGAGCGAGGTATTCGATCAAATTCTACTCGCTCATCTCTAATAAATACTTGCTGTTCTTGTTGGGTCAATTATTTAAGTTTTTTTTTTTTTTTTTTTTTTTTTTAAAGTTAAGCCAAAGAAAACGACATTAAAAGAAAAAAAGTTTACACCTGGAGCCATTACTAACTTAAATTCGACACAACATCCGTATGTAGAACATGGAATGGCCCTAAGATATGATGTGGATCACCATGATCCAGCACATTCTTCACCATTAAATGCACATGAATTCACAGAAGAACCTCAGACCCTTAGAAGACCATCAAGCTCCAGTTGGTCTCATTTAGGAGAACCTGAAAATGTATTTAATGGGCAACCACAAATAAACATAAATGAAGATGACAACGCTTTTGATGAAGATGTCCTATCTTACATTTCTGATATCTCATTACCATTAGCAACACCTACAAGATCTGAAACATCTAATACTTCACTCCATTCTGGAGGTTCTGTCTGTCCAGACTCAGCAGAAAAGGACAGCGATAATGAGGAACAACCACATACTCATAGAGATGACAATGAAGTGAATGCAGAGATGTCCCACTCTACACTACATGGTGTAGATGTTTGTACGGTAAATAACTCTTATTGTGAAACTGTTAATCTAGGACCCGTGCAAGATATCAGTCCAATGGTGACAGACCAGTCCCCAGCGTCTACTATAAATCCAAGAGATACACTAGAGTCTCCAAGGAGTAATGCATCAATAACACAGTCCCATTATCATGAGATCATGAGTCCAAATACTAATGTGCAGAACTGTGAAAACTATGTACTCTCCCAACCAACACTGCAAGATTCTGGGGACAGAGAAATGGATAGACCTAGCAGGGATTATTCTACTAATCCCAATGCTCCTGGCCCTCTGAGACTCAGCCTGTCTTCCACCGCTCCTCACATTACACTTTTACGTGAGAACTTGGATTTAGTCATTCACACCCTCTCTATGCAGAGACAATCAGAAAGAAGAAGTCTGGAGAACTCTGTACTAACTTCACAAAATAAAGAAGCCAAAAACCCCAAAGCTGATCCAGAGAAGCTGAAGAAGATACGGGAGAGGTGAGAAAATATGCAGTAGCCAAAAGGACACGTTGATTTTTTATATTGACTACCAGATTGGAGTCGGGAAGGAATTTTTTCCCCTGAAATGCATGAGCCTCATGGTTTTTTTTGCCTTCCTCTGGATCAACACTGTAGGGGGTTATAGGGTTATAGGTTGGACTTGATGGACTGATGTCTTTATCCAACCTCATCTACTATATGTAACTATGTAACCGCAGCCTGCTTGTGAATGGAGCATAACTATGTTACAGTTCCAATGCTTCTCAGTAGGGAAATTGGGGGCTCAGCTATCAAGTGATATTCATTCCCAAATGCAAAAGACTACCCTTATTTAATGTGCATTGTTCTCATCTGCTACAGAATGAGAGCAACGGAGATTAAATAACAGATACAAATGGAGCCCCCTCTGTCAGGTGTCTATCTGCATTCACTCATGTGTGAAAAACACAACAAAAGCTTTCTTACATCATTTTTTTTTTTACTTTTCTAACAGAAGAAAATTCCTCCATGCTGAAATTCTTCATCCATTACAAAAGTAAAAGACACGACCAAACAAAGTGTCTGTCATGTTTTTTTACATTATAGTCAATGGGAACGGATGCAATTGGAGGATGCTCCATTTGTGTCCATTACTCTACTACCGTTATTGTCAGTTGCTGTCATCCTGTGACGGACTTTAATAATGGTAGTGTGAACATAGTCTAAAGACTTGTACACACAACTTTAATTTTTATCTGCAAGTGCAGATCCACAACTGCAGATCAAGGTATGGTCCAATTAATTTCTATAGACCCATACACATGACTGTAATTTTTGTGAATGTGTATTCCTGCTGTATTTAAGGACTGCAAATTATAAACCTTGTTCTATATTTGGCTACATTTGTGGATCAGATCAGTCACAATCTACTTTCCTGTCTGCATGACTCATGCAGAGACCATGTGAAAAGCACACGGACCCCATTATAGTCTATGGGGTCTGTGTGCTTTCACTGTACACCGCTTGCCAATGCATTTGGTAGTCCGTTCGGGGGGTCCCCATGCAAACTTCCCCGAACGGATTACCAACGCAGATGTGAACGAGGTCTAAGTGCCAATACAGTCGTGTGTAGGAGGCCTAAGACTAAACTTTGTAGTAATATCAAGATATCTGTTTTGTCGTTTAATTATGTTGCTCTGGAACAACTTTTGTTCAGTAGACTGTAATACAAAGCTCCATGTAAATAATGTCAGATGACATGTTTCTTTTCACACTTCATAGTTTACTACAGGAAGATTCAGAAGAAGAAGGGGATCTTTGCAGAATCTGTCTCATGGGAGGCGAAAGCACAGAAAACCATCTCATTGCACCTTGCCAGTGCTCCGGGAGTTTAAAGTATGTTCACACTGAGTGCATGAAGAAATGGCTGCTGGCTAAAATTAAATCAGGTGAGAAAATGCAGCTAAAAAAAGTATATTCCCAGATACATGGTTTGTTAAAGGCTCATGCAAAGAAAAGACTATACTATGTTCAAACTCAGAAGTGTACAAAGTCGTAATACACCACCTAATAAAGTCTAAGGACACTACTGTACCTTTGTGTGCCCTTTGATTTTACATTGGGTCTGCTTATCTAAAGAGTTTGCTGCATGCATTCCACAGAATGCCTAAAATTGCATTTTTTTTATTTTACCGTGATCCCTTTTTATTGAAATCTGCGAAAATGAAAGGTATACTTGCCAGAAGTACAGCATGGCAAAATGACACTCTCTTGGCATATGCTTTGCTAATAATAGACCTTGGGTACAGTGCTACATATACACCAGATGTGTATCACAATGACCATCTGAGCCAATATGATGCCATCTGAGCATTTGCATTGTGCAGTTGCTCTCTTATTACTCCTGGAAATGTAAGTAAATTGAAAACTGGGTGTTACCCTTCTTATTGTCAATGGGTCATATATTACTTTACTCTTATACTGTCCAGCCAGTGCTGAAATTGCCAGACTTTGCATTGACACATCATATTTGGTAGTACCCAGCTGTCAATTTATTCACACATTTGCAGAAGAAATCACAGAGGAATAATACAATGTAGAATACAAAGAAAAGAGTCTTATAATAGAAGTATTTAGTGAGTACTAGGATCCTCCTTATTGGATAAAAAGCCTAACAAATGTGTTTTCATCCCAGGGGCAGAGCTGAATATGGTAAGGACCTGTGAGATGTGCAAAGAAAAGGTGGAATGTGAATTTGAAGGATTCAATTTGAGAGAGCATTACAGAAAGCATCAGGAGACTCAGGTGATACTGACAATATAAGCTCAGTGTAATGGGGGTGACTGGGGGTTCAAAGTCCTGAAGTCGTGGGAACAGACTAAGCCAAGGAAAAGAAAAAACACTGAAAACTTTAGGCTAAGGCCAATAGTTGTGGAAGAGCAGCAGAAAAGGCTGAGTTTGCAGTACCAACAAAGTGAATGTTATTTTGTGTCATTTCAACCACACTTTACGGATTATAATGCTGCTGAAAGTATGTGTTCTGAAAAAAAAAATGTTTTTAAAAACTGCTGCATGTTAATTTTACTTGTGAAACACTACATTTTATTCTCATATTGGTTGGGTCAAAATGCTAAACACAGTGAAATGTTTTTACTGTTTCTTTTCCCACTGTGTTTTTTCTACATTTTCTAGCTGTATTTCCACAAAGACCCTGTCCGAAATTTGACATTGATGGTTTTCATTGATGTCCTATTCTAAGGATGTCAAATTGGAGGGGGTCCCACAGAACCGATCAGCTGTTTGGAGAGAGCACAATGTCTCATCACTTACAGCACAAGTGGCCGTGCTTGACATTGCAATTCAGCTCCATTCATTTGAATGGAACTGAGCTGAAAACAGGATGTAATGTGACATGGCCAGTGAAGCAGAAGCAGTACTCCAGTGAGATGAGCAGCTGATCTGTGTGGGTTCCGGTTATTGTATCCCCTGAACCTATCCAGGAACAGGACGAGGGGGAAGGTGAAGGGGAGGCAAAGGCGGCTGAATACCTGGGATGTCAACTTGCAACAACTAAAGGGGTGTACAATTTTCTTTGAAATTGCAGAGTTGCTAATGCAAACCAATTAGTTCTTCCATCAGATTAGTGATGAAGTTCTTATTGGTACCTGAGAAGCAGGCAAGGGAATTACTCACTGCTCCCTGGTCCTCTCTCTGCTCTGGGTACCACTTTGCATTGGGTTCTTATACCAGTGTCTTGACGTAGACGGAGCAAACAACCAGCATCAGGATATAGCGTCAGTAGTGTATAGCAAGTGTGGCACCTGGAGCTCACATCACTGACTACATGAAACTCCAGAGACTTTGCAGTGGCAGCACCAAAGCAGAAGAGGAGGGGGGGGGGGGGGATGAAGAATTTATTTTTTTGTCTGGTCCGAAGTCTGTTTTTTTAAAATTAATTTTTGTTTGATCTAGTGTCTATATTAATTTAATATCTGATCTGTGTCTGTGTTAATTTTCAGGTCTGAGGTCTGTATTAATTTGACACGCATACCATCCATTCACATCCATTTCTCTTTGCGCCCCCACACAGCATAATACCCCTGCAGTCAGTCTAACATTATATGCCCTCACATTATAATGTCACCGTCTTATTATCGCCACAGTATAAAGTCCCTTTCCTGGTGCACCCACAGTATAATGTCCCCATTCAGATACCCCCCAAATTTAATATCACTGTCCATCCGCTGCCACAGTTTAATGTCCCCCTCCAGCTACCCCCACAATTTACTTTCCCTGTCCATCTGCCCCCACAGTTTAATGTCCCCCAACAGTTGTCCCCACAGTATATTGTCCCCCTTCAGCTGCCCCCTCATTTTATTGTCCCCCTCCACAGCTTAAAGTCACCCTACAGTTGCCCCCACAATATGATGTCCAATTCCCAGTACTAAACAAACATAAAAACGTTAATACTCACCTGTACCTCTGCTGTTCCTGCTCTGTCTCTGTTCATATCTTCCTTGTTCCCCCACATTACTGACTAAAGCAAACATGTTATAGTCAAGGGGCATCCATGTATAGATTATCCATAAACAAGGTCGCAACCTATTGGGATTACATTGCATGTTCTCACCAAGAGCAAAAAAAAATCAGTGTCTATCATATTAGTAGTCCTAGCACACCAGACAAGTTGCCTGAACCGAGGTTTACCTTACAAGGCTTCTTCCTGGGGCATGGTCTGTGTCAGAGCCACTTTAACCATAGGGCCAATGGTGCATCCGCACCAGTGCCTATGGTAGCAGGAACCCCCTTAACCTACCTGGATGAAGCGAGACAGTCCCATGCTGCCCCATTGTTCCAGGCAGCAGGCCGTGATTTCAACTCTATAGAGGTTGAATACAGTAGCTATCAGCTCTGTCCTCCATTATTCAACCTTGGCCAGTGGTGTCTGCAGCACAGAAGCGCAATGAGCGCCTAACCACAGACATCATTACAGTCGGAGCCTGCAGGTCGATGGGAATGAGGTTAGGTGAGTAGTCTTTGTAATCTATTAAAACAGACCTGTGTGCCTATATCACTGGTTTAACTAGCCCCCCTATGTATATATTTGGCTGTTCTATACATACACATTATATATATATATATATATATATATATATATATATATATAGTGTTGTGTTTGGAGTGATGACAGTTCCTGGTATCTTCATAGTAGTGAGCCATCCATTTTCTCTAACTGCATTAGCTAGCAACGAGCACCAGAAGTTCAGTGAGCACTGTCTGACTCATCAGCCTTCCCTGCTCTCACCTCCCCTCTGTGTACACACAGCAGACAGTGCTCAGTAAACTTCCGGTGCTTGTTGCTGGCTAATTAGCATATCAATAAAAACAGACTAATTAAAAAACGGCTGGGATGATTACTAAACAAAAGGTATGTGTAGAATAGCCTTTCTAAAGACTATGCAAATATATGCTTAGTTAAAAATGGTTTTTCTAATTTTAGAATCCCTTTAATAAACTTACAGCACAATGATACAACTGTTTCTCTTACATCCAGGCCTCTCTAAATCCCAGCCTGTACCTGGTGTTACTTCTGCATCTATATCAGCAGAGATATGAGGAACTGTTGCACCGATCGCACACTCAGGACAGGATGTCAGAGGTGAGAAAATCTTTGTTTAATTAAATTGTCCATTTCACAGTTTTGACCCCTTAAACTTGCTCACCAGACAAAGAAAACAATGCATATAATGAAACATACCTAGAAGAATGGTTATACTTGTAATATGACTGAGAAAAGGGACTTTTAATCCTCCTTACACTGTGACTATAAGTGTCCCTGGGCCTTCACTCCGAATCAGAGTAGAGAGGTTTGAGGACATTAAAGAGGTTGTTACATTAAAGACATTTATCCTCAAAGCCCAGAATAGGGATATAAGTTTCACACTGCTGAAGGTTCAATTGCAGGTCCCAAGAAATTCAGAGAACAGGGGATTGAAAGTCCTCTATGTCTCCTCCTTGTGAATGGGCAGTGTGCTTGCAGGACTTGTGCTCCATTAACTGCTTTGGCGCTATTGGAGACTGCAGTCCTGGAAACCCCATAACAGTCGATGGAGTGCCAGACACGCAAGTTCTCCAGATGGCTCTGGGTCTACTGCGACAGTTTTTTTTAATAACAGAGAGTCTAGAATACTTCACAATAAAGGACAATTGTATTCACAGCCTAAGGTGGGTTAAGCGCAGGCTGCATTTTAACTTTTGACATGCAGCTGCAGTCAAGTGAATGCAATGAGTTGTATACAATCTTGTGGAATACATCTATCACTCAATAGTTAGTCAGTTGTGCTACAAAATCAGTCAGTTGTTCTACAAAAGTCACGGTCTAGTCCTAGCCTAAAATTGCTTTTTTGGAATTTGCTGAGCAAATTTTAAAGCGTTTTACAGTACCTGCAAAGTTTTTGAAAATCGCAGCATGTCAATTATTTATGCTGCTAATGTTGGTATGACCAATACAGTCATTTTCCTTATAGGTATAATAAAAGGCAGAAAGTCTACAGAGGAAAACTCTACGAAAATGCAATAAAAACTCTGCAAAAAAGACGGTGATAAGTTTCAACTGCAGTATCTTGCACAGCGTTTTTTTGCTGTGTGGGACATTAGCCTTTCTGTCCTGCGACTATAACAAAAGTTCTCACTTGACATGGAGCTCTAAGGCAGAATAGGGGCCAAAGAGTTCACACTGAGTTTTTTTGGTCAGGAATTTGGTCAGGAAAAATCCGCTCAGTAAAATTTCTGTGGCGTTTTTCGAGGCAAATCAATGGGAGGCGGAAAATTCACCTCCGGTTTATGAGGCGTTTTTTGACAATTACGCGTCAAAAAACATGTCAAAAAAACGCTAGCCGGTTTTTCCACCTCCCATTGACTTGCATTGATTTTTTTCAGGCAGAAAACACCTGAAGAATGGACATGTTGCTTCTTTTTTCCGCTAGCAGAAAATACCGCTGGTGGAAAAAAATTAGAAGTGGATTACATAAGACTGTATGATGAGGCGTCTTCTTTCAGGGCTGGGGGTCAAACTTCTAGGCCTCGGGCCCAAGGCATAGCCGACTGCGCATGCCCACAGGCCACAAGAAAATGGTTGCTTACTTACTGTGTAAGATGGAGGCTGTGCTGGAGAGTTCTCTCGCAGCATTGAGGACGCCTCCAGTGCTGTTTGAGCGCCCGCCCCCAGTGCTGCAAGAGAATTCATTTGCATACCAATGAAAACTGGGATTTCTACTGAACAAGACTCCCATTGACTTCAATGATATTTTTTACATGTGTAAAAATATGCCTGTAAAATGTCATTGAAGTCAATGAGAGTCTTATTTTTACATGTGTATTTTTACATGTGTATTTTGCAAAAATACACGCACGTTTACTCCATGTGAAGGCTCCCTTAGTCACAAAAAATTGTGTTTT
The DNA here is from genome assembly GCF_031893055.1 of Leptodactylus fuscus. NCBI lineage: Eukaryota > Metazoa > Chordata > Amphibia > Anura > Leptodactylidae > Leptodactylus > Leptodactylus fuscus. The sequence goes on along the minus strand of NC_134270.1, from coordinate 116,996,898 downwards.
AATGTAAGAATCCCTTTAACAGATAGGGTTTCAGTTTTTCAGTCATGAATATGAACAAAATAAAAATATATAAAAGTTATTCACAACTTCCTTTCTGCATTTTATACAGGATTTTTGCTAGAACATATACAGTAGATCAGAAGTGGAAAAGATGCCCTTTCTTTGATTAAATTAGCATGAGCTTGATATACATGGTTTCTAGAAGTGTAGCATGTGCCTTCATAAGAGTTCTGACACTAGTAGATATTATTATCCAAGGTAGAAAGATACTTAAGGAAGACACTGGTCTCTGTGGCATAGTACAAACAAAGCTCACTATGGTGGATTTAGACGCAGTCACCTCATTCTTTCTACCTGTTATAACCAGATCTTTTGGCATTAGTGATCTTGGCGTAAGACTGTGCAGATTATAGGCAATGGGATCCTAATGCTGCAGGGACCAGCAACGGCACAGATTTATACCTACTAATACACAACCATAAATGTAAGCCTAAGTCCACGTGCATTTAATTTTCATGATGGTCTTCAACAGGATTGTGCTCCTCTCCTATTCTCTGTAATATAGTACATTGTTTTCAGACCAGCTAGGCCATCTTCTAAAAACAGATGAGAATTTTTCATCTGCTGATAAATACAAAAATTTTCAGTTTCATATAATAAAGACATAGACCCCAGCCTACTAGTGCACTTGGTACTATATAAATACTGGACTTACACAAGTCAAACAAATCATCCTGCATATACAGGTTTTTTTGACATGTTTTATAATAAAGCCTTCTTAGGGCATGTTTAACTGACATAAAGTGATTCCCAATATAGTACGCCCCCTCTCACAGCCAGACTTACTTCACCTTACCCACAGATGTACTCTCCTCCTTACTGCAACAGTTGGAACCTTGTGTGGGTAGTGCACCTAAGTAGTGAGTGCAACTCACCCCACTTGCTATCTAACTATGGTGCAATGAGCTTGCAATCCTCAACGTAACTCTCTCTTGTGATGATACCGCAGAGTCTTCCCCAACTACCCAACGACACCCTGCACAGGGCATTTCTTGACCCAGGGGTATACTGTATATCCCCTATCTTCACAAGCTATGGTGCCCATACATACCCACATGCATATATGTGACTTAACATCCATCAGTCGCATGTTAGTCACAAAACCGTCACATTATATATGTCATTAAAATGGCAGTATACAATAAATAGCGCTTTGCTGAAGACACATAGCACAATGTAGCACGGCCTGCATTATAAAGTATAACATGTACCTGACAATAACACAGCAATAGGAACCAGGCGGTATTTCGCCACAAAAGGGTCAATGGTAACTGATAGCGGCAGTAAAGAATGTAACAGCTAAGTGCTAAACATTGGGGTACACATAAAGCCAGTGTCCATTTTTCATCTTTTTTATATTTCCATAATGTTTTAGAAAATATCACAGCAGTTTCTATAGTAGTATGGTAGCTATTTACAGGACGCAGTTCCGTGTTGGGATATATTGAGGTAAAGAAGTGGAGGAGGCCCTGGGCAGGAGCGAGGTAGGGTAAGTGAATATTTGGCTGTAACTTTTTCTTTTTACTCCAGCAGGTAACGGTGGTCTGGGCCCCTAATGTCGCAGGCCCCATAGCAGCCATTTTGACTGCTATAGAGGTAGTTCTGTCACTGAGTAATATATGAATTCTGCAGAACACATTTGTTTCCTACTTTATAACTCTAACACAGCTCCATCTAAAATATCCTATTCCCACAGAATAAGACCAGCGTACTTCATTTATTATAGTTTATTTGAGAATAAACTTAGTTTCCTACACAATATTGCAGAATGATCATCCAGGCTACAGTAATATAAGCTGAATAGCTGGAGATTTCCCACAAGAGCGGTAATAACAATGTGAAAATAGAAATTTTATGCCACTTTTTGTTCATTTTGAACTACATAATCATATACTTTGTGTGTGCAGAAGACACAGTGGAAACTACAGGAATCCAGACCAAACATTAGATCGCTGCTGTGCTTAGATTAGACAACAAGATGTTAAGGAGCCGTAATTACTGTATATCTAAGGTGTTTTACGGACAGGGAAGGAGAACAGGTATTTATGGAGATGTCATGTCAATTAGTGAATGGGTTAATGACCTCACAAGGGGTGCCGTTCTAAACCAGTATGGAAGCAAAAATATTCACTGATGTCAACTAAAGAAGACCACTTACTACTGACAAAAACAGGAACAAATAACATACTAAGTAAGACATTCCATGGTCTAATAATGGTAAACTTGACTTGTAAGGTTCCTTATAAAAGGAATCGGACACCATTGAATGATTTTATCCACACTTTGGCATCAATCATAATACAACATCCCTTGGACCGGTTATATAGAGATGCCATGTGAAATGCAGTGAGGTAAGTAAGTGGACTGTGGGTATAAAGTTGTCATGTAGAGAAGGGTACCATATTCAATACCTCCCTTCTTTGGACTATAGCAGGGGACAACTGCAAAAAGTGACTTTCTCTCGCTGGTGGACTTGTGTTGTCCCTGGATTACCATTTAAGGGTCAGTTGACATGGAGGAATTTGCCACGGATTTCGGGTCAGATTCTGTCCCTGAATCTGGAGCAGATTCCTCCTGAATTGTTTTCAAGATCACAGCAGGACGCAGAAAAAAGAAGTGTCCTGCTCGATGTTGCTCCGGATTCTGGCTGCCGTGTCCACGGCTCGAGACTCCTCCTGATTGGGCCCATTCATCTGGGCCTAATCAGGGATGCCATGACGGAATGCTGATACATTGCTTTGACATCCCATCGCTGCTAGCGGCACAAAAAAGCCGGCGGCAGAATTAATTAATTTCCTCTTCATTCTCCATCGTGTGAACTTACCCTAAAGCTTCATTTTCCCTGCAGCAACCTCTTACTTAGCTCATCATCAGGGGACAGTTTTGATGTAACACAGGGTTGTCCAAATTCAGCAACCCCTTTAATTTAATAATGCATACTGTCAACTTTAAATTTGTATGAAGTCAGAATACACCAATACACCATTTTCCCGGGAAAAAGGCTAAGGCCCCACATAGCGTCCCACAGCGAAAAAGCGCTGCGAGAAGAACCACGGCGGCAAAGCATTGCAGTTTTTCCCGCAGCATTTTTCACAGAAAGTCCACAGAGGAAACTTTCTGCATCCATCACACCTATAGGGAAACTACTGACGTTTCTGTACAAATAATTGACATACTGCAATTTTAAAAAATGCAATGTTTTATTTGGTTTATTTTTATTGTTGGTGTCTGACTGCCCTTGGATGCTGGAAGCTACTGCACTGGATAAGGAAGGAGGCAGCTCTGCTCCTATTCAAGTAGCCCCATCCATTGTATGGTGGTGGTATTGAATAGGAGCATAGGAGATTTGGGTGTTAGACTCCCACCAATCACATACTGATTTACAAAGCAGGAAAAAAGGTATATACAGCTCACCAACAATGTCCAGATCTGAAATCCATGCCTCTGAATTAAGGTGCACAAAACAAACAGGTAAAGTGGCCATGGCCATGAGTAAGAGACATTTCTCTTGAAACGGGTAGCCGGTTTTCAGGATTACTGGTCCAATGTACAGTATATATATATTTTAACATAAAGATTAAAAGTTATATTTTATTCTAATCATAATTTTTTGTTTGGATGCTGATCATTCTTACCTGGATGTGATCACATACTGATGGCCTATCCTCTTAATAGGCCATCAGTATGAGATACCACTTACTGGCCAGAAAATTCCACATTTATGAAATTTCACTGAAACGCAATGACAACCCATATAAATGAGTTTTTGTTTATTTTATAGTTCTCAAGAAGATTTTTAAATTTGAGCCTTGGAAGACACGAAAGTAAGTTGATTAATTGTAGATTGATTGTAGTTGATTAATTATGTTTTTTCTTACTCTGGATAAAACAGCTGCTTTAACCCCTTCTCTGCTAAGGACATAGTGCATATCATGCCAGGGAGGCTCTTACATATCTTGGACCATGAATCATGAAATTTTCAGTTTTAAGGTACCAACAAAATTGCAGTTCTAGTTGTGATACAGCCAGAGATAAAGTCAGTTGAAATCAAAGTTGGGAGTGGGAGTTGAATATACAGCCTGCGATACAGGCATTTGAAGTATCCCCTTCTAGTCTTAGTCTCTCGCCTCAGTCAGTATGGAGGGGGGAAGATCTGTGGAAGGAGCCCCAGAAGAAGGGGTAAGATGAACTTTTGTTTTTGTTATTAACCCCCCTTACCCCAGAAATCAGAAGGAATACTTACTCTCTGAAGTTCACTTATTCACTTTTTTTTCCAGGAGGGGAGTGAGATTACTTGCTCAGCCAATTTCTCCTCTATGGCTAGTTAGGTTATTTATTGATACTGCAACTAAGAAATTTACTAGTCTGGATTGAATCATATAAAACAAAAAAATCACACCAAACACTTAAAGTAATAGTGACAGTGATTATGTCTAGAGAGGAATATCTAATACATATTTTATAGATTAAGAAATGTCCATTGCTTCTGTCATGGGCACAACACCCACAATTCCTGTGGTTCATACTGGAATCAGAGCTATAGTATTCTAACTCCACTTCTGATAAACCTCAAGAGTTTAAGGTGTTACATTATTAAAGTGGTTTTCTGGCATAGCAATGGTTCCAGCACCGCTCCTATTACATGAATAAGCGCGGCACTGCATGCTCTGCCCATCTAGTAGCAGCTTCCAGCACCCAGAGGCCACTGCAACAGCTGATCTGTGCATGGTCTGGGTGTGAAGCTCACGTTCTGATGACCTGCATTATTCCAATAACAACATAACATAATTCTTACCATATATACTCGAGTATAAGCCAAATTTTTCAGCACATTTTTTGTGCTGAAAAAGCCCCCCTCGGCTTATACTCGAGTCAAGCAAAGAAAAAAAAAATATATTTTTTTTTTTTTTGGGAGGAGGGGGGGGGGGGGGTCTATGACCAGCCGCAATAGTAATGTATAGAATCTCCCATAAAATAGTGAAAAAAAGAAGCTTTAAAAAAAATATAATAAAAAAATAAAGTAAATAAAAGTTCTAAATCATTTGTTTCCCTAGAATACATATAAAAGTAGAAAATGACTGTGAGACACATACACATTAGGTATCCCTGTGTCTGAAAGTGCCCAGTCTACTGAATATAGGGTATCTGCAGTGCTCCTGTTCCATTGGGAAGGGGTTAATAGGAGCACTGCAGATCCCCTATATTCAGCCAGGCTGAATTCCAAGTGGGGGAAGAAAAAAAAGTCCTCAAGCTCAGGGAAGGGACAGACAGACAACCAAAACACCCCTTCCCCAGCACCCAGCAACTACTGCACCCAAAAACTCCGACCATTTTAATTTTTGAAATTTTCCACTAGCCGCTGCATTTCCCCCCTAGGCTTATACTCGAGTCAGGTGTGGTAGTCAGAATGGCAGCATAAATAGCCTCTTAAGAATTACTTGGAGGTACATATAAGCAGTAGATGGGTCCATAAATATGTGGTGATTACTGCACGACAAAGGATCTTTAGTGGTTATAGGGTGGCCTTCTGGTCTGACATATATACCAGAGCCGTCACAATTTTTAATTGAGTATAGATGCAATGGATCAGCAACAACATGTGTAAGGGCGTTTAGGGATGCAAAGTTATCATCCAGGCGCTAGAGAAAACAGGATCCAGGACATCTATTCATCACATGTTTTTTCAGGATTTTAATGTTTATTATTTAATAAAAGTTATATTTTAGCTCACACGCACCATTTTTGTATATTTTCAAGTTACAGTGAGAGCGACCCTTCACAATTTTCTTGAGTTTTGTATTATACTCGAGTCAATATGTTTTCCCAGTTATTTATGGTAAAATTAGGGGCCTTGGCTTATATTCGGGTCGGCTTATGCTCGAGTATATACGGTAATTATAATTTTTGCAACTTAAATTCAGATTTTATGTACATGTGCATGAATTAAATAGGTCTAGGTGATATGTATGAACCTTGCACAAGTTAAACTACCGTATACTTTTTAGGATGTGCAGGAGATATGTTTTTTCTGTGGATTACGCTGTAGCCACTTTTTTTCATGGAAAATTATATATTGACACTAACTGCATGAAGGTGCCTATCCATATAAATTGGTAAATGGCAATTCGCAAGATACAAGGTGTCTTTCAAAAAAATGAGAGGTAAGGGGTGGGGTGAGGGAAGTATGATATAAAATGTCCTGGCTACCAGAGGTGTTGAATGACCAAAAACCCTTCTTGGCCAAAGAGTTATAGGACTATTCCCGTGATTTTATTATTGGTAAGAGTCCAACCTCTGGGAACTTTACCAATCCTGAAAGGATCAAGGAGATACAGCACATCTTCCACTGTATCCTTTCATCTGTTTTTTTTCAGATTCTAACTTTGTAATATAATTGTCTGTCTTCAGATTCAAGAGACAGCGAGCAGGATTCCTAATTCCCATTTGATGTGAACCAACATATAAGTATCTGTATATGTATGATGCACAGAAGCCTCATCAAGATATTACGTCATTCGTCTATGTGTCTCCATTGGTCTCTGCATGGATTAGTAGTCCAACATTTTGGAAGAAGATGAGTTACTATTGAGGCCTATATTTACAAACAACAAAACATCAATCTTTTGTCTGTACATGAATCATCCTCACTTCAGTCCTGGCAAATAAAATTAATTGAAATGCAACATAAAAGTTAACAAATTATTTGTACAAAGCATCTGAAGAGGATTTATATTAGAAGCGACAAAAGAAACACATTTTAATGACTCAGACAAAGTTAAACAAGTAAGCTCTTCTTAACCATTATGTCGCACTACTTTCTGGAAGGACTGCATTCTTCAACTTTAGATACTAAAATAATGATTCTTAAAGACTCATGAATAAAACATAATTGTCTCCCATTGTAACCATTTCTACAGCTCCAGCGTACCTGCAAAATGAAGCAACGCTCCTGTCCTGATTAAAATATTCTATTATTTTGTATCTACAGCTCCTATACAGATTTATATGTCTCCATGGTTACAGACTCTTTACAGTCTGATCCTGCATACTCCTATTCTACTGTCCACTACTACTTGCTTACCTGTTGTGTATGTTTATAATCACAAATATTTGTAAAGTTGTGTTTTTTGGTAATTGTCAATGCACTAAAGCAATAAAAAAAATGACTGCAACAATGGACATGGACTTTAAATATTTCAAGTGGTTTTTTGGTTTCACACTTTTAGGACAAATCTGCATGACCGTAGGCAGCCACTACTACGTAGATGGGATGTAATGTAAGCAATGAAGGACATTCAGCACTTACACGAGTGCTGTAGATTCTTTAAGCAGCTTGAAGCTGGGGTAGTTTAGTCAGATCCCCAGTAGGCTGGTGTTTATGGCCTATCCTAAAGGATAACTCTATATGTGAACAGATATATCACCTTATTTCAACAGGAATTTTACCTCTACTAATGTTATAAAGACTACATATCATATACTACAGGAACAAGGATATACAGTATATAAATAGCCTTTAAATAATATTGCTTTATTTTTAATGTAAATTAGAATACCAAATAATTATTAAATTATTTAGAATTTTTATTTAAATATTTTTTAACTATTGTATGAAGCTCCTAGAGAACTTGAACCTGCAGTCTTTTGATTGCATGTCCCATAGACTGCAATACAACTGTATTACAAGCTATTGGACTTTCGTTACTTAGCTATTGAGGCAGGTCGTAGATCAGTCTTCATTAGACTCCTGGGTGCCATAGGAACAGGACAGCTCCTTCAGTGGGGACCAGCCCCCGGAGCCCAAATTGACACATTGGGGGGCCTAATAGAAAGGAATGTCCACAAACAGAGTGAGCTCTGATTGGAGTTTAGCTATTACCATTAGCTCCTGGTCTCCACTGTTCAATATAGTGGAAACCCAGTGGTTCTGAAACAGAGGGACCGCCATATTTAAAGACCTGACATCTTTTGTACTATTACAGCAGCTATTGTAAAGGGTTAAAGGCCATTTTAAACAAAAGGTCTATCCTTAGGATAGTCTATGAATAGCAGATTGGTGGGTGTCTGACTCCCAGCATCACTGGCAATCAGCTGTCTTCAGAGAATGAAGAGACTCCAGAGCAATGTAAACATGTTAGTGGCTGCAATGCTCATACAAGTGCCATGGTCAATTTAAAGGGGTTTCCCACAAAGACAAATGATCCCTTATCCATAGGCTAGGGGAAAACTTAAAGATCAACTGCTCAGACCTCAACTGATCAGAACAACTGGAACTTTCATCCTCCATTTCTAAATGGAACGGTGACCGGGCAGCATGCTCAAAACTCAAATCATTTCAATGGGAGTGCCAGAGAGAACTGAGCCTTGTGCTTCTTCTATCTATATCACTCCTAATAAATTGAATGGGTGGACCCCCCACTGTTTTCCAAGTTATCCCCTATCCTATCCAAGAATCAAACCCCACTGATGTGATATTGAAGGTGTATCCTAAGAATAGGATATTAAAGGGAATAGCTCACCCAGGAACTAAATATCAATCTAGACATACTGTATAGCATGGGACATTATCCTAACCATGACTGGAGACTGTCATCCACCATTGTACTTGGGCCTTATTTGCATACTTAGAAAAACAGCTTTTCAAAAGAAATTGTGTATCTGTTTGTCTATCTAAAGGTATAATGGTCAGCATAATATCCCCTACTGTGACTGGTTTGGTATATCAAGTTTACAGTCTAAGGCCCCCTTTAACTGTAAATGTCTGCATAGCTCCTTTAAAATATATTCAAGAATTACAACACAACAAAATCCATTTGTTAAAGAAAGTCTTCAAAGTCTAAGAAATGTACAATAAACTTCAGCAGACAAGGCTTTTATGTTATAATAAGTGCTGTTAATGATGTGAAAATTAATGTGGGCTGAAATGTAAAATGGTCACATAATGGTAAATAAAAAGGCGTCTGTGCATTAATCTTGGTAGTAGTATATTCCTGTATACCTGATGTACTTTATGCAGTGAAATGGCATAATAATGTTTTTTTGTGTACTGGAGGTGTATCACCATCTAGTGGTTATAATATGTATACACTTCAAAATGAAAAAGTACATCTGCTATGAGCAGGGTATGACAGGTGTATCAAAATAGGTGAAAAGGAAATTGCGGTTACAACTGCACACTGGCGTAAATGTATCACATATTTCTGTGCAACTTTCATCTAGTTTGAGCTAAAATTTTTCCAATTTTATAGTGATGTGGACTTGGCTTCTTTAAAAAGAGGCATGGTGCTCCAGATGCTCCAGAATGACTCAACATTATGTCAGAAAATTCTGCATCAAAGCGCACCAACTAAATGGCGGTATAAACTTACACTAGACACCAGATTTATCATCCAGACAGGGGTGAACCTAGCCTCCCTGCTGCCTGAGGCAAACTAGTGAAAGGAGAACACAAAAACAAAAAATACTTGGCTATCTTTGGTTGCATGATGGAGCTTTGCAAGTTAGGACACATATTAATGTCCCTCTCCATCTGACCCTACTGTAACATCTCTGCCTGTTCGGGTCACTGCGCCACCCTCTGCTCACATGCTGCGGTGCAGGAGGCGTGTGCAGTTTAATTCCTTGCTTAGAGTTTTTGGTTGCACTGTGTGAACATGGCTCTAATTATGTAATTCAATTTCCACCACACCCGTCTTCTGCTCTTGTTTGCCTCTGTTCATGAAATGGTTAAGTGTAGCCTTGCCCTATGATTGACAGCCTATCCACCTATCAACGCCAGGGTAGGTTCTTCCTCCCTATTTATTCTTGGCTCTCATTCACATTGGTGCTTGCTATTGCCTTGTGCGTACTGGCTTTTCTCTCGCTGTGTGTTCTTGTATTCTGATTCTTGACCTCTGGCTTTCCCTATTGACTACTCTTTTGGATATCGATTTTGACACTGCATTACATAGTTACATAATAGATGAGGTTGGATAAAAAAATCAGTCCATCAAGTCCAACCTATAACCCTACAATGCCCTATAGTGTTGATCCAGGGGAAGGCAAAAAACCCCATGAGGCTCATGCCAATTGCCCCATTTCTGGGGAAAAAAATTCTTCCTGACTCCAAATCTGGCAGTCAGTATAAAAACCCTGGATAAACGTGTCCTTAAAACCTAGAGTCCATAACCTGTTATATTTTTCTCTTCAAGAAAGGCATCCAGGCCCTCCTTGAACTTGTTTAATGAATCCGCCATCACCACTTCCTGGGGCAGAGAGTTCCATAGCCTCACTTACTGTGAAGAATCCCTTTCTATGTTGTTGGTGAAACTTTCTCTTCTCCAGACGTAGAGGATGTCCTCTTGTCACTGTCAATGGCCTAGGAGTAAAAAGATCCTTAGAAAGTTCTTTGTATTATCCCTTCATGTATTTGTACATTGTTATTAGATCTCCCCGTAGATGTCTTTTCTTTAAACTGAATAACCCCAAATTTGTTAAGCTATCATTGTAGTCCAATCCACCCATTCCCCTAATAATTTTGGTTGCCTGTCTTTGCACTTTTTCAAGTTCATTTATGTCTTTCTTGTATATCGGGGTCTAAAATTGCGCACAATATTCTAAGTGTGGCTGTACCAGTGATTTGTATAGAGGCATAGCTATGTCCTTGTCATGAGAATCTAGACCTAGGATTGCTCGACTGTTACCGAACCCTTGGCTTACTGACCTCCCTTTGTTGTTGTTTGTCTTGTCTGCGTTTTGTGTTTCACGTACATAGGAAGGGTCCGTCTCCAAGTTGCTGCTTAATACATAGACTAGGACTAGGCAAGCAGGAAGGGACAGTGGGGGGTTTCAGACCAGGGCTCACTGTCTCTTGTGCCCCTTCCTCCAGGGTTCATCTACAGCACTGGGGAACTGCTGTCCTAGCAATTCCTAACACCTAGTTTAATGTCCCCCTTCCTCTGCCCCAAGTGTAATGCCCCTCTTTATCTACCCCCCAGTTTAATGTTCCCCCTTCATCTGCCCCAAAGTTGAATGTCCCCCTCCATCTGCTTCCCCCAGTTTAATGTCCTCTTTCATTTGCCCACACTCACAGTTTAATGTTCCCCCACTATCTGTACCCAGTTTAATGCCCCATCCATTTGACCCCCCTTCCATCTGCCCCTAAAGTTTAACATAAAAAAACACTCTCCTCGCTCCCCTTCTGCTTGTGAGCCATCTCTGCGGCCAGAGATTTCAGAGAGCTGCAGACACGATTTGCATGACGTCATCACATATCGCCTACAGTTCCTGGGGCCTGACCACATAGGAGGCTCAGTGGTGAAGCAGGAAGAGGATGGCTCCTGCTTCACCACTGTATTCAACTGAGTTGAAGCTGTGACATCCCTTCCGCCGAGAAGACCCAGAATCTGAGACTGTTCCACTGAGTCCAGGACAGTGGCAAGGTATGTGCAACATTCAAAGGGCAATGGAGTAACGTAGAACCTATACGACATGAAGGTAGAGAACATAAAGCCATTTGATATTTGTCTTAGCTGCCAATAACAACCAATTTCATCCTTTCCTTTTTAAAACCACTATAAACAATGAAAGCTGTGCTGTGTTGGTTGCTATGGGCAACAAAGACAGTTTTTCTTTAAGACAGATTTATAATTCTGCTCCATTTTAGTTCACTTAACTGGTAAGTATTTGTTAGTCAGAAACTTAAGCAAATGTGCAAAGTTAGAAAGTGAGTGATACAACACAGCAGCTCCAGCAGGCTCACTCATGCTCACACTAACAATTGTTTTTAGGTTTTAAAGGGGCTATCTGGGATATGTTTTCCTTAAAATGAAAAAACACCCCACCTGTCTTCTCCCTACCATTCCTGCATCTCAGCTCTTGTCACCTCCACTCCCTGTTTACAAGAGAGCGGCAGCAATGACGTGATGTCGGCAGGATGTCTGCAGCTTATCAAGGCCTCAGCGGCATATAGTTGAGGCCTGTCCTACAAAATCCCTTTAGTGTTGAAAAAGGAAAGCAGGAAATACAACAGAGCTCAGCAAATACAAATCTAATATTATAAAATCTCTGAAATTGGCCAAACACAGCCCATGTGTGAGACAGTCTGTGTGTGAGTGTATGTGTTCATGCAACTCACCTGTTTGTGGGCTAAAACCCCAATCCTATTAACTCTCATTTGCATCTAATTGAACTAGACTGTCAAAATTTGTTCTCCTAGCACAGAAGTTGGGAAACTATTTTTGTATGTTCGATTAAAACAAAAAATGAAGTACTCATTGTGCCATGAAATACTTGTAAAGATGTCAAACTCCTGTATGAAAGTCATATAATGCAAACAATAGCTGCAATCAATTAGTCCATTATACTTGTATTTCATTGTGATCCTTGTCCCTGTTCATGCAAAGATGATCCTTCTATGGTGGATTCATGCGGGCAGTGCGTGGCAAGCACACAGACCCCATTATAGTCTATGGGGTCCGTGCGCTTTAACTGCACAGCGCTTGCAGTTGCGCTTGTATTCCATCCGGGGGGGGGGGGGGATCCTCATGCGGACTCCTTCTGGACGGAACATATAAGCTAGTGTGAACCGACCTTTAGTGTCTCCTTCCCTCTAACTTTCTGTAGTTCATGAGAGCTTTTCTTCATGGAGAAAGGTGGTGACTGATGAATGCAGCTCACCCGTCGCTCCCTGGACACCAGTAACTTGTAAAGAAATTGCCACTGGAGCAAGTTCCAAAAGATTCAGGCACTAGCAGATAACAGAGAATGGTAGAACAAGCTATCTACAACTCATACAGTGCTGAGAGATAGCTCTAAGGCACCCCAAACATCTTCTCCAGAGTCCATTGTGAAGTCGGTTGTACTTGAGCTGAATTTGGACCCAGGTGATCACCCCCAGAAACTTATTGAGAGAAATAGATACACTACCAAGTTTAACAAATCTGGACCCACAGGAAAAACTCACAAAGCAGATCTAAACAGAAATCATAGGAATAAACATATCAGAGTCAATGTCAATCAGAGAGTTTACAGCTAAAGCCAAAATCAGAAAACAAGCAAATATCTGGTTAGCAAGCAAGATAAGTAGTACAGCAAACAAACAGGTATGAACAGAGCCTAACTAGTCAGAATTAACTAATAGCAGGCACATGGGGATCTCAGAACAGACTTCAAATATCTCTCCGATGCTGCCGATTGGTTCAATGTCTCATCTAATTGCTGTAGAAAGTTTCATATGACAGTATGGCAACCTTAAAGGGGTTGTCCAGGCAAAAATGAACAATGCTTTTAACATTTACTGATGGAAGTGCTCATTGTGCTTCTAAAATAAGGATGGTGCCCGTGGTCTTGTGCAGGCGTCTTTACTGGGCAGGGGGAACTGCATGCAGTGCAGAATGTAATATCATCTCTGAATGTGGGGGCATTGTGGGGGTCATTATGTTACACTTGGGGGCACTGCGGCGGCTATTATCTTACATGTGGGGACCGTTACATAACTGTTATAAGCCATTTATAAGACATTGCTACTTTGGAGGTACTCAGTTGGGAGTCTTTTTTTCTCTAGGGGGTACTTCACTTGAAAATACTCAGAAACGCTGCTCACTGCGTAGACTATAGCATGGCTACTCATCTGGGGGATGACAGCTGTGCAGACACTGCTTCATAATGACGGTCAGGAAATAGACTGGTCTCCCGATTCCTGTCTCTTTTGCGCTGATGTTTCACAGTAGCAGCAGAAGATTTTGTCAGTGTTTGTCCCTGCTACCACTAGTACTGTGATACAGTCCAATAATCTCCAAAATCAACTACATTTCCCATCACTACTGCTGAACTGGTCAGTGGCAAACTGCAGAGATGCTTGTAATCATCGCCATCTAGTGGTGGATCTACAGTAAGCTACTGCACAGTTTAATGTATTCTACATGAATGTTGGCTATTTCTATAAATACTTGACATGCTGGTTTCTCTGTTCATTTCTAAAGAAAGCTCAATCTCAGGGCAACAATATCCCTCCTGCTTATTAGAACAAAAGTGTCAGTATTGAGCCATGAACCGCTTTTATTCATGTTGAATATGTGCCGTGTGCTGTCAAAATACAGTCATACATTCCAGAGCAAAAGTGCTAAATCTAATCTAATCCTATCAGTCCACAAAAGTCACAATCCACGCTATCTCTCAGCGAAGCCACAGGTATTTGAATACATACTTCCTCCAAATACTGCATAATACACTCCATTTTTTAGTAATCTATAATTTATTAAATTATCTTATTTTAATCACAAATCTAAAATTAGTGAATGTGGATCAAATATGAGAAAGAAAACCATACAATATATAAACCCCACAGCAAATATAGACCAGGTGCACAATGTGAGGCGCTATATCAGCATATCAGTCAGTGGATCACTAGTCTCCTATTCATTCTAAACATAAATCACTATAATAAGGTTTTCACAGTGGCTAAGTTACATATGTTGCACATAGAGATGGTAGTAACAGCTAACTATACCTTATATTAAAATGTGATACAGTGCAGCGTTGTGGCACCTTGAGGCATGTTTCTTATAACTTCTTCAGGAAGAATGAGGCAAGCACTCCTGAAGAAGGATTACTCACTGGATTTACTAAGGTTGCGTTCAGAAGATCAGAGAGTACTTATGGTTCTGGAGCAGGGAGGTGTTTTCTGAGTTTCCAGCTCCCCACCCAAACATGGCCATCCCAATCTTGATAACACTGAAACGTGGTCAGAGAGTGTATCACACCAAACATTACAATACATCTGTAAGTCGGATCTGCCAAGAGCATTAGGGTTGTCTGATATTAAATGGGTGGAGCGAGCTCATCGTGTGGGTCCTCATAGAGACCCCACTGACAAACCACGTCAAGTGATCATGCAATACCTAAATTACAATAATAAAGAAGGGATCCTACCAGAGTATTGATATATAGTAACAATTCTGTGGAGATAACAAGGAAACCCAGAGCTTTCAGCAAGGTCTATACTACATACTAATATATCCTGCGGTTTAAGAAGTCCGATGCACAGATGACTCACTGAAGAGTTTTGTTGACCCAGAGGCCACATAATGTTTTTTCTGCTTTGAACCACTGGTCTACACATAATGCATCTCATCCAGCTGGGCATCAGTCCCCATGGAAGGAGGCATCAACTAAAAGCTCTGTGTGGCAACTATTGACTCGAAACTACAGAGGACAAATCTGAACAGTACTAAGACTCATCTGAGATCTCCATGATCTGGGAAGAAATCAGCTGCAAAAAAATCACATATGTCTCAAGGTTATTATATTCCATCCAGAAAATTCCACAATTGCTAAAGCGTATGGATGTAAATAAATTAGAGGGCTTGGGGCCACACGGTGGCTCAGTGGTTAGCACTGCAGCCCTGCAGCGCTGGAGTCCTGGTGTTCAAATCCCACCAAGGGCAAAAAAACATCTGCAAGGAGTTTGTATGTTCTCCCCGTGTTTGCATGGATTTCCATCCCATATTCCAAAAAAGACATACAGATAGGGATAAAAATGTACATTGTGAGCTCTATGTGGGGCTCACAATCTACATAAAAAAAAAAAAAAAAAATTACAGAGGGCTTTCCTTTTTTTTTTGCGATAGGATAGACACTCATGGAGCCAGTCACATAAACTGATGGCAACTATGGATAACCTGAGCAAGGTCTTTGCTAACATAAGAGGCTACAACTTTGCTTGTCTATCTAGACATATCATTGTTTGGATCAGGGGAAATTTATTCAGACAATGTAATGTAGGTACAGTTGTGTACCCCATGGGACCCTTGCCCTCCTACATACTGTACATCACTCTCCTCCATTCCTGCTTGCATTAAGACCTCTGTTCTTTGTAGAGACACCATAATAATGCGGAAGGCAGTCAGAAAACATCTCAAACTCTCTTGCAGAGTATCTCAACATCTGGCTCTGTTGTTTCATCTGGAATTTAAGGAGGGGGATAGACTTTTTAAAGAATGGTGGGCCTCGGGCATAAATTCAATACAGCATTTGTTCCATTTTACCGAACCCAGGTGGCTTCCAATGACAGAATTGGTGTTGTATTACAACTTACCCCTTTTCCAGCTTGATCAGTACCTGCAGGTACTTTATGGTGCCCTTAGGAAGCGTTTAAAATAGGGATCCCTCCAACTTATTCTTTAGATCTTTCTAAGAGACAACTGGGGGCAGAGAGGGTGGATGGATGTTGGCCTGCGGGCTGGGTCCTAATATATAAACATGTCCTTGATGAAGACTAGTGAGATACCCATCTACAATTTTTGTATAGACCCGTATATGCATTCAATCTCCATCGGACTTTAGGGATGCCACAATGGATTGTGTCCTTCTGCAAGTGCGCTACCGATGGAACCAACTTAAACACAAACTCAGAACTTTTGGTGACTGGTTATGGACATAATCTGAATGCTATGGTGATTTTCTCTACCACTTTGGTTAGGGAAGGAAAGAATTGATGACTATCCCGACTCTTGCTCCCCTATGCTTTGTAGCAAATCGGTTCTGGCCCCAGCCGATGCTCCTGATAGCTCACATGATTGCTACCCAGATGAAAAAATGCCTCTGTTTGGAGTGTCTAGAAGTAAAATAAACAAACACCACTAATACAAAGAAGTTTATGGAGAAGTGTATGGCTTTCATTAACTGAATCAGAAATCAATTATACCTATCACTCTCCGAGTGGTATTTACTAGAATCATTGAAGGGGAGACTTAGCAGGTTGAAGGTGACCTAGGGGGTGGAACATTGGGGAAATATGTTCCCTTCGTATTTGATATTGTAAATGGGAGATGTGGACTATGGATATCCGTGTAGGGGGTGTTATCTCGGTGTGATACCCTCATGACTATCTGTTAAGGGTCTGTGTACCCATCTGTTTGTAGATTTTTTTGCTGAAAATGAAATAAATAAAAAAAAAATTACATAAACATACTTAACTAACATATTTCAATTATAAAGTAAAAAACTATATTAAGTTTTTTCCTGATGTGGTTTTCATGTGCTTTTAAGCACATTTAAGTAAAATACGGAGTATTGGTTGTATTGTTGCTTTGTGGTCATGAGCATAACCTGCTATATCTATAACACATGAAAAGTAAAGGGGGGAGGAGAGAAAAATACCAATGGATACCTTTTAGCCTACCTAGATGATATGAGAGTGCTTAGTTTGCATGGTATTGCAGTAACATAGTATAGACAATCCCCACTAATACAATTCAGGATAAAGACATGTCCAAGAGATTGTTTGGATTTTGCGCTGAATACACTTGCATCCCCCTCCCCTGTTAGTACATGATGTATGATCGTTGATGACTTATTAGACCCCTTTTTGCTATTATTGTAAATGTTGTCAGATAACATCAGCAGATTAATACTAGGCAAGATCAATCATAGTTACAGATAGGAGAGGCGACCTGCAGCGCTCCAGCTGTTGCTGAATAGTATCTGGCAGAGTATGCTGGGCGATGTACCGTAAATTATACTGTACAGGAACAGAGGAATAAACTCATATCAACATAAAATATCCAAGTATTACTGTCCAGCAAGTCTTAAAGAGGACCCTTCACTTTCACCAATTGTAGCTCTTAGCATCTGTTAATAGATGCGAAACCAATGATTCCAGCACAGTTGAAATGATTTCTCTAGCACCCACCGTCCTGAGCAGTAAGTGCTGTTAGATTTGGTGCCTGATGTGCTATTGAGTCTCAGGTAAGCAGTGTCAGGCGGGAGCAGAAAAGCAGGTAAGAGTTCCAGTCACAGGTGGACAGTGTCAGAGCTCAGAATCTGGCACCAAAGCTAACAGCAATTATTGCTCAGGAACTGTGCCAGAATCAGTGGAGCTGTACCTAATAAATGATGCAAAGAGCTGGACATGGCAGAGGTGGTGAAAGGTCCTCTTTAAAGGAGGTTTCCAGGCAAAAAAAAAAAATCTGTTTTTTTTTTTTTAGTTCTATTACTTCTTTTAGTGCTTTTAATGAGTTACAAGTACACCCATACAATTTTAGCAGTGTTTGGAGTGCTTTCTAGGTGTCCGTGGGGGCTCCTGGTATCTTCCACATTTGCTTACATGGTGGTAGCTTCCTGCTATATAATTTCCTGTGTACCTTCCACACTTCCTTCCTGCCACTGCTTCCCCCCTCATACTTACCTAGCTTCCGATCTGGAAGAGGGCACCATCTTTCCTCTTCACTGTCTGCAGGCTGGAGACGCTGCGCACAGACTGGAAGTATTTGTGAGACCTGCGCAGTAGAGATTGAGTGCTATCTCTACTTCGCATATCTTGCGGTCACCTCCAGACTGCGCAAGCACTTCAAGACACAAGGAGAGGAGGAGCCGTTCCTGAAAGATACGTAAATATTCATTCGGTTGGGGGCAAAAGAGAACTGTTGACGTTCCATTTCGGAAGCAGTGAAGCGGAATGTCACCAAATTATCAGAAAGTATCCCTCGGGCGGTCACATGATCCCAAGGATATGGGTAATTATACATATTTTTTTAATAGTAGTAAATTAGAAGCTAGACGGGTAAGGGGGGGGGGGGGGTGTTAGTTTAGGGGTTAATTCATAGTTTATGCCGGACAACCCTTTAAGCGGAGATATACAGTATATTTATCATGCAGTCCCAGTTCTGGATAATCAGAACTTCTTCATTGTAGTATGTTACATTAATGAAATATACACAGACGTTTTGAAGGTCTTTTCACCTAATATTCATGTCATACCTCAGGTTCTTAAAGTGTACCCCAATTATAAAACAACCTTTTATAAATGAATAGTACAGGTTAATATAATAAACTTTTGAATAGCTCTTACTTAAGAAATATGTTTCTTAAACAATTTCTCAAGTAGAGTTAATTAAAGAGATCCTATCATTTAAACTCAATTTTTTGTCCCAGTGCTGTTTGAGCGTTGGGGACCACCCTCAGTGCTGCGAGAGAACTCATTTGCATACCGACGAAAACCTGGATTTACACTGAACGGCGGCCCGGAGAAGACATCTAAAGGTAGAAGAAGAATAGCCTAGGGACAAAAAATTGAGTTTTAATGATAGGATCCCTTTAACTCTACATAACAGTCTATGGAGGGAGGAGGAGAAGGCTTCTATGTTTCAAGATAACAGGTCACCAGTGCATAGAATGAAGCAATAAACCAATGAACAGCATCCTCTCCCTCCCCATAGAATTCTGTGTGTAAGCTGGATACAATGAGTATTAAAGGGGCTCTATCAGCAAAATCATGCTGATAGAGCTCCACATATGTGTGAATAGCCTTTAAAAAGGCTATTCAGGCACCACTAAAGTTATATTAAACTACCCCCCAGTTTTAAAATAAAACCCTAAAAAAAGAATATGTTAATCTTTTCTATCATGCACGGTGGTGCGAATTGCCATTGATAAAAAATGGCGCAGGTGCATGCGCAGTAGTAGTAGTAGTAGTAGTAGCAGCATGCTACTGCGCATGCAACCGCACCATTTTTTATCAATGGCAGTTCGCGAGCACCGGAGGAAGACAGGGCCCGAGGACATCGCTGGAAGAGGAGGCGTGGCTGAAGATGACATTGGACCCTGAATGCCCGACCACCGTGCACGATAGAAAAGATTAACATATTCTTTTTTAGGGTTTTATTTTAAAACGGGGGGAAGGGTAGTTTAATATAACTTTAGCGGTGCCTGAATAGCCTTTTTAAATGCTATTCATGCATATGTGGGGCTCTATCAGCATAATTTTGCTGATAGAGACCCTTTAAAGACCATTGTATGACACATTGTAAGATAAGTTTTCGTAAGCATTCCCTTGCGGTCGGTTGGCTCTCCTCAGGATGTGCTGAGGTATAATACACTCAAGTGTGTGAGTCATATTAGTTCCTTCCAGGTTACCTGTCTGTGCAGCTGAAAGGTGGTTATTTGTTACCACTTTATGCCTCTGCAGAATGGCTATTTGTTAGCTATCCCTCCATTGTAAGTACCTTGTCAAATAACCCAAAATTTCATCTTTCTACTTTCAGGTAAATATATCATGATGGAGAAGGGGTTAATAGGGGTTACCTGAATTTCCAGGATTAAAAATAGTGATCTGAGGCATTAAAATTGAGAGCTTAGAATAACGTATCAGCTTTAGATGGGCGAGAGTCGGACTGCGCGCGCTGATCGGTTATGTTTAAAGGCCTGTTATTTTACAGTCTCAGATAACCCCTTTAAGGATCAGTTCTATCTAGTACTTCGGCTGATTCATCACTTCACATCATCCTGAAAACCTGGAAAATTACTAGATGATGATGATATAACCATCAGTTATTCTATATGTAAATAACAGGTCTAGTTCTCTGAGCTCAGGAAAGTGTGTGAGGTTTCCGGCAATATTTTACTGGTACTGGCCAAGTTCTGTTTAACCTGGTGTATCCTGTAACACTGAGGATTGTTGTAAAACTATACAGTGTTGGCCAAAAGTATTGGCACCCCTGCAATTCTGTCAGATAATACTCGTTTTCTTCCAGAAAATGATTGCAAGCATAAACTCTTTGGTATTAATATCTTCATTTATTTTGCTTGCAATGAAAACACACAAAAGAGAATGAAAAAAAAGTCACATCATTGATCATTTTACACAAAACTCCAAAAATGGGCCGGACAAAAGTATTGGCACCCTCAGCCTAATACTTGGTAGCACAACCTTTAGACAAAATAACTGCGAACAACCGCTTCCGGTAACCATCAATGAGTTTCTTACAATGCTCTGCTGGAATTTTAGACCATTCTTCTTTGGCAAACTGCTCCAGGTCCCTGAGATGTGAAGGGTGCCTTCTCCAAACTGCCATTTTGAGGTCTCTCCACAGGTGTTCTATGGGATTCAGGTCTGGACTCATTGCTGGCCACTTTAGAAGTCTCCAGTGCTTTCTCTCAAACCATTTTCTAGTGCTTTTTGAAGTGTGTTTTGGGTCATTGTCCTGCTGGAAGACCCATGACCTCTGAGGGAGACCCAGCTTTCTCACACTGGGCCCTACATTATGCTGCAAAATTTGTTGGTAGTCTTCAGACTTCATAATGTCATGCACACGGTCAAGCAGTCCAGTGCCAGAGGCGGCAAAGCAACCCCAAAACATCAAGGAACCTCTGCCATGTTTGACTGTAGGGACCGTGTTCTTTTCTTTGAAGGCCTCTTTTTCCCATTGACTTGAATGGGTGCAGGCATACGCGCCCTCCCCTTTGAAATCAATGGGAGGCTTTTTTATCTATTGCTTTCAATGTCATATGCGCGTACTATGTTCAGGGAGCCCTTGATGTGAAAAGCGGATAAGTGGGACAGGTTCTTTTCTGCCCATGCAAAGATAAGGTTCGCCTCTTTCAGTAGGGCTGGAGATCTGGTGCCGCCTTGTTTGTTGAGGTATATCACGGTGGTCATATTGTCTGACTGCACCTTCACTGCCTTCCCTTTGAGAAAGGGGGCAAAGTGACATAGCGCAAGGTAAACCGCTCTTTGCTCTTTCAGATTGGATGTTCCTTCTTCTGAATTCCTCCAACGACCTTGGATAGTCCTGTCATCTAGATGGGCTCCCCACCCCGTATGGGATGCATCTGTTGTCAACAGGGTCCATCGAGGTTGATCCGAGGACCCTCCGTCTTTCAGGTGTCTCCACCATCTGAGGGAGAGATGGGTACTGGGAGAAAGGCAGATCTTCTTGTGCAATCCCCATGGAGACTTGTTCCAGGTGCTCAACACCGTTCATCTGAAGGGGACGCAAATGCCATAAAGCCCAAGGGACTTCCTTGGCCAAGGATGACATCAGGCCTAAGACTCGCATAGCGGTGCGTATTGTAATGCTGTGGGTCCGCAGAAGAAATTGTGGGGCGGCCTCTATCCTCACTCTCCTCAGGCTGGTTAGGAAGATCTGCATCTTTTGCGAATCTATGATGAATCCCAGGAATTTCTTCCGGGTAGATGGCACAATTTCTGACTTCTCCCAAATGATGAGCCAACCCAACTTCTGTAGGAAGGAGATTGCTATCTGGAGGTGGTGATGGAGAATTGAAGTAGACTGAGCTTTTATAAGCCAGTCGTCGAGGTAAGGAACAACAAAAAGGCCTTGCAGTCTGAGGGCAGCAGCGACTGGAGTGATGACCTTGGTGAAGACAAAGAGGGCTGATGATAAGCCGAAGGGGGGAGAAGTGAATTGTAGATGCTCCCTGTGACTGGATATGAGTACGGAGATCCGAAGATACTTTCTGTGCAGCTGGTAGATGGGAATATGAAGATAGGCGTCTTTTAGGTCCAAAGTAGCCATAGATTCTTCCTGCTGAAGAAATGTTGTGACTGAATCTATGGACTCCATCCTGAAGGGCTTCTGTTTGATGTGGAGATTGAGGTACCTCAGATCTATTATCATGCGCCAGCCTCCTGTGGATTTTGGGACAAGAAAAACTGGAGAATAGACCCCCGGCCTACTTCTGAAGGAGGGACCTTTTCCAAGGCCCCCTTTGTGATGTACTCTGCCACTGATTTTTCTAGGCAGGCTTGTTGAAGAGCTGGGAGGAACTGAGTGATGGTGAACTGGTCACAAGGAAGCGTGGAGAACTCTATAGTGTAGCCCTGATGGATGATTTGAAGGACTCATGGGTCCCAGATAGACGCCAGTCTGCAAGAAATACAGAAAGTCGACCTCCTAAGGGAGGAATGGTCACAGGGAGCTGTATCCAGTCAAAAGGCTTCTTTTTGGGTTCATCTCTGGAACCCCCATGTCCTGCACTTCTCGAACGATAAACAGGGCATCTCTGGGACTGTTGGGGGTGATAGCCCCGCCCTCTAGAGGAGGGGGGCCTCTTGCCCCTTGCAGCTTGAGGAAGTGACCTACCTCTCCCTTTGGCTAGCCCCTCCATAAGATCATCCATCCCTCGGGAAAAAACCTTCCCTGGTTGGAAGGGGAGGGAGCATAGGGCGAACTTAGAGGTGGCATCCGCCTACCAGGGTTTGAGCCAGAGAGGCCTCCTCGCAGCAGTGGTCAGGGCCATGGACTTTGAAGCCAGTTTGAGCTGCTGTCGCAACGATTCACGGAGAAAATCCAAAGCTAGGTGAAGGTCACTCATAGAGGCCAGGATATCATTCCTGTTCACCTCGGAATCGATTTCGCGTTCGAGGCGATCCAGGCATGCCTTCAGATTGTCTGGTGCTTTGGTAGAGGCCATAGCCACTGACACTTGGGCGGACGCAGAAGAATTAAGCCTTTTTGAGTGTAGACTCGACTCTTCTGTCCAGGAGATCTTGGAGAGTCGAACCATCCTCCAGGGGAACGACGGTTCTACGGGAGAGCTTGGAGACAGCCAGGTCCACTTTCGGTGGGGGGCCCCACCGATCCAGCTGCAATGGGTTGATGGAATAAACGGATTTGAAAGCCCTAGATGTAACATAGGCTTTCCCTGGCTGTTTCCATTCCCGTTCTATGAGGCCGATCATGGAGGCGTCAACTTGAAAAGCTCTCCGCCTATCAGAGGTGGACGCGGAGGACTCCCCATCTGCATCCTGGTCCCACTACCGAATGGACTTCAGCAGTTTATGGCTTTTATCCCGATGGAATATGGGTCTGCTGGAATCAGAGGACTGGTCGTCCGAGGAGACCGCTTCGTCATCAACATGGAGTCTTTCCAGAGACGGTAACGGCTCAGAGGGCCTATCCAGTCTTTGTTTTTTAGTCAGCTGAGATAAGGATTCCCTGATATCCTTAAGGGAATCATCCTAAAACAAAGGAAAGCAGTAATGATTTCAGTGGAATTCCAGGGTTCCACGTCATTGGTGTGATTACCCACCATGTACTCCTTGACCCAAGTCACAACCTCAGAGGTGGAGGCTTCATCCCGAAGGGGGCCTCTACACTGGCGGCAACAAGAATAGTCGTAGCCTAAAAAACCGGAGTTAGGGGGTTTTGTTTAGTTTTTTTTTTCCCCTGAGAAGGAAATAGAGACAGAGACCGCCACCTACCGTCAGAGAGCGGGATATCACAGTTCACACAAGAAGTGCCTTCTTTTGGTGTGTCTCTTCCTTCTGCCACGATCACAAGGTGGCATAGTAGAGGAAGACATTTTACAATCTGATGCAAGGCGTCTATGCAATAAAATATGGGTGAAGAAGACATAACTTTTAAAGGCTGGAAGGCTAGCAAGTCTTACCTTTAGACTGTAGAGAGAATGCACACTTTTGAGATGCTTTTCCCAATGCACATGAGAGTAAGGCCAATGGCACAGAAGAACCTAGGAGTCTAGGTGACCTGCCAGAAGAAATACTGGAAGGAAAAGAGAGCCTGGGCAGCCAGCTTTTTAAGCCGCCGAGAGGAAGGGGCGGGGCTAACCTGACGGCCCTTTAACGCTCTTCCAAATCTGGATTTAAGGTACCCTAACCATTTTAGAGTACTCACCATTCTCGTCGGGGGAATTAGCCCCCTAGAACATTAAAGGCAGGCCGTATTATCCTCTGCAGTGGCAGCCGCCGCACCGGAAGTGCGCGCCCGTGAACAGGAACCGGCCGGGAAACAGCCGCGGCACCAAGGTTCCCTCTGCCAGCGTTTGCTCAGCCGGCCCTAAGTGATCCCAGTGAATGGAGGCATGGCAGCAGTGCTGCTCTTCCCTGCCTCCAAACTGGAGTGTAGTGAGTCTCTACCAATTCGCCCCAGGTCCCAGGACCGAGTTGTGCCCTTGAAGTAGAGAAATTTTTCCTTATTACAGGCACCAGACAGATTGGAGGAAGCTGAAGGGACAGATCTTCTTTAAAGGAAGATCACCTGAATCAGGTATGTGGTCCTGATCCTTAGGAGGACAGAACGTCCTCCCCACCTGTCCTGGTCCACACAGAACAAAGAAAAAACACGTTTTGCGGGAGGAAGCTGTGTCCTTTTAAGGGATCCTAGCCATGTGAAATTAATACTGGCTAATTAAAAATCTGCCTGTCCTACCAGCACACAGGGGCAGAAAATACCCCCAGTTGTGCCGCTGGTAGGGACGACAGGGAAACCTGTCTTAGGCTCCGTTCCCACGGAGTAACGCGCTGCTCATTTAGAGACGTAAACACGTGTCAGAGCGAGGCACTTCAAAACAGATCCCATTGATTTCAATGGGTGCCAGCTTACACACGCTACACATTGAAATCAATAGGAGGCTTTATAACCCAATGATTTCAATGGGTAGCGCGCGTAAGCTGGCACCCATTGAAGTCAATGGGATCTGTTTTGAAGTGCCTCGCTTTGACGTGTTTTTTTTTTTTTTTTAAATGTAGATTGTGAGCCCCACATAGAGCTCACAATGTACATTTTTCCCTATCAGTATGTCTTTTTTTGGAACATGGGATGGAAATCCATGCAAACACAGGGAGAACATACAAACTCCTTGCAGATGTTTTTTTGCCCTTGGTGGGATTTGAACACCAGGACTCCAGCGCTGCAAGGCTGCAGTGCTAACCACTGAGCCACCGTGTGGCCCCTCGCTTTGACATGTTTATGTGTCTAAATGAGCAGCGCATTACTCCAATCTGAGCTCCTCTAATATTTAAGTATGGCCTTGTGTTTCCATAGATATACTTGATATGATGCAGCACTGACATGCTGCGTAGAAGCTGCACATAATGGTTAGAAACCCATCCACAACAATGACTTTTCAAGTGGCATTTGTGCCATGGGAAAACCACACCGTTTACACCAAGTGGGACCTCATCCTTTATTAGTAGGCTCCCAAGAGTCATTATTAAAAAGGCCACTTGGAGGTATTATTAATTCCTCTGGGGTTATATGGTATATTTTATAACTGGGGGGAGCAGCTGATGAGGACTGTGAAGGTGAGGACAATGTGAATTGGATGCCTGGAAATGTGAGGAGACAAAAATATCTGCACTGAAAACTTTACACAGACAAGTCACAGCTGGAAGAAGTGGTTATGGCAGACCAGTCCAAATGGAAGATACATAAAATATGAACGATTACAGTAAGAGACATTCGTTGTTAGTTATTCACCTAAATTGTCTGTAGAGCCCTGTGTTGGGCCTGTATTTACCACTATATGGTCACTTTATAGTGATAATATCTAGAGATGAGCGAGTAGTGTTCGATCGAGTAGGTGTTCGATCGAATACTAGGGTATTCGAAATACTCGTACTCGATTGAACACTACTAGCTGTTTGAAGTTTACGGTTCGATGCAGAACCAGCATTGATTGGCAGAATGCTATACATTCTGCCAATCAACGCTGGTTCTTCTCTTACCTTTAGAAGTCTTTTCCGTGCAGTGTCCCCGCGGCGTCTTCCGGCTGGAATTCACTCTGCCTAGGCATCCGGCCTAGGCAGAGCCGACCGCGCATGCGTGGGCATACCCTCGCATGCGCAGTCAGCTCTGCTCAGGCGTCGGGCCGGGCAGAGCCGACCGCACATGCGCAGTCAGCTCTACCTAGGCCCCGATGCCTAGGCAGAGTGAATTCCAGCCGGAAGACGCCGCGGGGACGCTGCACTGGGAGAAGACTTCAAGGAGAATCCAGCCCGACCATCACTCGTGGACTTGGTAAGTATAATTTTATCAAATTTTGCGTACCCCTGAAACAAGCATTTCCCCCCATAGACTATAATGGGGTTCGAAATCCGTTCAAACAGTCGAACAGTGTGCGGCTGTTCGAATCGGATTTCGAACCTTGGACATTTTAGTGTTCGCTCATCTCTAATAATATCATTACACCTGAGTTGTGGGCCCATTTGGATGTGTTTGCCATGTCTGTGCTGAACCCCTACCTACACCTCTGTTGGTATGAGAGCTCAGTGATTCATGAACAATGCAGTAGGATATCTAAAGATTTAGAATCAATGGCCTCTTGTGACAAGTGGCTTGTTAGAAATTTGATGTTACAAAACCTCTTATCAACGTCAAGGAACTTCTACCATCCATTAGAAAGGTCTCCTTCAGTCTTGGACTTGGACTATTCTCATCTAGAGCTGCACAGAAGTGACAAAGGTAGTATTTCTAGCACTACAAAAGAGAAAAGTCTATGGCTGAAAGTTCCCTCATTGGTCGCTGCATGCAGCCAAATTCATCTATGATCGCTACGCAGATTTCCAACCACAGTAAAGACATATTACAGATTTAATCAGCATAGAAATGTGGACCTATTTAAGGGTGAAAATGGTGGATATTCACTTATAGACTAAGTTTACATACTGTATTGTGGTGATATTATGTATGTATATTAATAATTTATATACATTGGAGGTGACAGCACATGTTTCTCCCCAGAAACCATCACAAGCTCCTGTTGTCAGATACTATGCAACATGTGTATGTATTTCTATAAAACTTATTTGCATGAATAGGACAGTCAACAAATCTGCTGTGTGTGAATATACCTTTAATGAGCCAAGCTGATATTCATCCAAGTTGAATCAAAATCCATCATTAGCAGCTTGTTGACAGTTTCCAGACAAGATCAGTTTTAATTTGTACATTATACTGAATAAATTAAATAAGTGAAAATGTAATTATATCCTGATTTGTGGTAAAGTAGCCAATGTAGAGTTTCTTTACTTGTTAATGTGTAATAAATAAAAATGTACTAAATTATGGCCAAGTATTACCATCTCAGCTGACAAGTCGTTCACTTATGCCTATGTGAAGTTAAAAAATAGAAAGTTGCGAAAACTGTAAATTCAGCTTTGTACATGTTTATATGGTAATTTATACTAAGCTGAAATGACACACTGTCTGGCAAGAAGAGACAAAAATATTGTAAGGCAGTAACTTTGCTGACACCATACCAAAAACAAACAAAAGGATATCATTCCACCCACACCGCACACAAATAAGAGATAATATGACAAGTAATTGCGTTCACGTTTATTGTCATTGGCCACATACCTATATGCCAGCCCAGACATATGGGCATACATATATATAGTCCTCTTATGTCTAAAGCCCCCAGAGTTTAGCACACAGTGCTCTTGCATATGGGATTCCTGGACTATGTTGTTCCTTTATTCCAGAAGATGCCCAAATATTTGCACATTAATGGGAGATGGAGTTACTGGGCAAAAAATCCTCTCTTCTGCCACGGCACCACAGCAGAGAGGACATATCCTACATATTCCGAACCCCTCCTCAAACACTTCTTATGGTGGTCTGTGAAATTAGGTTTTATCAAGTTGCGTTCACTCTTAGCTTATATGTGCAATTTAATGCAATTGCCGACAAAGTGCAGTACAATCGTTTCCATCCAGCAGAGGCACAAGGCACAGTTTTGGTCCATATTTTACAAAAAGCTAAGATATTAGAGAGCATAAGCTACTGGTAATGAAAGGTCAGGAGGAGAAAACGTAAGAAGAAATGTACAGAGTTTACAAAGTAAATGCTACAGAGAAGAATTAATCTATTTGAAAAAGCCAACAGTATAGATATACACTGCCAATGAGACCCCACTCCCCATACCCTATATTGTCTCTCGCTTCTAGGAGTGAACGCATCTTGAGTTAAATTTCTTTCATGTGGGGTGGTATAGGATGGCACAGGAGGGCTATTTTGAGGGTACGGGGTCCATAATTATGGCTTCTCGATGTTGGAGTACCTTGCCATACATTGCTCAACAATGTTCGACGGCCCCCAAATAACACTGACAGTGTACACATTCACTTTCGGAAAAGGGGCATCCTGCACCCTCTGTGTTATCAAACGACACCTCCATCAAAGGTGGTTAAAAATTGAAAGTCTTGACAAACCCAACCCCCATTGTGTTTTTTTTTTCTTCCTGATGATTGGATTTTCACTTTACTAGTCTTGTTGTTCATTCATTTCCATATCTGACACCAGAATGTTCTTTTCAATTGATCCATCTGGGCCGGTACTGGTGCGACTGTATCTGGCACTCTCAAAAGCTCCTTGTTGAGCTGCTAGTTTCCTGCGGCGGTATAGATAGATGATGACAACGATTAAGATGCACAGTGCGAAGGTTGATAGTACCACAACCGCCACTGCTGTGCTGTGCTGCGGGAGAACTGCAATGATATAAAACTAGTTAGACATTTGGATTTGCTGCAATACTGAATAAAAGCTGAATCTTTCTAATAGTAAATAAAGTAAGGAGTATTGTTTAAAGCATGGCTGTCTTCTTCCTAAAATAGTTCTGCTAACAGTGCTAATAATATAGGCCGACTCTTTCTAAGGCCTCGTTCATATCTGCGTCAGTAATCCGTTCGGGAGAATCCGCATGGGGAAACCAAAGTGACTGGAGCTAAGTTGCTATACTAGAGATAGGGAATCTTTGGCAATAGTAGCTAAACACTAAAACCTTATATTTGATGGAGATCCCCTGATATGGAGATTATCCTCAATTATGGTGTCAAATCCATCACTCATTCACCAAATAGAAGCTCTGTGGTTATCTATAAACATTTCTTGATACCGCAGACACCCTGTGTTTCCCCCCAGAATTACATCGATCACTGATGTGCAGTTAAATAAGTATGAGATTTCAATAGCACTGAATAAAATAGATTTTATGTAAAGCGTACTTTGGGCAACCTACTTTGGCAAATAGCTACAACATTTGTACTTATACTCTATTGTGTTTATGTATTGTGATTCATCCCATGTTACTTACCAGACGTGTCCAGTTTGGTTTCTGCCACTACAAAAGTGATACAAAAAAAAAAACATTATTTGCTGCCAAATTCATGGCGTAAAGCATTCCTCCAGTTATAGAGAACTTTTCAGAAATGAATAGAACAGGTGTAAATAAGAAACTTTGTAATATATCTCATTAACCACCTCAGCACCGGGCCAATTTGTGGAGCAGGACCAGACACATTTTTGTTTTTTTGTATGTACGGTTTTGAGAGCTAGAACATTTTTATCATATGCATTATTCAACTAATTTCTGCGTGTTTTTTTGGTGACATATAGGACTTTATTTTTATATTGTTTTTATTTTTGCATGTGTTTTAACTTTTTTTATATTCGGGAAAATATATAAACAAAAGAGGAGGGAAAATGTGTCTGTTTTTCAATTTTCATTTTCTTTTTTATTCAATAGCACAAAGTGCTACTAAAAAAAACTTTGTAAAATAGTTTTTCCTCTCTGTTACGGTAATTTTCACTTTGTATGTTGTCATCAGGGGTGGGGCTAGAACCTGTAATAAGGGCATATTTATTTATTTTTAACTTTTCTTTTTTCTTTTTTTTTTTTTTATAATATTTTTATTGAAAATTTTTCATTAATACAAACGGTTACATCAAGATAATGATTGCATAGGGTGTAAACTTCTGAAAACAGCACAAGAGAAGCTAAATAATAAAATCTAAATAGGTGAGTATCACATATAATAACGAGTGTCAGTCTTAATATCCATAAAGTCAAAGGTTCAAGTACAGCCTATAGTAATTATCGAGCAAGGGAAGGGTACATCGTGACAAACAGATGTTCCAGGGGGAGGAGAAGTGGGTATTGGGAGGGGGAGATAGGATAAGGGGAGGGGGGGGGGAGGGGGAGATAGGATAAGGGAAGGGAGGGGGAGGGAAGGGGAGGAGTAAGTAAGTAAGGAAGAGGCAGAAATGTTGGGGGGATAGTAATGTGTTCATGGGGTGAGATAAAGAGGGGAAAAATAGGAAACAAGTTCAGTCTTAGTCTCAGATGCAGCAGTACACTTATACACATGGAAATAGGATACATGGCATGTCCTAAGTAGGAAGATAAATTATGGGGAGACTTTAGGAGGGATGTCTAAAGCGCGGGCCAGCACTATAGGGGAACCACGTGGAAGAGGAATAATTAATACTAATTAAGTTTAAGGGCTCTCCAAGGTAACCAGGTTTTTAAAAACCTATCATGTTTTCTAGACTGCCAGCTCGAGAGCTCCTCAAAGCGAGCAATCTGGTGGACCTTGCTGATCCATTCAGCTCTAGTAGGAGGGTCTGGGCTCAACCATTTCTGAGGGATAATGGAGTTGGCTGCCAGGATGAGGTAGGAGACTAAATTCTTTTTAGAAGGTTTATATTCGGCAGAAGCGAGAGATAAAAGAACCATATCTGGAGTGAGTGAAAAGGATGGTGAAGTGAGTCCCCTGATAGTATTTTGGATGTCTGTCCAGTAAGTTTGTATTTCGGGGCATGACCACCAAATGTGTAATAGTGATCCTGTATGCTGTTTACATCTCCAGCATTGGTCGGATCCCGACAGTCCCTTGTCATGGAGCCATTGAGTTGTACGGTACCACCTAGTAATAAGCTTGTAATGCGCCTCCTGCAATCTCACACAAGGTGAGAATCCATGTGAATGTGAAAGAATTTGTTTAGTTTGTTCTTCGGTAAGAGAAAGTTTGAGGTCAATTTCCCAAGATGCGAGATAAGCAGGTTTGTAGGTTTTTGGAGGACTTATGAATTTAGTTAGAACATAAGAAGTTCTTCTTAGTAGTTTGTTATGGGCTAGAGTGGCACGCTCAAAGGCTGTAAGATTCGTACGGAGTTTGTTAGAATTCGACCAACACCTGATAGTGTGGAGGATGTTTGTCTGTGAAGAAAAGTGGGGTGTGTCGGTTCTGTCATTTGTAGCAGTTTCTCAGTGTCTATTTTGTGTGAAGAGTCCATGACATCAAGGAAGGTGTGTTTGCTTAAGTGGGTCCAGAGTGTGTCGTAGGTTGATTTAGTAGCACCCGACCAGTGAGGGAGGAGTCCTAGCGGCATCATGGGGGAGTGTAGAGGTGCCAGAGAATCACCTAGGTCTCTCCATGTTTCACATGCACCTAACAACAGCTGATCAATTTGTCTAGATCTATGGCCTTGTTTTCCATAGAGCCACATATCCGCTAGAGAAGCAGGGCCAAAAGTAGTCAGTGAAATATCAAATAGGATGGAGGGGTTAGGGGTGGACAATTCAATCCATCTTTTAAGTTGTATTGCCTTGTAGTAGTCTGCTACGTCAGGTAGCCCAATGCCTCCTTCTAGTTTCTTTTTCATTAAGAGTTTGATAGGCAAACGTGGATGTTTACCCTTCCATAAAAAATTTGAAAAGATGCTTTTAAGTGTTTTAAAGAATCCGGAAGGGAGGTGAATGGGTATCATATGCAATCGATAGAGAATGGTAGGGAAGGCATAGACTTGTAGAAGATTACGCCTGCCAAACCAGGAAAAAGGTAGCGAGTTGTAGGAAGCTAATTTGGAGCGTATGTCTGATAGAAGTGTCTGAAAGTTTTCTGCATATAAGAGGGCGGGGTCAGAAGGTATACGAATTCCGAGGTATTTTATTGATTTGGTGGCCCATGTAAACGGACACAGTGACTTTATATGTTGGGCTTGATTTCTTGGTATATTTATGTTAAGCACTTCCGACTTTTCTACATTTATTTTATAACCCGAAATTTCTCCATATTTGTGTAGTAGGTCAAGGATGAGTGGGAAACCCTTATCAGGGTTAGAGATTAGAAATAATATGTCGTCTGCAAACGCCGCCAAATGAAGCGTGTGGTTACCAATCTTTAGACCATGTATGTCCGGGTGGTCTCGTACCGCTTGTAAGAGGGGTTCGAGGGAGAGGATAAACAGTGAGGGAGAGAGTGGGCATCCCTGTCTCGTTCCGTTCTTGATGTTAAAGTAGGTGGTTAGTGTGTCATTTATTTTGATTCGGGCATGTGGTTGTTCATACAATGTGAAAATGGCTGTAATGAATTGGGGTGGAAATTTAAATTTCTGAAGAACCGCTTCCATGTACTTCCAGTTGACACGGTCAAATGCTTTTTCAGCATCTAGACCCAAGAGGGCTAGTTTGGAGTTAGACTTGCGAGCAAAGGTAATAGCATGCAGTAAACGATGGGAATTGTCTTTACCTTCCCTCCCCATTACAAATCCAGACTGTTCCTGGTTTAGGAGTTTAGGAATAAGGTGTTTGATGCGGTGAGATAAGATTTTAGCCCAGATTTTGACATCCTGGTTGAGTAGCGATATGGGACGATAACTCCCACAAAGGGTGGCATCTTTCCCCTCTTTATGTAGGAGAGTAATATGCGCTTCTTGCGCCTGTCTTGGGAGCTTGGCGCCTGAAAGAAGGGAGTTCAGAGAAAGTGAAAGGTGTGGCAGAAGTTCGTTTTGAAAAGTTTTGTAATATTGGAGTGAAAATCCGTCTGGGCCTGGACTTTTGCCTGTCGGGAAACTGTGTAGCGTGTCTCTGAGTTCAGTTATGGAGATTGGGTCGGTAAGAGTGGATGTATCTTCTTCTGAAAGAGATGGCAAATGAAGAGAGGAGAGAAATTCCTCGATTCTGTCAGAACTTGAGTTCGTTTCAGTGGGTGCGCTATTTGTATCAAGGTTATAGAGATCAGAGTAGAAAGACAAGAAGGCTTTTGCTATGTCAGGTGTCAGGGTGTGTGATACTCCGTGTTTATCTTTGACTGAATTGATGAAGCATTTTGTCTTCCTCTTCCGAAGCATTGAGGTCATGAGCTTACCCCCTTTGTCCCCATGAGCATAGATCCTATGTTGGTAGTGTAAGTACTGTTTGGCAGTGCGAGAGTTGATCATGTCCCTTAGTTGCTCCCGTAACTGTGAGAGGTTGTCTCTAAATGGCCTTTGTTGACTAGACTTCCGCAGTCTCTCAATAGCTGCTATATCTGAGATAACTTTGTCTAGAGCTGCTTGGGAATCTTTCTTGATTTTGGATGCTAGTGAAATAAGTAGCCCTCTAATAACTGACTTGTGGGCTTCCCATGTGATAGTGGGGCATGTGTCCGCATTAGTGTTTAGAGCAAAATAGGTATGAATATGTTCCTTAATTTTCGCAACTGTTTCTGGATTGTCCAGGAGTGCTTCATTCAATTTCCAGCACCAGTCTTTTTTAGGTAGTTGGCTCAAGGTAGTAGACGCCCAGACTGGGGCATGGTCTGAGGCAGTTATATTTTCTATGCGTGCCTTAGGTGTAAAGGGGAGAAGGGAAGAGGATAAAAAGATGTAGTCAAGTCTTTGATAGGATTGTTGGGGGTTGGAGAAGAAGGAAAAATCCTTTACGGAAGGGTGAAGAGAACGCCAAAGGTCTATCAGTCTTAAGTCATGTAGGGCTTGCATCAGCCTACCTAGAGCTTTTTGAGAGACTGCAGAGGTGCCAGAAGATGTATCTAAGGATGGGTTGAGAGCTACATTGAAATCACCTGCCAGTATTATTTGACCCTCCGCGTATAGTTCTAATGTATGTAACATGTTCAGTAGCCATGGAACCTGTCCATGGTTTGGTGCGTATACATTAGCTAATGTGTATTTGTGGGAGGCTATTGTGCCTTTCAGGATGAGGAATCTGCCCTCTACATCTTCATATGTTTGTGTACATTCGAAAGGGACCGAGTGGTGTATCAGAATAGAGACACCGGCCGTGGGTTTCACTGGGTTCGTGGAGTGAAAGTTCTTTGTGTAGGCATTGGTGGGGAGACGTGGAATGTGATCTTTTTTGAAGTGGGTTTCTTGTAAAAAAACTATTTGTGATTTCAATTTTCGCAGTACTGTAAAGATTTGTGAGCGTTTATTGGGGGAGTTCATGCCATGTGCATTAAACGTGGTAGAATTCTGTGTGACAGAGTGGATGAGAGCATGTGAGAGGGGGAGGGTGGGGGGTGGTGGAAGGGGATGTATTTCTGCTTGTATGGAAGCGAAGCAATATTGGGCATGTTTGGGAGACTGTTGAGAGAATGAAAAGGTGGAGAGGGGGGGAGTACGGGTACATTGGATATGTGGATGAATGGGTGAGTGAGGTACTTGCGTAATGAGTGAAGGTAAGGACTACAGCCCTTATAATAAGTGTAGAGGGATAAGCGTATTAATATGTATAGGGGAGGTATATATAGGGGAGTGCCATGACAGGTTCATACAATAACATAATAAACAATATAAGACAATATGCAAAAACCTTAATGCATTTATAGAGTGTTATTGGCAATTTAAACTAAGGGATTGTAAAAAGAACAGTAGATTACCAAATGGGTGGGACATGGAAGTGCACATAAGGTGGTAACCTCCCGTCTCCATTGGTATGTTTGGAAAGGGAGGGGAAGAAAGCGGGAGTGACTCAAAGAAAGAGAAAAGGCATATGCCACATAAATGCAAGTAAATACAGTATATATCCCCTCTCTGGGAGGGTCCAGGGAACAGCAGCACCCTGAGGCCCCGGGGCCCGCAGAGACAAAGTCTGGGGGACCCGGGGAGAAGCGCCCCCCTAGGGTACAATGAAAGAAAATAAAAAATAGAAACAAAGGGAGATAGTCTGCGTCAGGCAGTGTTCGCCAGCCCGGACCATCTATACCAAAAAAGGGTTCATAATACGTGTAGAAATAATTTCAAAGCATATATGAACAGTAATGGAAAGATAAACGTTAAACCATTAATAAACCAAAAACTGTAAGGCAAATACCAAATAACTTGAGATATTGCAGGGGATGTCTGAGTCCACAGCAACTGGGGTCTTGCAAGATGAGACAATGCAGTTCTGAGTAACTTCTGTGTCTGAGGAACAACAGGTAATGATATGGAGTGGTGGTGATAGGGACATGGTTCAAGTCAGGCGGGGATAGGGATAAGGGACACGGGACAAGAGAGATGGGCGGGGGAGGGGGCTCCAGATTGTAGTGGAGGCAAGGGCTAATTAGGTAAAGTCCATGAGTGAAGTTTAAGTCTCAGAATAACATTGTCCTTAGTGTGAGAGTGCTTGGGCATATATATTCAGTCTTACCAAAGTAAGAGCTCCCAGGGACTTGGTCAGAAAGATGGCTAGGGTAGGTCCTGATCACGGCGTTTGCCTGTAAGTTTCCTCGATTTCGGGGATCTGGATGTCTCCATATGCTGGAAGATCTCCGGTTGTGGCAAAGGTGGTAGTGCCGAAATATCTTCGGGTATTGCCAACCATGAGGGGATCGGTATGGGCGGGATATCAAGTAAGGGCCACGCCGAAGCCAGATCCTCGGGAGTGCGTATTGTAATCCGACGGCCTTGCTTAAGTACGGATAAGCCGAAAGGGAACAGCCATGCATATGGCAAGCCTTTTTCTTTAAGGGCTTCTAGCAGCGGGCGTAGCATACGTCTCTTTGACAGGGTAGAGGGTGCTACATCTTGATATAGCTGGTAATCATACTGTTCGTACTGCAAAGGTCTTTGTTCTCTTGCTGCCAACAAAATAGCAGAGGTGTCCACAGAGGACAGTAGCCCACAAATTATATCTCGTGGTGGTTCGCCTTCTTTAGGTTTTGGCCTGACCGCCCTATGAACACGTTCTATCTGAACGGTGGCTGCTCTCTCTGGGCCCAGCAAGGAGGCGAACATCGCCACGACAACCTCCCTCAGAGATTCAGGGGTATATGACTCTGGGAGTCCTTTTATGCGCACATTGCGTCTTCTATTGCGGTTCTCAAGGTCCTCAATCATGTCATAAGCTCTGTTGAGGTGCCTGTGGTGGAGTGTGAGATGTTGTGCAGAAGCTGCGGCATGAGAAGTAATGGCGCTGCATCCTTCCTCTAGAGTTTCAGTTCTCCTATTAATATTATTGAGATCCGCTCTCATGTCGGCGATCTCAGCCAAAACTGGGGCCATTGCTTGTGCTAAAACCTTCTTCAGATAGGTTTTTGTGATTAAGTTAGCGGAAAAGTCCTGTTTGTCTAGACTGGCTGTACTTTCTCCACCTGAATCCATCCCTCCCTCCCGCGCATCCGTACCTCCGGGCGCCATCTTGCGCGCCTGTTGTGGGGACTGTGTGTTCTTTTTCCTGAAGAATTTGTGGACTTCTCCGGAGGTGTGTTTCGATATTGGGGTACCCGGAGGATCACTACTTCTATCTCTGCCGTTTTTGCCCATTTTCGTGGCTGCTGGAGAGGTAAGTGACTCGTTTCTGGCGCTTGGCACGGAGGAGCTGCAGGTCTAGCACTCCATGCGCAGTGACGGTCAGGCTCCGCCCCCCTATTTTTAACTTTTCTATTATTTTATTTTATTTTTTTACATTGTGTCCCCATAAGGTCATAATAGACATAATAGACATCTGATCACTTTTTTTTGTATTAGAGACTGATTTTCCCAGTAACTAGGGCTGGTACATTAAGCCCCAGTTGCAGGAGGAATACAGCCTCCTGCACATTATTATAGAGTTGATCTGGATCCTGTAGGACCCAGCAGCTGTAAAAGGTTCTGATCCTGGTGGATCTTGTGACCGCCGGGTCAAAGGGGAGCCGCATCATGGTGGTGCCCATAGTGATGTAGACAGCGATTGGAAGGCAGGGATGGTAATAAATCTTCCCTGCCTTCTCTATGGGAGCTCCAGCTATAGTTACAGCGGGCTCGCCATTCCACAAGCTGCACAATTTCGTGCAGCTGCTGAAAACTGTTTGGAAGTACTGGTAGGTCCTTGCAGAATAAGACAACCATTCTTGGGAAGTAAAAACCCAAATGAGTGGTCCAGAAGTGGTTAAGGAGATCTGTTTCCTTCACCACTTATTAATCAGCTCTCCTGTTCCTTATCTTCAATCTCACTGCTTGTTTACATTGTATTGGACTCCATGTTCAGCCTCACACATAGAGATCTATGGAAAAGGTAGGGGTGGAGTAGGATTATCCTGCAGGCTAGTTAATTGATTTATTGCTTCATTCTGTATACTAGCAGTCTCTTATCTACAACAATAGTAGTGTTAATAGTAACAGCATGTACTCCTACAACATCAATATTTTAGAGTTTTGACAAAATACGTATATGAAGCTTCAACATAACAACATTTGCACCAGGTATGGCAGGGCTCTAATTAGTGAAGCATTTAATTTTTTTTTTTCCATTACACTGACCAAGTAGGAATAAACATCAATACATATAAATTTGTATCTATACTTTCGGCTTTCATTATTGGTTAATGCATCAATAATCTGTTTTCCAGTGATCTGTGTTCATACCCTCTGTAGTCTGTAATATGTGCCACCATAGGGTAAATGAGGCATTACACAGTGCTGGTATGATAAAGCGGACTGATGGAGAAGGAGAGGGAGAAAGAGAAAGCATCTTTTTATAGGTTTAGCTTAATAGATGATGGTACTGAAAAATGGTAGCTTCTCTATTAAACTAATTGAGATAACCTCTTTTAACCCAACCAGATTATGTATCCTGGCTTTATAGAATAGTGTTACCCAAATATTTTATACTTAGAAATTGTAAGCAATATATAGTTAAGCTGACGACAGATGTTCAATGAAGCAAGTGCCCAGCCAGAGAACCCTCAATGTGCTGTTTTTCTATTCCATAAATAATCGCTTTTATCACCCTGTTATTTTCAGTAATGACCAGCTGAGTAACTCTGGAAATGGCCCAATTAGGTGAACACAAAAATCAAACCAACCTTAAGTATCATTTAGCTTACCTCTAGATAACTTGCAAATGACCCCTTTGGTGATATTTGTGCAAGAGCCCAGACTCCACACTCCATTACTGCCTTCAATCCAGTAGCAAGAGTTTGGACTCAATAAACTGGGCCCTGAGTCTTGTTGCCCCCAGTTGGAGTAATTTACTGGAGTGTTGTCGTTCCATACAAGGGACGCTTCTGCAATAAAGCATGACACAGGCCCACGCCCACATGTTCAACTTAGTAAACTTAGCTTTGGATCACAGAACTAAAGAAGCCCATGCACCTTTATTAACTGTCAGCCAATTATTTGTCTCAAAACTATTAGTCCCGATACCCCCTTATACATGTAAGCTTGATCTGGCCAAGTGAACTGCATCCAGACAGCTCCGGAAAAGTAATTGTCTTTGTTGAGAAAGAATACTTTTTTTTCCTACAAAACCATCTATTGGGGGAATCAGAGGCCCCCATACATATGATTTAGTTGCCCTAACAGTGCTATTCTTTACTGCATCTGCAGAAAGTTCTGCAACAATGTCATCTTAAAGGGCATCTACAATTATGCAGCTGACCACCTCTTCTACCAGTAGTGGAGCAAGCTTTTATTCTGGCTGCCTAGGAAATCATATGATTTTGATGTAAGACACTTTGCAAGAAAAGCTTCCGTCATTGTGTAGCTGTCTAAGCATAAACACCACCTGCTTCTACGGCTATATATTCTTCCTTTAATTCACAGAATACAATACTTTAAAGATCCAAACCTTTGATGCTGAAGGACATGCCAAGCCATGCTCCCTTGGACTGGCTCTCATATGTCTGCAGGTGCTCCCATACAAATAAGTTTTCAGTCTCATCGACAATGGTCAGTACCTCACCACCAACTGCGAACAAACAGAAATTCCGTAGATCAATTTACTGCAGCATTCTAAAGTAAGCTCGCAATTGCGCTGGAGTCTCCGTTGGACTCTGTCACAGTGTTTGCCAAAAATCAGAGTGAAAAGTCCTGCACAGAGGAATTTTTCCTCTGCCAGTTTCAGTTTTAAAACAACAGAGAGCCGACGGACCCCAATACAGTCAATGGGGGCTCTGTATATAGTCACTACTTTAGTGATCCGGTTCTCCATTGTTCTAGTCCTTTGACAGACCAGAACAACAGAGAGGCAGCGCTATATTTACTGGATTCTGTACAGTTTTATACAGCGAGCTTCTAGGGGAGAACATGTCCAAGACGAGGTGCCATATGGGGTACGACACAAAGGCACATTGCATGCCTATAGCTTTTTAGCCCACAACCAAAGGGACGATATATGCTTATATAATCTAATAGGATATCTAAGTATTTAACCAGAATTGCTATATATTACATTATTCATTAACAGATCTGTATACAGCCATAATAACAAAAACTGTGCATGTGCCAGGTCTATGGTAAAATGACACAGACGGCACATGGATGATATCTGTGTGACACCTATGCCTCCACAGAGCCCTTGATTTACATCACAGAGCCTCGGCCACAAAATGGAAAGGTATAGGCTAGCACACAGACAAATCACATGTTCGCATGTACATACCTAAATCATTTCTTTCATATATTTTAGAGACCCGAAAGTACAAATGACTACTTACCTTTCTCACACCTCTTCGCTGCATCCTTTTGGCCCACACTAACCTCCATGTGGAAGGAATAGCAATAGTCACGGAACGGGATCCAATCAGAGTTAACTACGGAGTTAGGGCAAGTGCTATTTAAGCTCCACTTGTGAGGTTTGGATGATGCTGTCCAAAAAATTAGAGAATGTAAGGTCAGGTGACACTTGTTAAAAATTGAGACAGAAAGACAGTCGCAAAACACTATTAGAGTACAAAGTAAGCAGACATAATAGAAAAAAAACAACTCACGAGTATTAAAGCTACAGATAGCTCCTGGCAATTTGTGATCACAGCTTGCTGGACTCCATGTTCCCTGCTCATCCATATACACACAGCTACTTATGTACTGAGGTTCTCCATCTCTCCAGTTTGTGTAGGATACACCATCATTTGTAAGCCAAGAGTATGTTCGACTACCCTATAATAATCATAGAGAGACTTATTACCATGGGTTGGTAAATATATACTATGTCCTAAAAAGTGGTTGGAGTTCTGTATGTCTGACGCAGAGACACAATTTGTCTACAAACAACCAACACAACTAAATAATATTCTGTCTGCCTGCAGCCTCCAGTAGGGGCAGATTACAAATATACAATGGGGCAAATTTATTAAGACTTAATAAACTAGAGCAGGGGCTGAGAAATTTATGAAGAGGCTGCGGCTTCATCATAAATTTGCTGGAGGTCCAGGGGCCAGAATGGAAACCTACACCAGGTAGGAACTAGTGTGAATTTAGATCTTAACTTAATCCAGGAAATTGACACGAGCTTTAATAAATCAGCCCGATCGAGGCGCAGAAAGTGGCGGGCAAGGTGCTGTTAGAGACTAGAGGTGTACATTTGGTGCAAGAAAGGGCCTTATGCCAAATATGCGCCATAATATCATTCTTTAATGACAAAAAACTAGCATAGAGGGAACAATGAATTCCCCCAATATACAGTGTTCTATTTTGAACACAATAATAAAACCGTATGCAGCAACCTGGTATGTTCTCTGTAGTGTCAGCTACAAGCAACTAGAATTGTTTTATTTAACTCTGTCTATGCAGGAAACTTCATGCTCTGGAGACTGATATATTGATGCCTATCAAAATACACTGAGAATTAAACACCGTCAAATTTTAGGACTGAACCACACCATGAAGGTAATAAATGGACATTAGGGCATGACCTTTTGTTGTATTGTTTAACATGTGCAGCGAATAAGACG
The DNA here is from genome assembly GCF_031893055.1 of Leptodactylus fuscus. NCBI lineage: Eukaryota > Metazoa > Chordata > Amphibia > Anura > Leptodactylidae > Leptodactylus > Leptodactylus fuscus. The sequence goes on along the minus strand of NC_134270.1, from coordinate 116,955,620 downwards.
CATGCATGTGTAACGAAAATTGGAAGTGGAACTGCAACTGGATGATCAGAAAACACATTGACATTTAGTACATTTAGTAAAATAAGTCAATATATGGATTTAGTCCATGAACACAGAAAATCATCATAAACTTATGAAATGTTGTTATTTACATCTTCATTTGAAAGCCCTATCCATAGAGGAGTTTTCTGTCCAGTGGCTGCCAGTGTCAAATAAGCCTGTTGGTATGGATTAACAATACTGGCAAGGGTGGCATTACGACTTTCACACAGGAGTCGGGCATCTGACCAAGTCATTGGTTTTTGCAAAATCAGGTAAGAGTTGTTCCTGTAGTGCAGAGTGGAGCCAGATGGAAATGGGAAGGGCTCAGTAGGAGGACTCAGGGCGGCCACTGCAAAAAGAGGGATACATTTATTTACAGGATAAACCCAATGCTCTTCAGTTCATTCATAGAAAGTAGAGATGAGCGAACACTAAAATGTTCGAGGTTCGAAATTCGATTCGAACAGCCGCTCACTGTTCGAGTGTTCGAATGGGTTTCGAACCCCATTATAGTCTATGGGGAACATAAACTCGTTAAGGGGGAAACCCAAATTCGTGTCTGGAGGGTCACCAAGTCCACTATGACACCCCAGGAAATGATACCAACACCCTGGAATGACACTGGGACAGCAGGGGAAGCATGTCTGGGGGCATAAAAGTCACTTTATTTCATGGAAATCCCTGTCAGTTTGCGATTTTCGCAAGCTAACTTTTCCCCATAGAAATGCATTGGCCAGTGCTGATTGGCCAGAGTACGGAACTCGACCAATCAGCGCTGGCTCTGCTGGAGGAGGCGGAGTCTAAGATAGCTCCACACCAGTCTCCATTCAGGTCCGACCTTAGACTCCGCCTCCTCCGGCAGAGCCAGCGCTGATTGGCCGAAGGCTGGCCAATGCATTCCTATGCGAATGCAGACTTAGCAGTGCTGAGTCAGTTTTGCTCAACTACACATCTGATGCACACTCGGCACTGCTACATCAGATGTAGCAATCTGATGTAGCAGAGCCGAGGGTGCACTAGAACCCCTGTGCAAACTCAGTTCACGCTAATAGAATGCATTGGCCAGCGCTGATTGGCCAATGCATTCTATTAGCCCGATGAAGTAGAGCTGAATGTGTGTGCTAAGCACACACATTCAGCACTGCTTCATCAAGCCAATACAATGCATTAGCCAGTGCTGATTGGCCAGAGTACGGAATTCGGCCAATCAGCGCTGGCTCTGCTGGAGGAGGCGGAGTCTAAGGTCGGACCTGAATGGAGACTGGTGTGGAGCGATCTTAGACTCCGCCTCCTCCAGCAGAGCCAGCGCTGATTGGCCGAATTCCGTACTCTGGCCAATCAGCACTGGCTAATGCATTGTATTGGCGTGATGAAGCAGTGCTGAATGTGTGTGCTTAGCACACACATTCAGCTCTACTTCATCGGGCTAATAGAATGCATTGGCCAGCGCTGATTGGCCGAATTCCGTACTCTGGCCAATCAGTGCTGGCCAATGCATTCTATTAGCTTGATGAAGCAGAGTGTGCACAAGGGTTCAAGCGCACCCTCGGCTCTGATGTAGCAGAGCCGAGGCTGCACAAGGGTTCAAGCGCACCCTCGGCTCTGATGTAGGAGAGCCGAGGGTGCACTTGAACCCTTGTGCAGCCTCGGCTCTGCTACATCAGAGCCGAGGGTGCGCTTGAACCCTTGTGCACACTCTGCTTCATCAAGCTAATAGAATGCATTGGCCAGCGCTGATTGGCCAATGTATTCTATTAGCCTGATGAAGTAGAGCTGAATGTGTGTGCTAAGCACACACATTCAGCTCTACTTCATCGGGCTAATAGAATGCATTGGCCAGCGCTGATTGGCCAGAGTACGGAACTCGACCAATCAGCGCTGGCTCTGCTGGAGGAGGCGGAGTCTAAGATCGCTCCACACCAGTCTCCATTCAGGTCCGACCTTAGACTCCGCCTCCTCCAGCAGAGCCAGCGCTGATTGGCCGAATTCCGTACTCTGGCCAATCAGCACTGGCTAATGCATTGTATTGGCGTGATGAAGCAGTGCTGAATGTGTGTGCTTAGCACACACATTCAGCTCTACTTCATCGGGCTAATAGAATGCATTGGCCAATCAGCGCTGGCCAATGCATTCTATTAGCGTGAACTGAGTTTGCACAGGGGTTCTAGTGCACCCTCGGCTCTGCTACATCAGATTGCTACATCTGATGTAGCAGTGCCGAGTGTGCATCAGATGTGTAGTTGAGCAAAACTGACTCAGCACTGCTAAGTCTCTGCATTCGCATAGGAATGCATTGGCCAGCCTTCGGCCAATCAGCGCTGGCTCTGCCGGAGGAGGCGGAGTCTAAGGTCGGACCTGAATGGAGACTGGTGTGGAGCGATCTTAGACTCCGCCTCCTCCAGCAGAGCCAGCGCTGATTGGTCGAGTTCCGTACTCTGGCCAATCAGCGCTGGCCAATGCATTCTATTAGCCCAATGAAGTAGAGCTGAATGTGTGTGCTTAGCACACACATTCAGCTCTACTTCATCAGGCTAATAGAATACATTGGCCAATCAGCGCTGGCCAATGCATTCTATTAGCTTGATGAAGCAGAGTGTGCACAAGGGTTCAAGCGCACCCTCGGCTCTGATGTAGCAGAGCTGAGGGTGCACAAGGGTTCAAGTGCACCCTCGGCTCTCCTACATCAGAGCCGAGGGTGCGCTTGAACCCTTGTGCAGCCTCGGCTCTGCTACATCAGAGCCGAGGGTGCGCTTGAACCCTTGTGCACACTCTGCTTCATCAAGCTAATAGAATGCATTGGCCAGCACTGATTGGCCAGAGTACGGAATTCGGCCAATCAGCGCTGGCCAATGCATCCCTATGGGAAAAAGTTTATCTCACAAAAATCACAATTACACACCCGATAGAGCCCCAAAAAGTTATTTTTAATAACATTCCCCCCTAAATAAAGGTTATCCCTAGCTATCCCTGCCTGTACAGCTATCCCTGTCTCATAGTCACAAAGTTCACATTCTCATATGACCCGGATTTGAAATCCACTATTCGTCTAAAATGGAGGTCACCTGATTTCGGCAGCCAATGACTTTTTCCAATTTTTTTCAATGCCCCCGGTGTCGTAGTTCCTGTCCCACCTCCCCTGCGCTGTTATTGGTGCAAAAAAGGCGCCAGGGAAGGTGGGAGGGGAATCGAATTTTGGCGCACTTTACCACGTGGTGTTCGATTCGATTCGAACATGGCGAACACCCTGATATCCGATCGAACATGTGTTCGATAGAACACTGTTCGCTCATCTCTAATAGAAAGTATTAGTTCAAACCTTTGTTTATCTGGCAGATGTAGCCATATTTTTCTAGGCAGAGTTTGTCTTCCCATCGTCCAGTGAACTGAGGCGGAGAACCATGCCATACTGCAGCACAGCTAATCTGTACATAAAATAAATGGCAAACACATCATGAAGTCATGTAATATCACTATGTACGGTACAAATGGATTTATATTTGCCAATTTCTCATCCCGATTTTACCTAGAACACTAAAAGGGTTGATTCCATAATATAATTTTCTCAGATATGCTACAAATTTGGATCATTGGGGTCCTATTGTTTGAGAGAACTACAGCGCCTTCAGCTTCTTCCTCGCGCAGTGAAGCCCATGGATCTTAGCAGTCTGAACCACATAGATCCAGAAGTGATGGAATATCCTGCCTTTACTTCTAACAAAGGGAAGAACCTAGAAGGCTTTCCATAGATGCAGTGGCGTAACTACCACCATCGCAGCGGTAGCAGCTGCCACAGGGCCCAGGACATTAGGGGCCCGGTGACAGCTGCTATCATTATGCTCGGAGGTCTTTTCGGACCCCCGAGTATAATGATCGGGGCCCCCTGTTGGTGGAATACTTTCCACCAACAGGGGGCCCCGAAGCTGCAGCAACGGCTGAGACAGGAGCTGCAGCTCTGGCTCCTGTCAGCGCTTCAGGAAGATCTCCCTCTCTCCCCCCTTCCTTTCTCTGCTGTCCTCTGCCCACCAATGAGAGGAGGAGGCGGGGCTTATCCCTGCCGTCCAGCACAGAAGAGAAGAGGAAGAAGCTGCTCCAGGAAAATGAAACTGAAGCTACACAGGTACGTACTGGGGTTACTTATTACTATCAGGCATTTGGGGGGATTACTTGTGTTTTAGTAACTCCATGTGCCTCATAGTAATAGCAGTTAACCCCATCATCTCCCTCACATTAACCCCTGTTTGCCTCACCATAAGAGTTACTGATATGTGAGACATTTGGGGGTAATAGTAATGAAGATACTTTATTATTACCTCCATGTCTCTCACATATCAGTAACTCTTATGTGAGGTACACAAGGCTTAATGTGAGGGACATGATAGGGTTAACTGTTATTAATATGAGGCACATGGAGTTACTAAATTGTAATGCACATGACCAGATTTTTTTTTATCCACAATTTGTCCTGGTATAGCGGTCAGCGGTGACAGTATTTAGTCCTGTAGGGGCCACTAAGGGACATAATACTGTGTGCAGGGGCCACTAAGGGATATAATACTGTGTGCAGGGGCCACTATGGGACATAATACTGTGTGCAGGGGCCAGTATGGGACATAATACTGTGTGCAGGGGCCACTATTGGGTATAATACTGTGTGCAGGGGCCACTATTGGGTATAATACTGTGTGCAGGGGCCACTATGGGACATAATACTGTGTGCAGGGGCCACTATTGGGTATAATACTGTGTGCAGGGGCCACTATGGGACATAATAGAGTGCGCAGGAATGCGTAGGAGGGACTCGGTCGAGATCTTCGGTGTCAGGGGGGCCCCATGTCAAAAGTTCGCCACGGGGCCCCGCCATTCCTAGTTACGCCACTGCATAGATGGGAATATTGTATTACTCCAATCTCTACATACCATAGAAATATAAAGAAGGGGAGCGCTTACCATTTTGCCATTGGATGCACTCTGTCTGGAAGGAGCACCTGGAGCCCAATTTACATAGGACAATGTTTGGCCTTCCTCCCACTGGAAGCGCTGTCGACCATTATGAAGACCAATCCAAAGGTCAGTGGTAATATTTGGAAGAATTGATGTAATAAAAGCTGAAGAGGGACATTTCATATGATCAATTCAGAGATACTTAAAGGACAACACACACAATATTTCACTTGATAAGCAAAACTGTATTTACCTTGCTCCAAATAGTTGTCAATTGTGGCAATTTCTGCTGAAAGGATTTTGCAGGAATCTCGAGCCTGTTGCCATGTCTTAATATCAACCTTACTATCTGCTCTCACTCCAAAGCACTGCAATGAATATGGTCAACAACCAAGTCAAACATAATAGAGTATTGTGAGGTTAAATGATAAGTAAGGGTAAGACCCCACGCTACAGAAAGCAGATAAGAAATGCTGCAGAAACACTTTGCTTTTTTCTCTGCAGCGTTTCTCGTTGCATTTTTTGCTGTGTTTTACTCTGCAGTCTTCCTTCCCTTATTATATTTATAGGGAAAACATGAGCATTTCCGCAGGTAAAATTGTCATGCTGTGTTTTTCAAAACCGTGTGCATTTTTAAACAGAGTTTTTTCTTGGCATTTTTTTCTGCAATGTGTGGATGGGATTTGCCAGAACCTCATTCACTTTTCTGGTACTGTAAAATGCAGCGTTTTTTTTTCTGCAGCGTTTCCAGAATTAGACTAAAAATTCCGGCATCTTGGAAGGAGACATCTAGGTTGTCAGAAAAAGATGTGGTTTCACGTCTTCTATAACTCACCTTGTTTAAGAATGGCAGCCAGCCCTTAGGGCATCCTCCAACATTGGGTGATGGTAGAGGAGGTAGGGTGGGTGGTGACGTTGATACATTGCTTCTTTTACAGATATAGGGCAGAGCAGTGATGCATTTCTGGTCACCCCATTCTGTTTTAGAAACATAAGGCTGGATGTCACTATAATGTTGGACATATCCTGTACAATATCTTGGGTAGATCTGTTCTGTTTGGACACTAGAATTATCATGTACACTATAACAGATCTATAATATGTAACTATTGTAAATATTACAATGCATGTTGGATTTGACCAAGATGATGGGCTGCATATATATTCTGTATATATATTATACCTATATACATTAGGACAACATTGATATTTTTTTTTTTAGAAACCATTCTATTATCCATGTTCTCTCTCTGCTACAGAATGAAGACTCATTTTATTGCCTGTCTTCCCATAGACCAGCTTTCAATGTAGCAATGTTAACATTTTTTTATACCTATATCTATCTGACAAGGACTGTATTCTAATACTCAATACAAAGTATAATAGTATTACGCCATCTCATTCAAACAACCCAACTCACCGCGGTTCACCATTGTGTATACACATTTCTTTTCTCTTGTAATGCGTCCTGGACGTCCTTGAGCCCAATTTACAAAATTTAACACAGAATCGTCTGACCATCTAAAAGAATAGAAATGATATTCTAAAAGAAATTTTAAAACACTGTCTTATTACCTGTAATATGACATTACACGATCTGATTGAAGGCAGCAACACCCAGACCCCTATCCATGGTTATATGGTTAACCAAACCACAGTTACCATGGTTACAGGGTATCATACTATGATGATGACCATAATCATTTGCCACAATATCAATTTACAATTAAAATTCGGCATGATGACATTCCGCAAGGAATTAAAAATCTAAAAATCTCAATATCTATCTATAAGAAAACAAAATCTCTAAATCTTTTATAATGAGAACCAATTATTTACCTGAATCTTGCATCATTTTCATAAGTGTGTAGTCCGACCCACCAGTGCTGCTCCTGTCCTCGAGAGAACTTTTAGAAAAGAGAGAGACGGTCAATAAATAGAATACAGACAGAAATAAATCTTACCAAAATTGCAGAAAAATAAGTCATGGCGTATAGCTGCTCAAGCAGATGATCTTCCCCGAGGTGTGAAGTCCATACAGTTATTTAAAGTGAATATTTGCCTTGAACATTTTATCTGTTTATAAATTTCCATATTATATTAAATTAATATATTGGGGTATGGAGGTGCAAATTCCCTATAGATATAAAAATCATCTGCCTGCAGCCACCATTGGTGGGAGCTTAGACGATTAATACCTATGGTGGTTTCAGAACGCAAACAGTTCCCATTTTGATTCTATATCTTTGCAGAGAATTTGATGTCCCTGTAATATTATATTAAAACAGACTGAACAGATCTAAAAAAAAACATGCTGTTAAAAGGCAACACGTAGCACCAGTTTTGCCTGTGGGACAGTGACAAGGCTGACATAAAGAGCAAAGAAAAACGTTACAGTAAAGCCTAGCACCCCACATCTCATGCTCGACAAAGCCTTATTGTGAATACAGTCACTTAGCCTTGATCCTATCTCTAGGTTTATCAGTGTAGTAAGACACAAGCCGAAATCATTTGAACCCAGCAGTCAGTCACTTTACATTTCGTACCCTTTGTAGATTTTGCCCTAGGAAATCCAGCTCAGCCTGACTGTGAACAGACACCAACTCAGCCTTAAACCACGTGCAAATCCGCCGAGCCTGCAACCATGTGGAGCGATGTTCGAAAAATTTATACTCTGCATTCTCAAATTTGACCCATTCTGTGCTTCCTGCTGGGAAAACATTGATACAAAATAGCAATAAGTCTATTATACCAGCAACTGAGGAACAAAAGCAAAGCAGTGCGCTGCATAGAGATAAAATGTGTACATGATAAAAGGATAAGAATGGGGGGAACGCTCACCTTTTGGAACGACTGGCTCTTTAATGTCTGTTCCTAGAAATAGAAACAGGCAGTAGAAATGAAGGATTAGAACATCATAGTTTTAAGGACATACAAAAATTCATAGTGGAAAAGTGATCATATTGTGATTAGAAACCATGCAGAACGGATGTAAAGCAGTGGCTTCCAATCTGTGGCACAGTTACAACTCCCAGCATGCCAGACTGGTATTCAGAGTCAGTAGGCTTTTGGGGAAATTGTTCTGCATCTTATAAGCTAAATATTATATCATTAATATTAAAAAAGAAGAATGTCTAATGTTATAGCTTCGTGATAAACATAAAAACATTGTTCCTAATAAACTCAAGGACGGTACCTTTGGGAAGCTTGCAAATCCAGTCTGTCTTAGACTCACATTCAAGAGCCACCCACTGCAGGGATGAAATGTCTAACACTGCGCATCTCCTGATGTCATCATTATCCTGGTTACTGCGGTCAAAGTTGTGGTAAACATACTAAAAAGAAAAACAAGCTAGATGACAGGAGTTGTTGTAAAGTTTGCCATATACTTAAGTAACCAGTGTTTGGACTGGACTCATGAGAGAGGATTATGTCATTCACCTGCAGTCAACATATTCGCTCTCTAGTTGGTACTTGACTGATACTCTTACTTGAAAGGATTGGACAGGTTTAAAGTAACAAAAAATGTAATATGCTAATATATGTTCATGTCTTATCTCCTCACTAAGGCCCCGTGTAGCGTCCCGTGGCAAAAAAGATCTGTGGGAAAAACGGTGGCGGCAACGCATCATGATTTTTCCCGCAGTGCTTTTCACTGAAAGTCTGCAGAGGTTTCCTCTGTGGACTTTCCACTTCCATTAGACCTATAGTGAAACTGTTGGCATTGACATGTTGCGACAGTTTTGGAAATCACAACGGGAGTATTTTCCCACAAAGTGGGGATGCGATTTGCTAAAATCCCATCCACTTTGCTGTTACTGTAAACCGCCGCAATTTTTCTCACAGCGTCACGTGGGACCTCAGCCTTAAGTGGTTGTCACAGTTCATAGGGTATCCTCTTTTCCACAGTGTTTTTTGGCTGTGAATAACTACGTGAAGCTTTAGCCTTAAAGTGGATCTGTGTGCTTAATATGATGCCTTATACAAAGCCAGTAGCCAATCAGAGTGTTACCTCCACCTTCCCTGTTCCTCAAGACGGTGATTGACAGGCTGTTGTTTGTACGTTCATGCACAACGACCTGTCTTACAGTATCCTGAGGAGTGGGATTAGCTCTGCGCATGATTAGATCTGACCTCAAGCTATAAGACTGCTATATTCTTTCAGCACTGCTAGCACCCAAATGGCACATTTTTATGCTGTTGTGGCTACTACTAGTAGAGACCTGTAGCTATAATATATTGTGCTGTTATAAGACAGTATATTAAACAGACAAATCAATTTTAACATTCCATGCAATATCCTTATAGTGAAAACTTAATATAAACACAAATCATTTGTAACCGATTTGGCACCGATATCTCCCCACCTTCAGAATGGCAGGCCTTACAGCCTAGTGTTACCACTAATCTGTAAGAATGCCCCCCCCCCTCCCGACTGTACTCTAACATATACTTGCACTGTCAGAGGGAGCGTTCCTTACAGCTCACTTTCATCACTACACAATAAGGAAATTCCCCTCTGTCAGTACAGTAATATGTTAGAGTACAGTCACGGGGGTGGGGTGGGGGGTGGGGCCTTCTTACAGATCAGTGGTGACACTAGGCTGTAAGGCCCACCCTTCTGAAAGTGCTGAAATTAATGGCATCGGGGCAAATACTGGGAAAGCGGCAGTACGGTGAATTCAGCGCATTGTTGGCTTTCTAGCGGTATATAAAAGCTAACATCAATGAGAACAATGTCCTATTTAATGTCTTTTCACTTAATTTATTAAGTGTTTTAGACAAGTTTTGTTTCTTGCTCAAATAGAGGAGCAAGGCGTAGCATAAAATGGTCATAACATGCAGAAAAGAAACATGATTTAAGATGTTACAATGTGTGCCAAAATTGTGGCACAAAATACGCCAACCAATAGATGATGTAATTTAGACAAAATTGCCTAAAGAAGTGCTCAGTTTTTGCCCATCTTAATGACAATCTAGTCTAAATTAAAGCTAAGGCAGAATTAGTAAATCTGCCCACTATTCCTGATAAAGTCTTTGCCATCTCAGTGATCTTACCCCTTGCCCATCACTCCAGACCCAGCTTTGGTCACCACTAGGATCTCCTCGGTTAAGGCCAATCCAAAACCAATGTTGTTCATGGACTTCAGTATCTGATTCACTGAGAGAAACAGAATCAAATAAGATCTTCAAGTTATAGCAAAAATCTATCCAATGCTAGATCTTAAGAGTAAAAGTAAAGAGAATGTCCTGACTAAACAACCCCACCAATTCAGATAACTCCTTGCAATACGCTGAAATTTGCCATAAATAGTTGTACAGCCATGCATTTGAGATGTAGTAATAGATTGGTTTCAACGTAGACATGAGGATATGAATAATATGATCTGTTTTGTAATGAATCCTAACAAAGACTTTATTTTCCACCTGAGGGAATTGCCATGCAATCTATGCTATTATGGCTGTCAAACAGCAATGACAACTTTATGAAGTGTGTAAGTGTGAACATAGACTTACATGAGATTCTTAGCGAGCACCCCTCTATTTTTTCCACATATTCTAATAAGGGCGGGTTTACACCTGCGCCCGGTCTCCACTTTAGCCAATCCGGCAGGTTTCCGTCTTCTGCCCCAAGAAACTGGACAGGGGATGAAAACCCAGCGGTCAGTTTTCAAACCCATTCACTTGAATGCCTGTGTGCGTCTTCTGTCTCTCAGCAGTGAAACCGTTTTTTTTTTTTACCGGACACAAAGTCCTGCATGTCCGACTTTGTGTCCGTTTGGCTAAAGCGGAGACCAGGCGCAGGTGTGAACCCGCCCTAAGACGGGTATATAGAGTGGCTGTGCAGATGGGACAACAAAGTTATTTTCTTCTATTGAACATGTCTATTAATAGCTTAGTCTATATCAAAAAAATGAATGGTCAAACCCATGACATAGTTATATGACTCTATGCATACAAGCTACAGACACGTGCTAGAGTTGAGTATGCAAATTTGTCAAACTTTTGTGTGAAATGGGGTGAACCTTAAAGTGATTGAGGATAAATACTTTTTGTGGTATAATTAGGGTTGAGCCGATCTTGACTTTTCAGGATTGATTTTAAAATCCGATTTCCGATCATTTTTCATTCGAACCCGATCTCAATCCCAATTCCGATCCCAATGCAAGTCAATGGGATTTTTTTTATTAATCAGAGATCGGATTTTAAAAGCAGTCCTATACACTATACAGCATGGAATCTAACAATTGAACACTTTAATTGTTAGAATCCACACTGCGTAGTGAATCACTAAGTAGCCAGAGGATTTTTTTAAAATCCTCTGGCTACTTAGTCCCCCCTAGTGTCCACTTACCTGCAGAAATGGCTGCTCCGGTGCTTCTTCGCCTCGCTGCCGCTCCACACTGTTCTTCTCGCCTCGCTGCCCCCTGCCTCCCAGGTTAGGAGAGTGTGGGCGGGTACTGGGAGGGGAGATGTCACGTCTCCCCGCCCTGTACCCGCCCACACTCTCCTAAGCCACAAGCCCCGCCTTCCTAGCTCTTTAAACACTAACCTGGGAGGCGGCGGCAGCGAGGCAAGAAGAGCAGCGTGGAGTGGCAACGAGGCGAAGAAGAAAACCGGGCACCAGAGCAGCCATCTCTGCAGGTAAGTAGCTACTAGTGATGTTAGTTTAGTCTCCCATTAGAATGAATGTAGGCAGCCGGCACGCAGGGGGTTAAGGCTGTGTGCCAGCTGCTTCCATTCATTCTTATGGAACCACAGCGGAGCCTTCACACTGAGTATACACTCTGCTCAGAATGAGCGGAGCGTATACTCAGTGTGAAGGCTAAGCAAAGCATTGTGGGAAATAGTACCGATCTCGATCCCACCTAAAAAGATCATGTTCGGAATTCCGATCGCGATCGTGAAATTTTCTCGATTGCCGATCGGAATCCGATCTTTTCCGAACACAATCGCTCAACCCTAGGTATAATCCTTTCAACGGAAAGGGTTTAGAAGGCAGAGAATACAATTTTTTTTTAAATTTAATTAATTAATTAAGAAATTAATACCTACCCAAAGATTTTGTTTAATAAATGGGCAACATAATGCTCCTCTTCAACGCTGGAGATACTAAGCAACTGAGCTCCAATTTCTCGGCAGGATTGTTGAGCTGAGCTCCAGGTCTTTTTATCTTGCAAGTTCTCTGAATGAAAGACCTAGTAGGAAAATGAGAAAACTCTTATTAGTTACAACTTCAAGTTATTTGTGAATTACAGTAGCTATAATGGGTGCTCAGTTAGTAGTCACAGTAAGATTCAGGTGCCCATAGGTCTCTCTGCCTACAAAGTCACCACTATTATGAATGGCACATGGTAGGTGGGGGACATGGATGCAAATTTGGGCCCAAGAGCTTAAAGTTATGTCTATGTAAGTAACAGCCAACCTGCTGAAGCCCAATATAAGATAAGATGACCTTCTGATACACCCCATGGGCATTATACTGTAAGTTTAACAGAATAGGGCTCCCAGTAGAGTCTTGGGACAGTCTGTGTTTGTACTTGTTCTCAAAATTTTAATCAAAATATTTAACTAGTTCCAGTAATGCACCATTTTGTGGAGCCTTTGACCTGTCTCACCTTATAGCAATGCTTTAGTGTCGGCGCAGAGCTCCAGTCATCAGGACAACTCCCATTGACACTGGGTGTGGGTCGAGCTGCAGGTACTAGAGGGACCATTGGAAGCAGAGTCTGCATACAGATGTACTTTGATTTGAATGAATCACAGTCCTTTACCTCCCATAAACCAAGAGACCTTCCAGTAGCCAACACAACACATCCCCCTTTATCGTATCCTGTATGAGGAAGAACACACTAATAAGGTGAAGTTTGTATAGCATTATAAAAACAAGTGGTGGCACACCGGTGGATTACTACATGGGCTAACTTCTTCCACTGATATGGATTTAGGTATCAGTTGGATACCTCATTAACTTTATACCTACCAGGTTCATTTCTGTTCCAGTGAGTGTAAGTCACTTCTTCCCCATTATACCAGCGAAAAATCCCAGTACGATTTATATCCTGTAGTGCTGTCCAGTAATAGCTTCCTTCAGACTCATATAGAAGACTGTTAACAAAAGCCTGATCAAACCTATGTAAGGGGAAAGCAGGATAGAAGAGTTATCAAACCTTTCTCAAAATAGCCATTTTTGGTAATCCAAATGTATCTAGAAAATCCATCACGTAACATTATGAAATTGGTCCCACCTGTTCCGGATAATGACCAGTCTAGAGGCACGGTCGGAGCAAGATTTAATAGCTTCATTGTATGTCAATAGCTCATCGCTGAGCCAATAACAAGATGGACTGTGCCAGTTCCAGCCCTAAAGAAGTAATGAAGAGAAGACGTAGTATAAAATCACAAAGCTCACGATTCCAAAAAATCTGCAAATGCTATTTCCATAATATAAACGATGAAACACTGTCATACCCACAAAAGTTACACAATTCTAAAATGTCCAACATAGAGGATACCTGGGGTGTCTGAATACTGGTTGCTAGGGAACTGTAGAAGGGAGATTATATGAGTTGGGAAAGGATATCTAGCCATAAAGTTATACTATCTAGGTGACTATGGAGATTATCAGTGATGGAGATTAAAAAGAAAATTTGGGTGTTCCAACCCTTATAGATGTTCCCAGTTGTATATAAATTTGTGAATGTTGACTCTTTATAATCCCCTCCAATGTTCAGCCTCAACAAATAGAATGTATATTTTGTAAATAACTATTGTTATAATACTTATTGCCCTATAACCCATTATGTTTTCATCACTTTTTGCCCTACAACTCATTATAGATGCAAACCCTACATAACTGTGATGGCTCCAGTTTATATTCAATGTTTAAAGAAAAATATAAGGGAGCGTTCACACTACTGTTACCAGTGTCCGTTGCAAGCATCCATTACAAAATATTAACAATGGACACTAACAGATGCATCATAAATCTGTTAAAAGATCCCATGGATGTGTGGTGTCCATTTTCACCGTTATTTTAGTGGACATAATATCACGGCGTGCAGGACTTTTCTGTCTGTTCATAATAAAAGACGTATGATGGACATTACCCATCCATTAATTTGTAAAGTTAATGTCTATGGCTAACGGACGGTAACGGAGTAACGGAGGGTCGTCCATTATACTGCCCATTATTACTGTCTGTCTTTTTTCTTTCAATAAAAAATTAACACTAACTGATGTTAATGAGTCTGGTTTTTAACTGATCCAATTAAATGAATCAGTTAAAAAAAATGGACACTGTTTTTGGGGGGTTTTAACGGACCCTATCAGAATGGACATCCAGCGGCCCCTAAGTATACCCATATCGGCACCATACATGAAGGTTCATAATACACTGTATAAATATCACATTTGGGTAGATTTACTAATCTGGTCTAATATTTACACAGTGTAATTTTACACCACACAGTCCAAAAATGCAACAATTTCTCAAAATGTAAGATGCTGTATGGCTAGCTTGGTGCACCAAGTTAACACCAGTTTTTGGGCACAAAATTAAGACAGAATTCTGAAGCATTTAGCTTAGTAAATCTCCAACATTGTTCAAATTTTTACAAGAAAAATTATTTGTACACTGGGCACTAGACAAAAGACATTTATCAGAGATGTAAAGGCTCTGTACACTGTAGCTTGTAGGAATTTTATTGTAGAAGTTACTTCTTTTTCAACAAGACTTGCATGATTGAGAAAGGCTTGAAAAAGATCCATATTGGACTGAAATGTTGCATTTTGGGCTAATAAAATCCATTTATTGGAATGCTCATCTGAATTCCTTTGCTATACTTCATAGGCAACTGGCTACCGCCTAGACTGGACTTTGGCTTTAACTAGTGCTATTCTCTTTTTTCGTCTTATAGAATGGATTGAGCTCAGAGCTTTTCAAGGCGATAATGTCGGAGGAGACCATCCTTTCAACAAGTAAGTTTCTCAAATTACCGTCATAAAAGCTTGGAAATGCCAAGGTGCAAGAATAATTCAGCAATGAAGTTGTAGGTTTCATCAGTTAAGTGTCCTTCCCTAATGAACTGAAACAATGTGCCAGGTCTTATGAACTCTGTTATAAGTGTACGTGAACCCAAACAACAATGTTCTAAAAACTAAAGGAAAGTCTTCTCAGAAGACTGAAGGGGTATTACCGTGACAAAAGAGTAAAACTCCATTATTGTCTAGGGTTTCGGAATAAGAGTCTCACAATGTCACTACATATGTAGACATAATAATATAACTAAAAGCATTTGTGGTAAGCAGCTGGCATCTAGAAAGACTGGCATGTTTTCTGGTCATTTGAGGGATGTGCGATTCATCTGACATGAATGAACAAATCCTAACATACACTTAAAAGATCTCATTTCATATCTCATAAACGGTAACCTGCTTGTGAACAATGTAGGGACTTTAGATGCTTAAGATTATTAGATCCTTCTCATAATAAATAACAGCACTTCTGTTTGTACCTTTTGGCAAGCGCCTTGGTGGTCCTCAGTAGTCCCCTGTGATTGTCCAGGCTTCTTGCAGATAGATGGCAGGGTCTGATTACATGGGCTGTCATTCCATTTACCCTCCTGTTAGAATAATATTGAAGAATAACAGCCGGTACATACTACCAGAGAACTAGTGAAATACTATATTGACTTTGGCTTTGAATCTTGTCGGCCAAGAACAACGTCTTGGTAAAGGGTTAGTGTAAGGTTGACACCACAGTTGAAGTATCTGAGGAGCAGTTGTATATTATTTGTGCAGAAAACTGCTCATATGGTTAAAGGGTTTGTAAAAATTTAAAAACTGCAAAGAATAAAAAAAACTTTCAAGCATCCAGCGATCCAATATTTACTTACAAATTCACTTTTAATCCATAGCATGTAAAAAAAGTTACAAAGTCACAGTAGTCCAACAAACAGATTACGGGTTTCAGGGCATATTGTCCCTTACTCATTGCTGGCCCAGCATCCTTGGATGCTGGAAAGTTTTTTATTTTTTGGAGTTTCTATGCTGTGTCCCATTGAGTCCAGGGAATGTTCCCAGGAACTGCAATGCAGGAGAGACATTTGGAATTTAAAAATGGGTGAGCTTTGAAAACCTTCTTTCTTGACTTGCTTTGTAAAAAATTAAGGAAATGTGCATGGGAGCTTTACGTGCCTCTGTCATGGCAAAAGAGCTTTAGGCTTCGGTCCCAAATTGTGAAAAAGCAGCTTTTTTCTTGCAGATTTTCCTGGGTTTTTTTGAGCCAAAGGAATGGCTTGAAAAGTAATGTAAACTATGTACTCATACCCTCTGCTCAACCTACCTTTGGTCATAAAAAGCAGCAAAATCTGCAACAACAAAAAAAGCTGTGTTTCCACAACATGGGGCCTCAGCCTTAAGCATTTTAAATACTGCAAACTTTTCTTTATTCAAATTGATTGGTTTAGTTTGGACAGTAAGTATATTAACATTAATACGGAATTGCTGCAAATTTGGGAAATCTATGGAAAATATGTTATTGGCCATTACATGGGAAGTCATAGTCCATATATAAAAATCTCTATCTCACCGGTCCCCAAATGGTCACACAATCCTCCATGCTATCCCGGAAGTTGTTGGGCTCAAAAGGGTGCCATGATGTAAAAGTGACGGCACTCCCATCTGACCACTCAAAATTCATCTGGTGCTTGATATCATTCAATCCAATCCACAGTTCTTCCACATCTGAAAGCAAAAGTATGTTATTATTCCAGATGTTCTAATTCTAATCCATCTTCATGTAATCTCAATGTGTATCCTTCTTGTCAAATCAGGAAGTTCCCTGCCCATTTGTCATATAAGGAAATATAGATGTCATGGAGGAGGGCCTGATTCTGAATCATCAAATTATGAGCCATAGCTATTGACAAACAGTGGCTCTTGCGGTGCTGGATTTGAGTCTTCTTTGCATTTCACGTATGGCCATATAGACAAATGGCTGCCATTAATAATACATTTCTCTTGCAACTGCAAGAGTTGGTTGAATCTTCCCTGAGGAAAAACTCAGCAGTCTGCTGGGTGACATCAATGGCTCTCAAAATTGATACCCCCTTTAAAAATTGAATGTAATATATGAGAACACCACTATGAAAAGTCATAAGTTAGCTAGGATATTTTCCAGGTACGTCACCTTGTTTTATCTGCTTAGCGACAAATTCCAGTTCGAGTAGGTTGTGGATGCTGACAAGGTTGCCCTCGCTCCTCACACATGTCTTTCTTGCTTCCTGCCAGCTCTTCTTCTCCTTAGTTAGACGGTAACAGTTTGTGCCATAACTCTGCCATCCAGACTCACACTTTACAACATCTGGCTCAACGGGCCCTGCAGCAAAAAGGGAAGACAGTTTGTCAATGTCGAGAAGTACGGTATCTCTAAATACCAGCTTTAGGCCAAAGAAACTATATCACTTGAAATAAAAATTTATTGTAATTGTTGCTGCAGATCTTAAAACTAAGTAAAATATTATGTAGATTGATAAATCTTCTATATACACTAGCCCGATTGATGAATTCATTGACCGCTCTTAAGCAACCGGCAAGATGCTTCATCCTCATTCATATGGAGCGAAAATACTCCATGATATACATCATGGGGGAGAGTATTTGGGTAGGGCAGAATAATATGAAACTTCTGCACTCATAAGGGCAATGCCATACAATGGGTGGACTTTTGGTCAGGTACATAATATAATACCTTGAAGCCTATTTAATGAATACAGTTGTCACTGTGTGGATCCATTTTAGTGATTTTGGAAAGTACATGGCAGCCAACAAGCAAATGACATTTTTTTTGCACTCTTCATCCTGGCAGCCTTGCATGCAATGGCATTGAGGTTCATTTTACTCAATGGATTAAGTCACAGCAGTATCTCTCAGAGGTGTAAGAAAAACCCTCAATGCTATACATAACTGCAGCACTACACAATCCTTCTTATACTGATCAGTATGTGTCCACATATATCTGTAAATAACTGTAGCGGATACAGCATATTGAACGGTTTCCTCAACAAAGCAGCATCAACTCTTTTTTTGTGTGCAATGACTTGCAATGGAGAATATTAGTTATTTGTATCTATTGCTATCTTGTTTTGTGAGGCACCAATATCAGAATCATTCTCAGTGAATTTCCACTTCATATAAATGCACAGTATCTGTCAGAAGATTGCCTGCCTCAGCAGGGTGCAAGGAAAGTGACGTTAAAACCATCATGAGACCTGCCAACTGAGAAAGAATGCTGAGCCCCTGCTAGGCAATGCTGTATATTATTGTTCCACTTACTAAATTCTGCTCAAACTGAAAATTCATTATTTGGGTAGCCAGGCCATGATTTAGCATAGTAAAAGGCTCTTTCATTGAGTCACCTATAATGTGCGAGGAAACACACCGGGGAACCTTCAGGAAACAACATAAGCAGACTCTTCTTTAATGTATCATTGCCATTAATATTGAGCTAAGCAAATCTGAGTTTTAAAAGGATAAGGAAGATGTGTGTTTGTAAGACTTTATTCCAGCTTAAAGGAGACTGTCATGATGAAAATACTGTCCAGTAGGAAAATAGCATGTTATAAAGCAGGAGGAGCTGGAAGGTTGATGTATAATTTTAAGGAAAACATTCAATGTAACTTGTATTATATTCTTAGAAATGTCACATTCTGGGGTGCCCTTTAATGTTTAGGCTGAGAGGGAACCTACATCAATCTACTTGGCTATTCCTGTTGTATAGAGGCTGCTTTCACTTTAAAAGGGAACCTGTTAGGGTAAGTTTACACGATGTAACGTGCCGCGTGATGTGGCACGTATACGGCGTGTGAGAGTTGGCGCACCGTAAAAGCTCCCATTGATTTTGCGGCCGCAAAATCACGGGCGCAAAATAACGCGGTGTATACGATCCTAACTCCCATTGAAATCAATGGGAGCGTTTACGGTGCACAAACTCTCACACGCCGTATACATGCCACATCACGCGGCACGTTACATCGTGTGAACTTTCCCTTGAATTAAAAATTCAATGTGAAGCATTTCTAAAACAGAAAGAGTTGAGCAGATGTGTATATAGGAGTGTAGAACAATATTTAAGTATCCGAGCTAAATCTCTGCAATGCTTGAGCTCATAAGGAGTCAAACACTCGGTAGGACCACCTACTGGGCACCTAAACCTAGAAGGAGCAGAGATTTCGTTTAATAAAATCTGTGCCCGAATAGCAGATCTGCAGGAATCTTAGCTGTAGGAATCTTAGCTGTAGGATCCTTGCAGATCTAATACTGATGGGCTATCCTAAGGGTATTAGAAAGTAAATGACCCCTTTAATCACAGATCCCGACCAGGCACGTTTACCACTTACCTATAGGTGGACTATTTCTCTTAGAGCTTTTCTTGCATACATAAGGCAGAGCATTATAGCAGTTACGGGTCTGCCAGGCGCCAGACATTTCAGTACGAATCACTGCACAATTTTCTTCTTCTGAATTGCTTGGTTGATCTGGAAAACAAGAAAAAGACTGAAGAAGACATGCAAAAATACAATACAATTATTCAATGAAACTATAAATTGTATAACATAACTTGAATACTTGGGAAGGTATAAATGGCGTCTCTGCAGACAGTAAATTCTACACGTCTTTCTGCACAATTACAGTGACGTTTTTGATGGATCTAATGACCTTTTCTTATGCCGTTTCCCATCATTTTTGCATCCATTCTGTTCTGTTTTTCCATTTCTGATGGTCTAGAGGCATTAGGTGTGCAACGATTTTTAAAAGGATTGTCCAGATTTTTTTTTTTTTAATTTTAGACCGGGGAAAGTGAAAATTAATTTTTTGAAACATACTCACCTGTCCCCGGAGCTCAGGTGTCTCACAGCTTGGTCCAGTCCTGTTTTCTTCTGCAGAAATCCCCACTGCACATGACTGCTGAGGCTAACTGGCAACCTTCCTGTGATGTCCCGTGTCCTTTCCTTAGGCCATTGATGCTGCTGATTGGGATACAGGACATCATGGCTGGTGAGGACGCCAGGTAACATAAAACAGCGGGGCAGCCGGAATGGACTGCACTGGGAGACACCGGAGCATCAGGGACAGGTGAGTATATTTAGAATTTTTCTTTTTTTAAAAAAAAAAAAAAATTCTTTATTTATATAAATTAAACTTAAATAACAAACAATACAAAAATGGCCACAAAAAAGCTGGAGCCTGAAAACAAGCTGTATGAGGAACAGAAACACACCTTAGTGAAAGAGAAGACAGCTGGAGTGTTAGCAACGAGTGGGAGAAGGCAAATAAGACACAACAACAAACTCAAGCTAGTCTAAGAACGGAGTAACATAAAGAATGAGAAAACTCACTTTGGCAGGTTTCAGGGGCACACTGCAGTGTGCAACCCAAGAGCTGCAGAATCCTATTGGGGGGAGGTAGAACAACTACAGGTTGCTGCCCAGTCCCTGAGCCAAATTAAAAGACCCTGAAAGGCATTGTAAGAGGGGCCTAAATTATGGAGGGGCACCTGCGGAATTCTTCAAGGAGTCAGTACAAGTGGTAAAGCACAAGGAAACAGGAGGGCGAACATATACTATGACACTAGAGTCCCACAGGTGTAGGGGACTGAGAGAAGGAGATGCGCATCAGGGGGAGCTGCGGAACAAGGCAGGGGGGATTTACAGCGGTGGGGACCCGCGCAGACTCGTTTCCTCAGGGGAACCAACAGCGGAACAGATCAATCTGAGTACTAAAATAGGAGAAAGCATGGTGAGAGTTGTCAGTATAAACAAACTAGAGAAGAAGCAGTTAAAGGCTATGGACCAGACATTGTGAAAGGCAACACACAAACAAAAGTCTCTGTAAGGATCTAGCAGGAAAAAAGGAAAAAATTGGAAAGACCGCTCAGGAAGGCTGAGGTGATGCACTCTCCTCCAGGTTTCGTTGACTGGGCACGGCCAAGGTAGAAAATCACCCAGCAACTGAAGAAGATGGCAGAAGGAAATCCAGCCAGTCTGGTAGAGCCAAGCTGGGCAGGTCTAGGAACTTCGTCAGTGAAGACGTCTGATCAGGAGATTGTAAAGAAAACATTGCGACACAGTGAATTTGAAGATGAAAAGAATGGCCCCATCTGTGAGTAACTCCAGCTTCAACAATGGTGCATAAGACCGGTTTAAGGGTTCTGCGTATCACCAGAGTGCATCAACAAACATCAGGAAAGAGTTGTACAGGAAAGCCCTTGAAAAGATCAGGACCTTTCCACCAGGCCGTTTGTCTTCTTTCTCTTTAAAAAAGTGAACACGGCAGAGAACACAGGTTCTGCCTGGGACCCAGCACACGTTGAACTCTGTCAATGTTAACTTCAGGTTCAGCAGGACGAGAGAAGACAGAAGTTACCGCTGAACGAAGCTCTGCTGGAGGGACAGTCTCAGGAACACCCCATAGTTTCATATTGTTACGACGACCTCTATTTTTTTGTTAATTCACTTGCAAAAGGAGAGACTTGTTGAAAGCTCATTGAGTAGTCAGAAATTGCTCCACTGTAGAAAGCCACTGATCGAGCAAAGTGATCTGCTGCTGTTGAGTAGAAAGCTGCGTAGACAGGGAGTTAAACTCTGACTTGAACTCGAGGATAATATGCTCCTGCTTGGCCTCAACTCTACGTACAACAGTTCCCAAATCTGCCCTAGTGGGAAGGGAACTCAGAAGAGTCCAAGAGTCCATGAGTTTGAGATGTAGCAATTTGCAGCTAGGTGAAACAGGGTCAGGCCACGAGGAGTCAGAAAGGTCCGATGAGGATGGCGTGCGGAGAGCTGCTGGAGTGGACACTGAGTCAATGCAAGAGGTTCTAAGACCAGCAAAGGTATCAGGAGGCAAGACGGCATGACAGCCCAGGTGCACTTCTACGCCCAATACAGGGCCTATGGCGGGATCCGTGTTAAGGGTGAAGGCTGGAGGGGCCCTGGTTAGTGAGTGTAAATGCAGACCAGTGTCCTCTCTGTGTGGACCAGCAGAGTTCTTGTGTAGAGACCAGGGGGGCTGGAGTACCCCCAGGCTCAGGTGAACCCTGGAGCGGTCTGGCTCCCCGCTCAGGTGTCGTATGCAGCTTGGGGATCAGTGCAGTACGAAAGGCAGCTCCAGGACATTGGTTGTGAACCCCCAGGGGTGGAGATGGCAGTAGGGCACCACACTGCAGAGACCAGGATATATCAGAAAAGGGGCTTCTAAGGGATCACGGCCATTATTTTATACCTGTCCGGGTATGGCTGTCACAGGAAGGAGGGAGGGAATGTGCAGATCCACGTGATCCAGTCCAAGTTCCGCTTGGAGGGAAGGCAAGGACTCTGGCAGCACACCAGGTGATGAGCAGAGGAGCGGTGAGGCCAGTAAGGCAGAGCGCAGGGGCACAGTGAGGGAGGTGGAAGCAGGCGCCATCTTGGAGCTGCCGGCTGGCAGTGAAGATGAGATTGCAGGCTTCGGTAGACATGAGGTCCGATGCCTGGAAACCAAAGATGAGGAGCCCCTGCATCCTACACGATGTACCATGGCTGTAGCAGCAGGAATCAGCTGTTCAGACCCAGTTATGAAGAGGTAAATGGTCCAGGAACCAGGAGCTTCTAAAAGATACGTCTGCACACCTACATGTTCAGTCCGCGCCCCCCAAATTTTTCCGTTTGTAACAGAAGTAAAAATGGATGTAAAAAAAATGGATATGTGAATAGACGCATTGAATTCACGTGAATTCACGTCACACAGCAGCATTAAATTCAATTCAAGTCAATAGGGGTATTCAAATGACCATTATTTTGATAGTTGGCAATGTGTCTTTTCACATGGCTTTTTTTTGACGCGCCATAGACAATTGAAGAGACCCAATGACATACATATGTTGTATAATGGACATGTGATGGCCATTTTAAAGACAGCCATTACATGGCTTTTATTCACTGAGGTTAGGTCCCTGAAAAATGTCATGGCCAGGTGAATAAAGCCATAAATTCTGTACAGACTGTATTGGCCTTTAATAATTCAAACAATTATACCTATTCTCAAAATGTCATTACACCCTCCAGCCAAGAATATACAAATATTGGCAAATAATATCTAAAATATCACACAATGTATCATACCTTAGCTATTTATATTTACAACGAGACTACACTACTACTACTACTAGTACTACTGCTACTACTACTACTACTGCTGCTACTAGTATTAGTAATATCACAATTTTCAAGTAGTTAGCACATGGTAAAACCAAAAGCACAGACACATGATTCTGCATCTTACCACTCTCCCAGTTCAAGTATTTTAGTGGTGATCCATCAGACCACTGCCAGCCTCCATTAACATTAATGTCATTGAGTCCTATCCAGAGAGTGGAACTATAACCGGTTAGGAGGCCTATGAGGAAAGATTGCAGAAAAATAAGTTATGAGTTATGAGAATGCAGAAAAATATAATATGAGATCTGCACACGTCCTATGGAATTGTTAATACTGCAGGAAATACATAGGTGAATGAAACAATGACTCCATACTTGGCACTTTGCTAACAGGTGGCTTGTCGTTGAGTGAATAGGAGCATCGGCCCTGACAAGTTCACCATCATTTTGTTTTATGTTATGTGCAAATAAACTGTTGGTGCACTCGGGTTGTACTTTTTGCTCTCAAAGCACCACTTTGGCAGCTCTGACCCTCTCCTCTCATGTCTGCACTGTCCTGTGCTCTGATGTCAGAGACCCCCCTTATAGAGATCAACTGGGGTGGCACAGACATGAGAGGGAAGAGGTCAGAGGACAAATATTTGCATCACAGCCGCTTAGTCTCATTGTTTTAAAAATGGCCATGTGATGACTATTTATCACATTCATGTGAATTAGGCCTACGCAGTAGTGGTAAATTTAAAGTGAGCTAATATTTCATTATTATACATATCTAACAGCCTCCATGTATACGGTATTAGACCTGTACATTGGGCCCTGCTCATATCTGCTTATGGGCGGGTTCACACCTGCACCTTGTCTCTGGTTTGCAGGTTTCCGTCTTCTGCCTGAGAAACTGGACAGGATACGGAAATCGGCAGTCAGTTTTCAAACCCATTAATTTGAATGCGTTTGCAAAGTGTCCGCCTGTGAGCGCCTTCTGTCTCTCTGGTGCAAAACCATTTTTTTTTAACCGGACACAAAGTCCAGACATGCAGGACTTTGCGTCCAGTTAAAAAAAAAAAAAATTGGTTTTGCCACGGAGACCAGAAGACACTCCCGGGCGCTCACGGGTGGACACTGTCTGCCAGGTTTCCGTCTCCTGTCCGGTTTCTCGGGCAGAAGACGGAGAGCCACAAAGTGGAGACCAGGCGCAGGTGTGAACCCGTCCTTAGAAGCTCTTTACAAACCTGGTACTATGGATTATTTTACCTCTGAAGAGAATATTGCTACACGCAGCACTATATCTTTTTCTGTCCAAACAATGGAGACCAGGGCAGTCTGAATAAAGAGAGTAATGCTATTTTTCCTGGTAAAATAACAAAGATCATGATGGAATCTGTTGGGTCTGTTATAAACAGACATAATAGCACAAGTGTGAATAGAGCCAATTGTTGTAGCTTAACATAACTAACCATATTGTCTATATGCAACATAAAACCTAAATATACAGCCGTCTGTTACTAATCCAACACGGCCCAACCCACCGTTAATATATGTCTGTTCATGTATCTCATTGATGCTGAGGAGATTGGCATCTTGCTGTAAGCAACTGGTCCAAGCTTCTGCCCATGAGAGCGCAGACTGGAAATTAAACTGGTAACAGCTGTTGGTTAGCGGATCCTTGTCCCAGAATGCTTCACAGTCAGGGCCTGAACAGACACAAAATAAGAATACAATTACCAGTCTGAGAAATGAGCACTCAATTACATTACATCTTCCCAGGAAGTCAAGCTAAGCCCATTAAACCATCTGAACAAACAGCGATATACAGTAGATAAGATCTGCACATTCCAGGGTTTCATTGTACAAGTAATGTATGTATTTTATACCTCTAGTTCACACAGAACAGCCAAAGCTAAACAATAAAGTATAGCATGATTGATGGTGTTACTGCTGGAGAATCCAGTGAAAATGTTACCAAGACACATTGTAAGTGACAAATATCAGCACAATAGATACTGCGGCACAAATTATGTAGACAGGCGGTGTCTAATGGGAGAAAATGAAAGAGGCAAAAACAGGCTGCAAACTGAATGTTTCTAAAGTCATTTTATGATCAAGACATACATTTGCTGGATTGGAACAAAAATGAATCATTACGAACAGACAGAAATGAGCCCGTATTTCATATACTCCGTGAAATAAGAAGTAACTAGAGAATATACACATCCAAACACGTCCTGCAGATTGGTACAAATGGATGCAAAAAGTAAAATAAACTTATATTTATTATGTATTTGGAGGGCAATTAAATCATTCTGCCTTAACCCCTTGAGGACACAGCGGTTTTCCATTCCTTTTTTTATATTATTTTTATTTTTGTCTTCCCAGCTTCCAAGAGCCATAACTTTTTGATTTTTCTATCGACATAGCAACAAAAGGGCTTGATTTTAGCTGAACTAGTTACAATTTTTAATGGCACCATATTAAACATTAAGAAAAAAATATTTGTGGTTGAAGGGAGAAAAAAAACGTCAACACTGTTGATTGGATTTTTTTTCACAGTGGATTGTGCAGAAAAAATGAAATGTCAGCTTTATTCTGTGGTTCCTTTATAGCCTTTCACATCCATATATATATATATATATATATATATATATATATATATATATATATATATATGGACTATTTTTTGTGGGGCAGGGAAGTTTGAACTGTCATTTGGGGTTTTTTATTTCATTTTGGGTAGAAACCTGACTAAAATATGATTTTGGGGTATTGTAATTTTTTTTTCCCACTGGGTCTTGCTGGGCAGTCTGTTCAATGACTATGTAAGCCTTCATACATTATATCCTTTATAGCTGGGAATAATATTCCATCTGTGATCACACAAGAAACCAGTAGATACAAGCACATAAAAGACGTTTCTTAGGGTATGTTCACACATCAGTATGCCATCCGTCCATTTGAATTCAGTTTGACACTTCAAAACGGACTGATGCACATACTTATTGTATACTGACACCTTTTTATGCTGATAGCAAACCGCTCTCCTTCCCCTAGAGGACAGATAAGGGGATTAAAAGTAGCAATTGTAAACAGAATAGAGATAAGGAGGACATAAGGACATTTATTATATCTCCTTATCTTTACTTTGTTTACAATTGCTACTTTTAATCTCCTTATCTGTCCTCTAGGGGATGGAGAACGTTTGCTATCAGCATAAAAAGGTGTCAGTATACAATCAGTATGTGCATCAGTCCGTTTTGAAGTGTCAAACTGAATTCAAAGGGACGGTTGGCATACTGATGTGTGAACACAGCATAACATTGTAAGGCTCCATTCACACAGAGTAACGCCAGGCGTCATTTGTGTGTAATTTGTGTGTCTTTTACGGCCGTCATAAAACATTTACATAGAGTTCTATAGGAAAAGACGGCCGTCATTTACGGACGTCATTTACGGCCGTCATTGTAATGACGGCCGTAAATGACGGCCGTAAATAACGGACGTCTTTTCCTATAGAACTCTATGTAAACGTTTTATGACGGCCGTAAAAGACACACAAATTACACACAAATGACGCCTGGCGTTACTCTGTGTGAATAGAGCCTAAGGTGTGAGATTTGCTCAATGTTCAGTCTTTTGCACATAGCAACAGTTTGTAGACATATTTGTGCAGTCTGTGAGGAGAATCAACCCCTTAGGGCTCGTTCACATCTGCGCCCGGTCTCCGTTCTGCAGGTTTCCGTTTCCTGCACAAAACAGAGCAGGAGACGGAAACCTGCAGGAGTCTCTCTCACTCATTCATTTGAATGGGTGAGAAAGCTGTCCAGCAGTGAGTGGCGGTGAGCGTTTTATGCTCTCCGCCGCAAAACCGGATTTTTTAATCCGGACACAGAGTCGGACATGCAGTACTCTGTGTCCGGATTAAAAAAACCAGTTTCGCAGCGGAGAGCATAAAACGCTCACCGCTGTTCACGGCCAGACCCGGTCTGTGGTTTCCGTCTTCTGGCATGTAGAAGACGGAAAGCACAGAACGGAGGGCTGAACGCAGGTGTGAACCTAGCGTCACACTTACTGTCTATTCTACCATTAAAACCTTTTTTTTGTGTGGATAAGACGTCGGAATAGCCTTTAGAAAAGCTATTTGTCTCTTACCTTTAGACGTGGTCACTGCTGCGCCGTTCCTTAGAAATACCGTTTTTATCGGTATGTAAATGAGTTCTCTCACAGCAATGGGGCGGGCCTCAGCGCTCAAACAGCGATGGGGGCGTCCCCACCGCTGCCATAGAATTGTCTCCAGCGCCGCCTCCTTCGTCCACAGTGTCATCTTCAATGTCTTCTTCCGGCGCAGGGTCGTAACCTCTAGGCCTCGGGCCTTGGGCAGAGCAGACTGCGCAGGCACACAGGCCATGGGAAAATGGCCACTTGCACAGTATTGTTAGCGGCCATTTTCCTGTGGCCTGTGCGCCTGCTCAGTCTGCTCTGCTCAAGGCCCGAGGCCTAGAAGTTACAAGCCTGCGCTGGAAGAAGACATTGAAGATGACACTGCGGACGAAGAAGGAGGTGGCGCTGGAGACACTTCTCTGGCAGTGGTGGGGACGCCCTCATCGCTGTTTGAGTGCTGGGGCCCGCCCACATTGCTGCGAGAGAACTCATTTGCGTAAAAACCAGTATTTCTAAGGAAGGGCGCAGCGGAGACCACGTCTAAAGGTAAGAGACGAATAGCCTTTCTAAAGGCTATTCCGACGTCTTACCCACAAAAAAAAAAGTTTTAATGGTAGAATCCCTTTAAAGTTCCTTGCACTAGGTACGTCCCTTCTAGCTAATTTGCTGTTCTCCTCTTTAGTTGCCAAGGAAGTTTATTCTTAGACCTGATTCACATCTGCGTTCAGTATTCCGTTCAGGGAGTCCGCATGGGGACCCCCCTCGAATAGAATACCAAACACAATGCTAAGCACGGAAAACACATTGACCCCATTATAGTCTATGGGGTCTGTGTGATTTCATAAGCTCACTGTTTGTCATTGCATTTGGTATTCCAGTCATGGGGTTCCCAGGCGGACTTCCCGAATGGAATACCGTACACATATGTGAGCCAGGCTTAAGAATAGACTTCCTTGGCAACTAAAGAGGTGAACAGCAAGTTAGCTAGAAGGGACGTACCTAGTGCAAGGAACTTTAAAGAGATTGTTCAGGCAGAAAGTATCCACATTTTTAATCAAAGTGCATTATATTTTGGTCCAGAATCATGAAATGAGACTAACTTGTCTGAAAAGTTAATGATCACTCGTAAGTACAAAAATCTGTGCTAATTAACTTATTAAAGGCTTGTTCCAAAACATTTTTTTATTATTTTAAACTGCAGCTAGGCCTATAAACAAAACAAATAGGACTCCTCTCTTCCCGAGGCTCTGTTTCCAGTGGCGGGCGCTCCATTCTTCTGTATCCAGGTCCCCTGGCTGATATACTAGTGACAAGGGGACGACTGCAGCCAATCACAGGCCTTAAGAGTGACTCCTTCACAAACAGAAAGTGAAGACTGGCTATATATAACATGGCCATTTATTCATTTTAAGGGTATCATGTAAGCAAATTTTTCACCTGCATCAAAAAATAGCTGGGCAGAACTGTTTTAGCTCCACTATGCCACAGATACCTATTTATGTTCATAGAGGTCATGAAAGCCGACATATCTGAAGTTTTTATTTTATTTTAGATCTTGTATCTGTAAAAAAATGGAGACTCTGTATAGTTTTGCCACATGTCTCAACTTCATGCACCTCTGTGAGTGTGACAAAGGACAGTGGAGATGGGGATTAATGAAATCACAGCTGAAAAAGTTCACATATTCTTTATTTCAAAACAGAACTCAAACTTACTTTTTACAGGACAGAAACCCCACTTTTCATCTTTGCCGTAGTCAACAGTGGTTGCACACCAAAGATGGCCGTCTTCTCGTCCTGTGCTGGTGCAACTATAAAACCACTGATTGTCATATTTAAAAGGGATGGCGCAGGGACGGCCATTGGAATTTCCTTGGATAGTGTAAATATCTGTAAAAATGAAGGGAAGATTTAATAGATTTAATACTAGGTTCAATAAAGCATTAAATGGGTTGTCCGAGATAAAATCTAATCCCCACACTAATCTAAACACCCTCCCCACATCTACTTTCTAAATAACATAACTTATCAAAAATGTATATTTACCCATATCCCTGGGACTGTAATGTATCCGTCCCAGAGACATTTGCTGGTTATCCAGTGAAGATCTGTTTCCCAGTTTCCGGAAACGGAATGTCACTACTACTCCCCCCCTCATCCACTCCAGCATGTTTACTTCTCTTCTTTCTGGACTTCTTTCTGCAGGACGGATCCAGACTGTTTTCTGACTGCCGGTGCATGTTATAGTCCCAGTGCTGCTTTGTGCTCTTCAGCCAATTACCAACCTCTACTGCGCTGCTCCCATGCCTGCGCAGAACAGGTGGGTCATCAGCTGCAGAGAACAGAGCAGCACTGGGACATTAGCACACACTGGCAGAATCAGAAAAGAGGGAGGGGCTGTCCTGCCGGAAGAAACCTGGAAGGAAGAGAGGTAAGAGGTGAGTAGGTAGGGAAGGGCTTTTAGTGGGTGGGATAACTAGAGAGACAGGGAGAGGTTGTATGGGAAGGAGAGGGGAGTGAGCGAAAGAGTAAGGTGGGTAGTGAGGTAAGAAGGAGCTACTGTGGATGTTACAAAGCAGGAAACTGAACCATGTAAACAAATGCAGAAGATACCAGGAGCTCCCAGAGACACCAAGAAATCACTCAAAACACGGCTAAAGGTATATGGGTGCATTTATTAACCCATTAATAGCACTAACAGACTTTTTTTAAAAAATGCACAGAAAAACTGTTTAAGATAGGGGAACTCTGGGGAAGACGGGACAATTCAAGTAGGAGGTAAATAAGGTTCTGTTTAAACTCCCATTGCTTACGCCCAATATTCTGCCAAAGGAGCTGAACAAGAAAAAGAATATGAGCGCCATATTGTTATTTACCTGTCAAAACAGTACAGCATTTTTGAGAGATTATTGACAGATATTCCATTAATGCAGGCTTAAGTAACATGGCTCATAATTACTTGTCTTACTTCTTCTATTTACATGGAGATTCAGGCCTTACAGGGATTGAAAGAAATATATTGGACTGCTAGAATCCATGGGATCCCTGTTTTTCAATAACAGCAACCATGATGGTCTTCCAGACGTCACATGGATGTCATGAGAGAACATCTGAATTCTCTTCTTTGTATTAATACAAGATGTTTAAAGTGTAGTCTAGACTGATTTAAAGGGGTTGTGCAGGACTAGAAAACATGGCTGATTTCTTCATCTCAGAAAGTGACATTACATTCGTTGGTCACATAGTCCTACTGCAGTTCAATCTCATTCATTTTAATGGGAATGAGCTATAGCACTGCCGTGGACATGAGGTCACTTCTTCTTCAAAAGGTCATTTTCTTACAATATATTATCTTCAAAACTTTGAAATGATCGCTTCCTTTCCCTCCCTCCCTATCTTGCACAACGACATGTACAAATTCTTGCCCATAAAAATTAAGGCGGTATTTTCGGATACCATTTTCTTATATCTACCGTAGATGTCTCATGTAAGGTAAATATCTGGAAATGCTGTTCAAAGCTCAGAACAGAGGCTCAGGCTAGGTAGCCACCACAATATATAATATTGTGTATTATACAGTGGTAACATAGTAGGATAGAGTTGGATAAAGACACAAGTCCATCCTGTCCAACTTATAAACCTACCATGTTGTTCCAGAGGAAGGCAATAGAAACATGAGTTAGATGCCAATTCCCCAATCAGAGGAAAACATTATTTTCCAACTTCAAGTATAGCAATTGGACTGGATCAACATTGTATCCCAAAAATTCTAATTCCCACAACCTGTGATAGTTTTATTTTTGACGAAAAACTATACCCTAGCCATGAGCATCTTTTCCTCTCTATTATCAATAGAGAGGGAAATGCCACAATGGTAATTTTACCCAGTATTTTATTATTTAATACATAAATACAAAATACTACAAATTATGTTTTAGTATAGATATAGTAAAAAATTATACATATACAAATGATGTAGAAATAACTGTTTCTACACAAACTACAGTGCCCAATATTACATTGTATATGAAACACCTATAAATATGTGTGTGTGTGTGTGTGTGTGTGTGTGTAGTACTGTACAAAAGTTTTAGGCAGACTTAGAAAAAATGCTGCAAAGCAAGAAAGCTTTCACAAATAAAAGTGTTAATGAAGTGAGTGAACAAAAGAGAATTGTAAATGAAATCAATATTGGTGTGACCATTCTTTGTCTTCATAACAGTATCAGTTCTTCTAGGTACACTTGCACACCAGACAGTTTTTGAAGGAAATTGGCAGGGAGGTTGTTCCAAACCTAGGAGAATTTAACCCCAGATGTTCTGTGGATCTACGTATGCTTAAATTCTTCTGTCTGTTCATGTTATACCAACCAGGCTGGATGCTGTTGAGATCAGGAACCTTAAAAGGGTGGTCACACCAAATATTGATTTGAGTTAGATTTCTATTTGCTGAGCATGTACATAAGACTTTAGCTGAACCCACTGATTTTGATGGGTCCTGCTGACCATCTAGTGTGTATGGGGACCTCATGAATGATGATTCATCCCTAACAGCAGATGTCAAAGAGAAAAAGGTTACACAGTAACTTCAACTGCCTATTTCTTATATTCCAAAAGTAATAAGCTTTCAGCAATGAAGACTGGCTGTAGTTTTATCCCCTATCCAATTCAGTAATGGTGCGCTGCTCTTTTGAGCCAAGTGTGCATGTTAATAAAAGCACTGGGAGAGTATGCCGACAGCGTTTTATGGGAAGGGTCTTCAGCCTATGCTCCCATGTTACTACTACACAGTCAAGTTTGCATTAAGGCCTGTATATGAAATTGCATCTTTTTGCACATATGAATTATTCGCAAAATTGTGATGGTAAAACTTTCATGCAAACCAAATCAGTTCTGTAGGTCCTTACCTCGAAATGCAGCAGAACAAATGCTTCGGTTAGTTCCAAACATTAGCCACTGGCTTTTAGCTCTAGCTGGTGGCACATGTAAGCCGGTGGCATTAGAGGTCTGTGGTAGAAGAGCAGCATTGAAGGTGTCTATAAAGAACTCACATCTCCCAATAAAGAAAAGGTTCTCATCACATTGGTAGGTAGAGAGTGTATTCAGTGAGTAGTTGGTAACAGATATGAGGCATTGGAAGTTGCCAAGATTGAAGAGTCGCCTTTTCGAAACCCAAATCCATTGTTGTGCTGGTGAACTGGTGTTACACGGTCGGGTGACACGAACCACAGAGTCCTGAACCTCAAGACATCCTTCAACATCAGGGCTGTATATAAGAAATGGAGCTTGGTCTAGGCAAAATAAGAAACAAGAGATCACTATGTAAATACGTAAATTCCAGGTAGGGTTAAGTTCAGGTCTCATAGTCAAAATTTTTTGAAACCTTGAGGAAAAGTCCAAAAGGACCTGCAATGTCTTAGGCCCAGTTCATATCTGCATTCGGTATTCTGTTTCCGCAAACGGAAA
This sequence comes from Leptodactylus fuscus, assembly GCF_031893055.1. Lineage (NCBI taxonomy): Eukaryota > Metazoa > Chordata > Amphibia > Anura > Leptodactylidae > Leptodactylus > Leptodactylus fuscus. The sequence goes on along the minus strand of NC_134270.1, from coordinate 116,922,825 downwards.
GCTATACACATTAAAAAGTGGTTACCTAAAAAACCACATGGACCTCATGGGGTAGGTGGGGTTTTCGTACAAAACATGCGGATAGAAAAGTGCTGCTTGCAATACTTTTAGTAGCAGGGTGTATGTGTTTACTGAATTTACCAGTCTGACCTTAATGCCAGGAGCAGAAGTCCTGCTATCATAGTTATCTATGATGATACCGTAGGAGTGCCTGTCTGCCAGAGACTTGCTGTGCCGTACTGTAATTGGCATACACCTATGGCACCCGGGCACAATCAGAGCAGGTTTTTTGTCTCCAAATAAAAATAATCATTTTTTTATATTTTGACTGCAAGATTCAGCAAAATGTGGAAGAAGTGAATTAAACTAACTTTACAAAAAAATAAAATCCCTTTAAGGGGCACCAAACTACCAACTTCTTGACATCATGCATACATTTCTGGATTCCATTTTACTTTAGCGGAAAGGAAAAAAAATACATACTCAGGAAATGGTGTTCAGAGCGAACTCCTAGATGACATACAGAAAAGCTGAACCTTTCATATAGGTCAAAGCTATTATGTGCAAATGTGAAGTAGGACTTTAACCTACCCACACAGTGACAATGACTTTGTAGAAGTAACCAGTATTCAGGGAACAATAACTACCAAATCACTAGCAGGGTCAAAGCTGGAAAGCAAGGGTGCAAGTGATTTCCACTGTGGACTTACAGGGAAACTAGGGAAACTACTAGCATTTCCATAGGTATAATTGAAATGCTGCGAATAACAAAACCGTGACAGTTTTGGAAATCGCAGTACTTCTGCTGTGCATACTTCTCTGCAATGTGTGGATGGGATTTGCTAGAATCCCATCCACTTTGCAGGTACTGTAAAATGCCGCAGTCACGTCCACGGCTACCTGGTACCCCGGTCTATAGGGGATATCCAGGTTTTAACATTGATGGCCTATTCGTAGACAGACACCCAGAACCACCCCAGGTGACCAGTACCAAGACAGTTCAGTTCTTTGTAATGTTTGTATACCTCGAGCCACGCTGCATACTTGCTATACAAACTGCAGTGGCAAGTGTAGATACTGCAACATAAGGCCTTAGTCCATTCCATAGTTTTTCCCTGGTGATAATATCTGATCCCTGGAGGTAATGTTAAAGGCATAATCTACATGAAAGTACCTGTAAAGAGATGTACACATGACGATGTGCGTTTCACATGTCCATGATTGAATAACGCAGACAGCACACAGATGTCATGTGTCGCCCGTACTTTCACAGTCACATTCATTCAGCAAATGAGCTGAGCTGCAATACCAAACACAGCCATTGCACAGATGTACATCACCGTGCTTGGTAAGTACCGGAATACTGCAGCCCCTTCAAATAGCTGAATAGCTAGGAAGCTGGCTCATTTTTAATTGATGACCCATTCCAATGATAGATCAGGTTATAAATCTGGGAAAACTACTTTAGGCTAAGGCCCCACATTGCGAAAACACAGCATTTTTTTGTTGCGTTGCGGAGCCAAAGTCAGGAGTGGATTTAACAAGATGGAAATGTCTAAATACTTCCTTTATAGTCTCTATTCCTTCTTAAGCCATTCCTGACTTTGACTCAAAAAATGCAGCAAAATCTTCAACAAAAAAACACTACAGTTCTGCAAAGTGAGGCTTTAGGCTAACAAAGGATTTTGCCCCTTCATTCTAAAACCTTAGTGGGTGGCCCTGACATCAGGCATTCCCATAACTGAAGGTATATACTAGCGATAAGCCATGTTAATATTGAAAAAACCCTATTCAAAGGTCACAGGGCCCTAAAATATAGTTGTGATATAGTTGCTTTAGAGTAATAAATTGCATATAAGGAGCACTTGCCTGAGTCTTGTTCCTGGCAGTGGGCATCTTTTCAGAGCCATTTTAAGTATTTTGTGAACAGGAAAGAATTTAATGCCACACACAACGTTGCAAAGAAGTGTAAATGTGTCTGGAAGGTTACATGACTGTGGCAAGGGTTAATTTATACACAACCTCCTTCTCCCATGTGTCTGTAACAGAGATTGAGGGATTTAAAAAGCCTGTCCCTAGGACAAAATCACACCCATCTCGAAGAGAAGTGGAGAACACAGATCCTATTATATCACAAGTGACCACAGAGCTGACCCACTAGGGAGCTTGTAAAAACCTTGGCTGTGTTTGGTGGGGTGTGAGGGAGGAGACAGAATGAGGTCAAGAGCCTGATGTGTTACTAAACATGAGGGCAGCCTATTAAATCATTTCAACAGTTAACTATTTAATCGCCCGAATTCACCTAAAAAGAGACTTATTGCGGATTATTTCCACATATATACACAAGACTACAGGGGCCAAGTAAAAATAATTTAAAAAGTTGACACATTCTTCTTTTATTCATTGCAAACCCAGGAATAACCATTAACGGTCCAGTGCAGATGATGTGTTCAGAAGACTACATGATGAAATTACAATACAATACAAATCTTTTTACATGAGAACCAATGAACGTATCCAGACCACAAAGGGTCTTTAACGGTTCAGAACCACTGCCTGATGGGCACCTGTGGGGCCTTTGCCCATTGCTTTATATAGTTATGTATTACATAAATCTCTGTTTAGACTTAACAAAATAATAACATGAAATCATTTCCAACCTAACATGCCCTCCCTATTTATACTAACTATAGTCCGTAAAATACCATATAGCTTATACTGCCACTGTCCTCCAGGCCACACGGTCAGTTCGTTGCTCTAACTATACGAGATAAACCAGATAAGTTACTTATAACTGCTCCAATATACAGTGGTGGACACAGACAACCAGTGGGATAGCGTGATGCTTTTGGGCCCCAATGCAAAATCTGTAACGGGGCCCCTAACCTTACCTTGTGCCTTTACAATAGTGGTATATTTTATGTAGCAGAGGGACCTTTGAGGCCCCCTCAGGATCCCAGGCTCAGTAGTAACTGTTACCTCTTCATGTTACATAGCTACGCCTTTGCAGACAGCAAATGACCCAAGTATTGTACAAGCCCTTTGCATCTCATAGCTCAGAGGTAATGAACTACTTTAAGTAAAGGTCCACCGAACTGGGCCTGCCATAAGGTGAATTTCTGAGCTGAATAGTAGATGAATGTGTCCAGTATTTACATATGTTAACACATGTTTGTAACGCCGCTTACTCCCAACCATTTCTACTTAGACCCGACGCGTTCTATTTGTGCCCTCTGACAGTAATGGTGCCCTCTTGTGTGTAACCTACAATGATGAAGCTTGCATAAAGTCTAATTTCCCCATAGTGCCCAGTCCACACAGTAAAATGCCCCCTTAGTGGCTTCTTGTTGCTGTACAATGATACTGACAGCGTTCAGAAGAAACACTGATCTCTAAGTCACTGTTCCTTTTGTACTGATGCAGGGCAGCAGGGATCAGCAATTGTCTGAGGACTACATAGCAGCATATTCACACTTATGCTTCTTCTGTGCAAGCAGTGGGGACGAGTGCTGATCCCCGCTGCTGCTACTGTGCTACAACAGTGCAAAAGGGACAGCATTTGGGAGATCAGCTTTGCTCCCAACTGCTGACATTGTCAATATGCAGCACCAAGGAAGGAACGATCCACCAGTTGAGTACCATTGATATAATTCAGTCGCTGTAAGTCTCTGTAACAAGTAATTGTAAACTATGTTTAATTCCTGACATGCAATCTAATAGACTGCAGGAAACTGCTTTTAGGCAAGGCCCCAAGTTGCGGAAAAGCTGCTTTTTTGTTTTAGATTTTGCTGCGCTTTTTTAAGGAATGGGAAATATATAGGAAGTTCTTATACTTCGCCTGTCCACACCTGGCTTTGGCTCTAAAAACCATAACAAAATCTGCGAAAAAAAAAAAAAAGAAGCAGCTTTTCTGCAACGTGGGCCTTGGTCTTAGGATTGTGGAGGGCTACTTACTGAGCACTCGTTCAGATGCACAGATTGCATGTCCACAAATGTGTATAGATATCCAACAGCTACATTGCTACTTCACTGCTTATAGGGCTTGTCCAGGACTTTTTTATGGCCAATACTTAGGATAGGTGATAAATGTATGATTGTGGGGGAGTGAAATCTGGCCACCATATAGATCAGTTGTTTGGGGCTTCTTCTGTTGCCAATGATGGAGCCGGAAGCAGATAGCTCTGCACCCTGTAGTGGTGACGCACAATTACTGCAACTCAGCTCTTATTGGTTTTAATGGAAGCTGAGCTGCAATAACGCCGCCTGACCACTTGACCACTATACAGTCTACAGAGCTATGCATGTCTGGCTCATTACACTGTACGGTTGAAGCAACACCAATCAGCTAATCCATTTATAAGGTGACTGTTACTCCCCCTTCCCTCACCAATCAAATATTTATGGTCTATCCTATGAACTGGATAACTCCTTTAACAGTGTAACCTCACTATAGGTCACTAGATTATGGGGATAACGTCCATCCCTAGGGAGAGACCACCTTTTCAGGTGTGTGGAGACTTATACAGCCATAGTTGCTCCACTGCAAGGGAACATGGGAGGAATATGCAAATCTGTCTCCCAAGATGTAAACAGGGAGACAGTCCCTCTGTTATGCTGCCCTCTATGGGAAGCACCCTGAACATCATGCCTGACTTTCCCAGAAGTCTTTAACCAGACAGAAACGGTGCCGTCCGTAGCTGAGAAATTGATTTGGTTATAACCCTGCATTATGCAGTAAAGACTTCTGGGAAAGTCGGGCATGATGTTCAGGGTGCTTCCCATAGAGGGCAGCATAACAGAGGAACTGTCTCCCTGTTTACATCTTGGGAGACAGATTTGCATATTCTTCCCATATAGATCACTAGACTTACAAAAGGCTTTGACACAGTTCTATATGTCATATGTAAACATTGTAGATTTTTTTCTATTCTTGTTTCTTTTTGTATCAACAACTTTGTCATAGTAAATAGACATTCATAAACCTGGTTATACATTTACTTACAATATTGTCTTCTACTGAATAGACTATACTACTAGTAATGCCCCAACAGCTCTATTAAAAAGGAAGATTTTTCCCATTATAATGGACGCGCTTCCTGTGCTGAGAATTCAACATAAATATAGCCTAGTCCTACAAAAACACAGGGTACAGGGTAAACAATGGGTGGAGACAGAGACAGCCTTTTGATCATCCTGTTGACAGACGAACCACAACACAATTAGCCCCAACAATTGTAGTTTTACAATATATCTCTAGATACCTTTGTCCTTGCAATTGTGTCTGTCTTCCTGTAGTGATATACGAGTGGCCAGGAGGGAATTCAGTAGCTAAACTATGTCTCTTTTTCATATTGTTCTGGTAATTGCTAAACTCACTGAATTATTATGAAGCTGTAACATATCTCGTTCTAAACCAAATGAAAAGTTCTATTTAGAAGCTTTCATTCTGTTACTCTCAGGCCGGGGGCCCCACATGGCGTAAACGCTGCTGCGCTTTACAGTCACTGCACAATGCTGCGATTACCAAAATCCTTGTGGTTTTGGAAATTGCAGCACGTCAAATATACCTACGGAAACACTGGCAGTTTCACTATTGGTATAATGGTAGCAAAAAGTTCACAGAGGAAACCTCTGTAGACTTTCCGCGAAAAGCGCTGTGGGAAAAAACGTGATCCATTGCCACTGCGCTTAAAACAGAAGCGATTTTTTGGGGCCTTAACCCCAAGCAGCCCCAAAACCACAATTCCTAGCATACTCAGAAAGTAGCATTCTGTTTGCAACTAGTAAATAGTCATAGGTTGGTGATCGCTGTTCTAGAGCACACTGCGTAAATATGTATTACTGAACATGGTCCCCCAACAAACCAGTGGACCGGCCAAACAAAATGGTGTCATTGTGATTAAACAATAAATAATAATGAATAATAATAATTAAATAATTAATCTGGTCACCAGGAAGATGACAGACGTAATGGAAGTAAGTGAGATTTTCACCTGAAATTAATGAGTTAGTGCATTCTGCACCTCAATGCCATAAATATGTAAAATGAAACCCCCACCCCAACTACTATGTGTCTTTTATACTACTGGAGACTTTTTATGTGGTAGAGGGTCCCTTGAGAAACCCTTGGGTATCAAGGCCAAGGTGGAACTACCTCTGCACCCCCTATAGCTCCACCCCTGGTTGGTAGGGTCTTCAAAATTATACCATTACTTCTTATGCCACACTAGGCAGGCGCCTGTTCGGGTAAGTTCTTAGACACTGGTATTTAAAGGTACAGCTAAGTCATACATTCCTACTCAATCTGGTCCTATCCAAAATGAGACCTGTGCATGGTGATCATATGGCGTCATATGGATGTCTTGGCAATTGTACTGCCTAGCATGCTTGTCTATCCACGGTCAGTGGAAGGAGAGTATACCTGGAGAACCCTTTTAAAAGCAATTGAATTCATTTTCTTGGATACTTTGCATGCTTGGTCTTAGATGGCAAGCTGACCCACATTTCACTACTGGCCCCAAGTGAAAAAAAAAAAACGTTAGAGACAGAATGTATCAGTTCGTATTGTGAAAGATTTGTGAGTCATAGAGTTTTGGAGAATTGTGGCCTATTGCTAAAGAAAGGCTGGAATTGTGGCCTACGGAGGCGGAATATTATAATCCAATCATGTCTGTACCCTTTCAGGAAATATTAGCACAACACTCATAAGAATGGCATGTCAATACACACAGATGGACATGAAGATTTTTATGCCATAATGTGTTGCTATATAAAATGAAGCAAAGAGGGAAAAATTCTGACCATTCCCATTATACATACACAGAACTTCCGTTCCATCAGCAGCATGTAAACACTTAACGCTGAACTCGGACAGTTACTCCAGCTGTTTTACTATTTGTGTCTAGTTGTGTCATCTGTCCCGAATGTTATTATCTGCTTTTCATCACTAAAGCGGATGCATAAATATAACCCATTTACAACAAGTCAGACTGTGTGCAGAACCAAAATTGTGACAAATCCTATTCTTTTCTATGGGACTCCAATGGTTGAGAAATGATGTCAACGTCATATCAACTGCAGAATGAAAAAGAGAAAAAAAGCCACGGAATAAAGATGATGCAAGCCTTAAGTAACCAACACTGAACTGCTTAGAGTCTGCTTTGGAGGAATGTATTGCTGGCCAAGATTATAACACAGCTGACAGCTATCTTCCTACAAGCATGTACACTATAGTCTACCTTGGCTCCCATCTCTCAGAGGAACGTAGGTTGAAATCCAACACATCTGATTGTAGTTCATATAAATGGATGGAAAAGGATGAAAAGGATGTCCTGAGTATTCCAGAGCAAGAGCTGTTTCTGTCAAGTATGGGGGGAGTCCCCCACAATATGCAGTCCATATGCCCAAATAGTATGAATGGACTAATGTCAGGTAAAAGACTACAGATGATATTGTACCAAATATTGATATCAGAACAATCTGCTTCCATTTAATATGTCACTTAGTTGGAATATTCATTATTAGAGATGAGCGAACAGTGTTCTATCGAACACATGTTTGATCGGATATCAGGCTGTTCGATGTGTTCGATTCGAATCAAACATCACGTGGCAAACTCCAAAAAAATTTGATTCCCCTCCCACCTTCCCTGGCGCTTTTTTTGCACCAATAACAGCGCAGGGGAGGTGGGACAGGAACTATGACAACGGAGGCATTGAAAAAAATCGGAAAAAGTCATTGGCTGCCGAAATCAGGTGACCTCCATTTTAGACGAATAGTGGATTTCAAATCCGGGTCATATGAGAATGTGAACTTTGTGACTAAGAGACAGGGATAGGTGTACAGGCAGGGATAGCTAGGGATAACCTCTATTTAGGTAGGAATGTTATTAAAAATAACTTTTTGGGGCTCTATCGGGGGTGTAATTGTGATTTTTGTGAAATAAACTTTTTCCCATAGGAATGCATTGGACAGCGCTGATTGGCCAGAGTACGGAATTCGACCAATCAGCGCTGGCTCTGCTGGAGGAGGCGGAGTCTAAGATCGCTCCACACCAGTCTCCATTCAGGTCCGACCTTAGACTCCGCCTCCTCCAGCAGAGCCAGCGCTGATTGGCCGAAGGCTGGCCAATGCATTCCTATGGGTATGCAGAGACTCAGCAGTGTTGAGCCAGTTCTGCTCAACTACACCGTGTGCCGGTCAGCCCATCAGATGTAGCAGAGTCGAGGGTGCACTAGAACCCTTGTGCACCCTCGGCTCTGCTACATCAGATGTAGCAGAGCCGAGGGTGCACTGGAACCCCTGTGCACACTCAGCTCACGCTAATAGAATGCATTGGCCATCGCTGATTGGCCAATGCATTCTATTAGCCTAATGAAGCAGAGCTGAATGTGTGTGCTTAGCTCAACTACTCCACCGGCGTAGTTGAGCTAAGCACACACATTCAGCTCTACTTCATCATGCTAATAGAATGCATTGGCCAGTGCTGATTGGCCAGAGTTTGGAATTCGACCAATCAGCACTGGCTCTGCTGGAGGAGGCGGAGTCTCAGATCGCTCCACACCAGTCTCCATTCAGGTCCGACCTTAGACTCCGCCTCCTCCGGCAGAGCCAGCGCTGATTTGCCGAAGGCTGGCCAATGCATTCCTATGGGTATGCAGAGACTCAGCAGTGTTGAGCCAGTTCTGCTCAACTACACCGTGTGCCGGTCAGCCCATCAGATGTAGCAGAGCCGAGGGTGCACTAGAACCCTTATGCACACTCGGCTCTGCTACATCAGATGTAGCAGAGCCGAGGGTGCACTAGAACCCTTGTGCACACTCGGCTCTGCTACATCAGAGCCGAGGGTGCACTGGACCCCTTGTGCACACTCGGCTCAGCTACATCTGATGGGCTGACCAGCACACGGTGTAGTTGAGCAGAACTGGCTCAACACTGCTGAGTCTCTGCATACCCATAGGAATGCATTGGCCAGCCTTCGGCAAATCAGCGCTGGCTCTGCCGGAGGAGGCGGAGTCTAAGGTCGGACCTGAATGGAGACTGGTGTGGAGCGATCTGAGACTCCGCCTCCTCCAGCAGAGCCAGTGCTGATTGGTCGAATTCCAAACTCTGGCCAATCAGCACTGGCCAATGCATTCTATTAGCGTGAGCTGAGTGTGCACAGGGGTTCCAGTGCACCCTCGGCTCTGATGTAGCAGAGATAAGTGTGCACAAGGGTTCCAGTGCACCCTCGGTTCTGATGTAGCAGAGCCGAGTGTGCACAAGGGTTCTAGTTCACCCTCGGCTCTGCTACATCTGATGGGCTGACCGGCACATGGTGTAGTTGAGCAGAACTGGCTCAACACTGCTGAGTCTCTGCATACCCATAGGAATGCATTGGCCAGCCTTCGGCCAATCAGCACTGGCTCTGCCGTAGGAGGCGGAGTCTAAGGTCGGACCTGAATGGAGACTGGTGTGGAGCGATCTTAGACTTCGCCTCCTCCAGCAGAGCCAGCGCTGATTGGTCGAATTCCGTACTCTGGCCAATCAGCGCTGTCCAATGCATTCCTATGGGAAAAAGTTAGCTTGCAAAAATCGCAAGCTGACAGGGATTTCCATGAAATAAAGTGACTTTTATGCCCCCAGACATGCTTCCCCTGCTGTCCCAGTGTCATTCCAGGGTGTTGGTATCATTTCCTGGGGTGTCATAGTGGACTTGGTGACCCTCCTGAGACGGATTTGGGTTTCCCCCTTAATGAGTATATGTTCCCCATAGACTATAATGGGGTTCGAATCCCGTTCGAACACTCGAACAGTGAGCGGCTGTTCGAATCGGATTTCGAACCTTGAACATTTTAGTGTTCGCTCATCTCTATTTATTATCAATCAAATAAATGAAATGACTCTTGTGTTCATCCAAATCTAGTTTTCCAAAAGTGGAAAGTGAAGTAATCACTGTGGCAAGAATCAGGTTGCTGCATAATTACATAAACTCGGTTTGGTTGGCAACTAAATCACTGACTTTACATCAGTTGTAATTTTCACCACCAGATCTACACTGATCTTTACAGGAACCTGTCATGTTGAACATATAATATCATATCTAGCTGCAGTATATTGTAGAACAAGAGAAGATAGGCAAATTGATCAATTGTTTTGCGGGAAAAATATCTATATAAATTGATATTTATTGACTGAAATGTTTGCTGTAATTTTAGGAGTCCAGTGGGCGATCCTTTTCAGTGATTCAGCCGTGGTCATGGGCGTAACTACCCTGCGGTAGCAGCTGCCACAGAGCCCAAGACACTATGAGGCACCTCCATTTCCCCCCCTCTTGCTCACACACAGCTTGCACCCCTATTTCCTCCCTTTTGCTTGCCCACAGCTTGCACCCCCATTCCCCCGTCTTGCTTGCACACAGCTTGCACCCCCATTCCCCCCTCTTGCTTGCACACAGCTTGTACCCCCATTCCCCCCTCTTGCTTGCACACAGCTTGCATGCCCATTCCCCCCTCCGGCTTGCACCCCCATTCCCCCTCTTACTCATACGCACCCCGCACCCCACGTCACCCACTTGTTCACATACAGCCTGCACGCCCATGTACCCCTCTTGGGGGTAGGGGGGGCCCATGTCAAAAGTTCGCCATGGGGCCCCACCTTTCCTAGTTACGCCACTGGCCATGGTGTCTGTAGTTATCTCTGTATGTACTCTAACGCTAAGGCCTCACATTGCGGAAAAGCAGCGTTTTTGGTTGCAGATTTTGCTGCGGTTTTTTGAGTCAAAGTCAGGAGTGGATTGAGCAGAAGGGAGCAGAAGCTTCCTATATATTTCCCATTGCTCTTGTACCCACTTTTGCCTTTAAGTAAAAAAAAACGCAGCAAAATCTGCAGCAAAAAAAGCTGTTTTTACGCAACGTGGGGTCTCAGCCTTAAATACAGGAAAAACTGCTAAGCAATAAGGGTGATCACCCATTGGACTAATAACTACAGAAAGATCAGAGCAGACATTTACAAATTATACTGATCCTTTCCCAAAAAGTCTATATATCAATCTGCTCAGCTACAGACTGCACTGTATTTTTGATGGAGACAGCTTCTTTTTAAAGTTTTAAAGTCATTCATACTACGGAAAATGAAGAGGAATATGGGGATATACCTGCCTAATCAGCGTGGAGACTTATACTGCAGACGTCGCGGCTGAATCAGTGGGGGAATATGCAGCAAGGTCGAATATGACACTTGGGTCCCTTCACATGGAGTTTTCGCTCCGTGTATTCTGTATACGCTCCGCTCATTTTGTTCATTTAACACGTGAAAAATACACATGTAAAATGCAGTTAGCCATTGAGTTTAATGGCATGTTCGTATAACGCGAGCAATAAGACGCGCGTTATACGAACATGCCATTGAATTCCGTGTGAAGGGGCATGCTTCCATTGTTTTCAGTGGTAGGCAGAATCAAAGTGGAATGTACAGATGTTTTAGGACAAAATCCGCCATAAAATCAGATTCTGCCATGTTTCTAATATCCAATCTGCAATATGTCAACATATTTAAAACAATATTATTATCTAGTAACTTTGGTTAATCCAGGCTTTAGGTTGCTGTTTTTTCGTGACACGACTATTTGGGCTCATGCACATACCAACATCTGTTTGATAGGACACAGAGTTCCTCAAGTTTTGTATTATGGAGCCATAAACACTCAGAAAGCCACCATATGGCACCTCCATTTGGCATTGTATATTCCCAGAGGATAATACCTTTATAATACAGCATAAAATGGCACATTCAGCGATATTTATTCCTCATAGTAACAGAGAGGTATGGTATGGCCCCACATCACACTTTGGGGGCGGAATTCAGCAAATGGTTTCCATAGAAACAAATGATGTAATTTGTGCCTAATTTAATTGTTTATTACTATTATTCATATTCATCTACCTTTTGCGTTCTTTGCTGACAGATTTGCACCTATATAGTAATAATATCAACCTCTTGTATAAAGTGGGTGTGGCCTACTTGGAGTTGAGAAACTAGTGAAATTCGCCAATTGCGCTCATTATAAAAGCCGCAATTCTGGGTGCTAACTTGCTCCACCCGAACTATGGTGTAAACCTCTTGCCTGGTTCAATATACAAACATTACCCCTCCCTCCACCCACCCACCCCCCCAAAAAAAAAAAAAAAAGTCGCAATACTACAGATTTTGTGCCAAATTATAAATGACAGCAGAGATGAAGAGGGGTGAGAGGTTTTCTAATTCCTTAACACCTCTAGAGTAATGGATACAATGACTGACTGGAGACATTACGCACGTCAGTTTCCAAAATACTGTTTTGGATTTTTGTTTTTTTTTAATTGAAATAAATTCATCGAGGATTTGGGACTATTTTATGGATTTGTTGCAATTTGTACCATCTAATTGATAATCGATAACTTGGAAAGTTAAAGTGGTTTTCCACAGTGGAAAAGTGGAGTGTCCACATGTAGAAATTTGACTCTGAATTTGGTGGGAATTTGAAGCAGATTTTTTCTGCTTGTCAAAAATTGACAAGAATTTTGATGCTAAATTTGAAGCAGATTTTGACAGTGAATGTGAAGTGTTGCCACTGTATTTTGCCTATTTTGTCTTTATTGAGCAAGGCCAAATTCCAAATTCTGTGAGCGGATTTTGAAAAATTCTGCGGCCAATTCCAGATCAGTCACTTCAATTGGACTTTTCAGGGGGAAGAATCATGAAGATGCCTTTTTTCCCACTAGCTGAAAAAATCAGCTACTGTCTCCCGTTGAAATGAATGGGAAACAGATTTGAGATGAAATTTGAGGCAGATTATGAAAAAGATTCCACCTCAGATTCAGGGTTCTACATATGAACACCCCCTAACCATATTTAGATTAGTAAACAATTAAAAATTAAACATTTTTGAAAATATCAATAACTATAAATTTTGAATTGTTTTAAGATTGTCTCTAAACCACATTCATGGTGACAGTCTGTTGTCTTGAACAGTTGCCAAAGGATACGAGAATGAAGGCAGGAACTTTCTAGGGTCTGTCAGTCGTCAGAAACCCAGCCATGAGTTCCTTATGGTGGACAGGTTATCAGACAAGGACAGCGCATGCGCAAGAAAATAATCTGGCCACAATATGGAAATAATGGCTGGATTTCTGACAAGTGCAAGACCATAGAAACTCAACAAGACAACAGACTGTCACCATTCAGATGACTGGAGAAAAATCTTTAAAACTCTGCAAAATTATTAATTAATTATTTATATTAAATATATTTGACAATTTCCCCTATGAGTGTTGTATTATGATTTCATATTAGGACCATCTGCATGCGCCCTAGCAATATGACAAATCATGCTGAAGACATTTCATCTAAGTTCATATCATATTGAGGATTGTCACAATTCTTTGTCATACTTTGTATTCACCTTTCAGACTTTTAGTCTACATCCATAGTATGTATTTAGAGAACGATAAGCAGGGATATACACATCATAGCATGGAGTTTCACAGCATAAACTTTGCCAAAACATGTTTACCATGTCTATTTACTGGTCTATAACCAGGGCCGTAACTTGAGGGGGTGCAGAGGGTGCAGTCGCACCAGAGCCAGGACCCTGTAATCTTGTACATCAAACTTTATTTTCCAAGAGACTGTGCTGAGGTGACACAAGTAAGACAAAGGGAAGAACGCATCACATCAGATGTGGAGTGAGGAGACTCTCCTAAACATTCCAAGTGAAAGCATCTGCTGCTGACTTGGCCAACTCAGACATAAGAACGGTTTATTACATACAATGTCTTAAGATGCACAGGAATTAAATACACAAATTCTGCTCCGTATTTGCAATCTGTACCTAGTCCTATATAAAAAAAAAAGGCACTAAACATTGTTAAAATACTGTAGTATGCACAAAATTCCTAAAAACCTTGTCATAGTGTGTTTTGGCTTAAAGTGTTAATTTTTATAGTGACCCTCTACAGTTTTTACAAGTGAGCAAGTTTCCTCCTCACCTCCCCCCACGGCAAGAAGGATCTGTCAGTACTTTTCTGCTTTTACTGAGTTATTTTCATCTCCCCCTCGGCTAGGCCACCTCACCCCGCTTTGCTCCCTATACTAGCCAACATCTAGTCAGCAGAGTTAGATGAAAAAAAGAGGGTTTAGCACAAGCCCTTGCACAGCACATTCCCAGCTCAGTCCATACAGCCAGCTCCTTAACCTCTCAATATGAACAATGAGAAGTTCTGAGGTTTAGTTCGCAGCTACCAGAGGTCAACTCTTACCTATGTTGGCACTGCCAAGTTGCAAATCAGTGATAGAGACCAAGAGGGCGCATTTTAAGAGGAATGTGATCCACTGGGAGATAGCTGGATGCCTGCTGCTGAAATACATTCTAAAACTAACCTCCGGCTCTCCTGCAAAAGATGCAGGGGAGAGAGTGGGAGAAAGGAGGGAGGGAGGAGAATCCAAAAAAAAAGGGAGGGCTAAGTGAACAGATGAAAAACGTCTGTATGCCTCTGCTTGTGTGAGTGTTAAGTCAATGGGCTGGATCAGACATTACGTAAGCAAGTGTGAAAAACTGGGGGAAGATCTAAAAGAGGGAGCAGCAACTTTAAGAAACTTTTCTTACTTCTGTCTTCAGGCATTTGTTTGCGAGAAATAGTGAAGGTTGTCTTAGAAATCCTTTAACGTTTACTTCCTTTATTATTGTGTACAGTTAGGCAGTATACAAATACTCATACAAAACAGTACCAGAGTGTGGCCATGGGTCAAAGATTCTCTTACGCTAGCCTAAAAAACTATTTTGTACAACACGTTGCAAGACTAGTATACTGTATTAAGCAGAAGTGCTACAATGTTACAATAAATTACCACTATATGGTGCCAAACCATCTGAGATGTGCCCTTCAGTAGGGCAGACGAAACATAGTTTTGGTGTCTTTTTTTCTAACTGGTTGATAACAAAAGAAAATTGCTGATAAGACACATACTGTGGTCAGTGACCTCTAATGGGCTATCTTCTGTTTTCACCATGAAATCCTGAAACAAGGAGTATTGATTTTAAGACAACTTGTATCTGGTTTTGTTTCCCATTCAAACCAGACACATGTTGGGCAGAACACAAGACAAACCTGTCCAAAAGTTTGAGACAGATGATGGAACACATTAATGCTGGCCACAGACATAAGATAACTATTGTCTATCATCAGGGGTGAAACTAGCCTCTATGCTGCCTGAAGCAAAGCAACCTATAGAAAGATGCCTCTTCCCCCGCAAAATATCTGACTATTTGGTTTTATTATGAGGGCCCCCCAGCTAAAAGTTTGGGGCTTTGCACTATTTTACTCTAGGATCTCCTAAGACCCTATAGTATAATAAGGGGGAACTCAGGGGTGGTGGTTAGCACTGCAGCCTTGAAGCGCTGGAGTCCTGCGTGCAAATCCTGACAACGTCTGCAAGGAGTTTGTATGTTTCCCTCATGTTTTGTGTAGGTCTCATCCGGATACTCTAGTTCCTTACCACACTCCAAAGACATACTGATAGGGAATGTAGATTGTGAGCCCTATATGGGACAGTGACTGACAATGTCTGCAATGCACTGTGGAATATGATAACACTACATAAGTTATGCCCGGTTCACATTAGCGTTTGGTTTCCCTCCGGAAGGAGTCCGCATGAGGATCCCCCCCCGAACGGAGTACCAACGCAACTGCAAGCACTGTGCAGTTAAGCACACAGACCCCATAGACTATAATTGGATCCGTGTGTTTGCCGCACACTGCCCACACGAGATTTGTGCGGGCAGTGCGTGGCAAGCACACAGACCAAATTATAGACTATGGGGTCCATGTGCTTAACTGCACAGCACTTGCAGTTGCCTTGGTATTCCGACAGACCCTCGGAAGGAAAGAGTGGAGGCCAGAATGGAAAGGAGCAGTAATTGTGATTGTACTACTAACATCCATGTTTGACCTGGTTGAATGTACAAAGCAGGGGAAAAAATGCCAGGTAAAATCATAAGTCATAAGCTATGATCGACAGTTTCTACACAAGTTCAGAAGGTGGGTGGTAGGACAAGGAAGTATGCATGACATATATCTGACTCCTCGCCCTGCCAGGTCACTGGACTTGTTTAGTTTCTTTAAGCAAACATGAAGAAAATCAAGATTTAGGCTAAATGAACGCAAACATGTGCAGCAATGGGTCTGGGGAAAAACTGCACGGATAGCACATGGATCATATCAACGGACTGGCTGTGTTCTCCTAGAATGTAAGCTCTTGCGAGCAGGGCCCTCACTCCTATTGTTTGACATGACTATTTCTTTGTCACATTGTAATGTCTCATATTGTCTGCTCATACTGTATGTCCTCTGATTTGTAAAGTGCTGCAGAATATGTTGGTGCTATATAAATAAAGTTATTACTTATTTTAATTATTCCATGGACCCATTGATTTTCTTCACTGAGCCAATCACAAAATGGTATGGGACCTGTCTTAAGTTTTGCCCTGGGATCAGGGCTTCATACATGGATCTAGACATGGGCTGATGAGAATTTTTGGACAACATTGTAGAATTTGTTGGACTATAAAATATTCTATATTGTCAAATGTGGCTTCACCTATGGGAGCATTGGGCAAGGTTCACAATAACTAATTGGTGGGTAATTGAGTGAAATTCTCGCACTAGAAATATCTCAGTTATCATATCTGAAATACTTTTTTTTTATCCTTTGATAGTAACTAGCTGATCCTCTTGTCCACACAGGGATAAGCTTCTGTCAGACATGTTTGTCAGTGGCCTTCTATGCTACCTCTGATCAGGACACATGTACCACTTAGCCAAGGTGAGCATGCGTGTGTGTGGGCACTGTGGGGAATTCAGCAAAGATAGCCATTTTGCAGACAGCTCTTATGTGTATGGCTAGCTTTTAGGCCTTATTCACATGTACTCATTTCCTATACTTATTACATCCACTTGTTTACAGACACCACAGGTACACATTCATTTCAATGCGTTTATGCAGACATTAGTGGGGGGTTTTGTGGATTGTAATGAAAGTTGATGGACCCATGAAAAAAAAATGGATGACATCCATGTGACATCCATTTTTCATGGATCCAGAATAAAAATATTAAAACAAAAGAAATTGTTCTGCTTTTTACAGGCATGATAAGTATGGAAAACCGCCAGTATCCAAAAATAGCATTATTTTTCCCTTTACATGCTAGGAATAGGATCAATAGCAACTGTGGCATGAAATGTAGTTAAATAGAGAGATAGAAATCCTTCTGCCTGTCTCTCACACCCCGTCCCCCTCCTAAAGTGTTTGAGGGGTGCCAGGGTTTATCTGCCATGTACAGAAGCGTATTAGGTGCAACTAGAGACTAGGTCTAATATACTGGATGTCAGAGTAAAACTGACATGTACAATAGCTGATAATACAGAAGTATTGCAGAGTATAAAGGTGATCACATGTTCCTAGAGGAACTTATATAAAATAAAAAATATATTGTCCTGAAGGACAATATAAGCTGTCTTTAAGGGTTTAAAACCCATACTGCAAGTCTCTGGGGTGGGGTTTTGTTCTTGTCATGTGGATGAGATTTGTTTATGTATTGTCCTTAGTACTGCTACTGTAGATAACAGTGGGTTAGCCACTGGTAAGTTTGTGATGGCAAACCAGATGCCGTTCTAACCCATGTAGTCCCAGATGGTTGAGCTGAGATATAGACATCTTCTTTATTTTTAATAGTTTTGAGGACATTCTGTTGGTCAACATTATGGCTGTCTGGTTTGACCAAAGTCATATTTCAAGGATCTTTAAAAGTCAATATCTTGACTAACCAGGTAAATACCTGTAAGTGACACAATGAAGTCAGTCCTCGTCCTATAGGAGGATATCTAGCTTGCATATATTTTATGAGAGAATGCTGCCCAGGAGAGTTTCTATTATCTGGACTTTGGAAAATATAGCCATGTGGTCACCCCCTCTACCTCATAGATCGTAAGCTCTTGTGAGCAGAGCCCTCAGTCCCATTGTGTGAAGTGACTTATTACTCTGTAATGTTTCATTTTGTCTGTACTTGAACCCTAGAATTTGTACAGTGCTGCGGAATATGTTGGTGCTATATACATATAATGTATTATATAAATAATAATATTAATAGTAATAATAAAAATAATAATATTAAAGGGTTTGTCCAGGATAAACAACATTTGGGGCAGAGAATAGTTGTGGATTAAAACAGCAAACAAACATTACTTAGGGAACGTTCATACTACCATCATGGACATCTGTTGCTGCCATGCACTCTTCATTTGCATCTGTTCCTAATGGAAGATAAAGGTCCTGCATGTACAATTTTTCTTTGTCAGAAAAGTAAAAAACGTGACATAAGAATTCTACCGTCATATATATATTTTTTTTTTACGTGAGTGAATGCAAATAGACACCAGAAGAAAAGGTCTCCATCTGTATTAGTCACGTAATGTCCATTGCTCTCATCCTATTATGTATGATGTATAGCAGTGGTGTGAACCTACCCAAATCTGTTAATTGACCTGTGTTCAAGTGCAGCTATTCCAGTTCTGCTGGCAATTGCGTGTTTACATGGTAGAAGCATTGGCATCACATCAGCAATATGTGACTACTGCAGCCAGGACCTGGACAGATTGCCATGAGACCAATGATCATCGCTGATCTCATGTGACGTATGCCAGCGGAGTCTTGTTAAGCCTGGGTCAGAATAGTGGTGCAGGAGAGGTAGTTGATTCATCATGTAAGTAAGGCTGGTTTAGTTATTTTATACCATTCTCTGCCTTTGTCACAGTTTTTGCTAAGCATTGACACCCCTTTTAGCAACCCATATATACTGGAAATACTGTGACTAGGTAATAGCAGCATCTATCCACCAAGCCCGTACTCCAAAATCACTAAGTATTATCGGCTATGCTCTCACATTTCAGATAAACCTAGAGGCAACCTCACACTGGACCTGCAGACCCATGTTTCTTCATTCCCCACACATATCAAGTTTTACTTCTGAAATTCATCTTTTCTCCATTGGAAGCCTTTTGGCAGACAGCTGGTAAAAGCACCAAATCTATCTCAAAAATTCATGGTTCATGGATGATTCAATAATCCAGTAATCCGTAGTGAGATAAAGTATAGCAATCTAGAGACGTCTTAAAAAAGTGAATATAGATTGAAATGCAGGATTATTACAATAAGAAAATGGCTCAATCAAACCTTCTTCCCATTCCTTGTCAGATGGAAAAGAACATGTTATACTATTGAAGCCATGTGTTACTTGTAAAAAGAAGGGGGAAAAGTTGCCTCTAATGTCAAATGTATGCTAAGCATATGTTTAACGTTAACATGTATGTGTTAACCACTAGCACGTGATAAAGAATTTCAACCTAAACCATGAATATATGATACCAAGAACTGACAACAGTCTAACCACTGGAGAAATGGCAGTCCATAAAGTGCTGAGTATTATAGCTCTCCCATATCAACCTCATGGGGGACGTTACATAGAAAATAAGCAAGAAACCTTAAAGGGGGTTTGGTATAGCTTCCAATAAAAGTGCCAGTTAGTGGTGTTTAATAGGAGCAGGATCACACCCGTGTGACTACCATCCAACAAAACAGTCTATCGATATGCAAATCAGCCGGCAAGTGCTCTTGAGGCGGAGCCTAATTTACTACATTCGGCAAGGTTCACATTTGTGCTTGTCTCTTGCCAGCGGACCTGAATGAGGGCGGGTTGACACCAGCACCCGGTCTCCGCTTTAGGCAATCCAGTAGGTTTCCGTATTCTGCCCCAAGACACTGGACGGGACGGAAACCTGGCAGTCAGTTTTCAAACTCATTCACTTGAATGGGATTGCAAAGTGACTGTCCATGAGCGACTTGTGCCTCTCTGAGGCGGAAACCAGTTTTTTTTATAACCGGAAATCGCCCTAAATGTACCTTTACAATCTTTCATAACAACGACTTCTTATATGTACAACTATTCATAACTGGTATTTAAAAAAATTAAAAAAAAAAAAAGAATAACTTGGTGATTCCTCCATATGTGAAAGGCTTGTTCCAGGATTTAGTAAAAATAAAAAAACTAATATTAGGGAATATGATTAAAAAACTTGGCAAATCTCCATAAACTCCGGTGTTACTCTTCTAATGGTCCCTGCCAGTCTCTATTCACTCCCCTGCTGATGTGGCTTCAATAGTGATGCCTACACGTATGTTATAAGAACAGTGATTGGTGATTACCTGCCACCACCATGTGCACATGTATACACAGACACATAGAAGGTTGATGGAAGAAGAAATCTACACGGTCCAATTATATATTACTTCCATTTTATCTTATGGTAGACATGTTTATCCCAGGCATGTTCACATTCACTTACTGAAGATTTCCCAACTGCGTCTGCTGGAAGTTTGTTTCAGGCTTCAACTACTATTTCAGTGAAATAAAATTCTCTAACATTGCTTCCGATTTTCTCCCCCTTACCTACTAATTTCAGATTGATATTATGCCAAATATGTTCCATGTAATAGCTACAGGAATGTAAACAGAGACTAGCAAGGAACAGGAACCGTAAGGGATTTACAAATCAGTAGCCGGATAAGCTATGATATCTTATTGGACTGAAGGGTCAATACATAAAGGTCATGTTTATAGTGAGAGTGTCTTTGTACACATTTCAATTGATAAGATCATTTACTCAGTTTATATTTGTGCTAGCAAAAACACTACCTTATATGCAAACAGCAGCCATAATCCCATAAAAGATTTTATATGTGAATGGAGCTGTAATACCAGTCACAACCACTGGACAAGAGTAGTGCTGTTTCATGAAGAAAACAGACAGGAGGGAGGCATCATACAACATTGTACCTGCAGAGCTCACATGGAGAGATTATAGTCTCCTACTCTGCATGGTGCTTTAGGACCATATGTTTTTTAAGTTGAGTTAGGGCACATGTTCAGTTATATTGTGCAGTTTTTGAAGCCAAAACTAGCTGTGGTTTAAAAACATTGAAAACCTATAAAAGACAGAAAGTAATATTTATTCCAACCCCCTCCTGTATCTTGGCTTTAAAAACTGCATTGAAAAAAACTGATCGAGTGTCATTACCCTCAGGATTAAGCACTTGGTCAAAAAGTGCCAAAGCAATTTTTGATGCCATTTTTTTAAGCCAAAGTCAGGGGTGGATCTTGCAGGAATAAGAAATGTAGTTTAACTTTCTCATTGCTTCTAAATCTGGTTTTGACTCCAAAAAAATATATGAAAAAATGCAGCAGCTTGTTTCCATGTACAAACCCTTAGGCCGGGTTCAGACAGGGTTTTTTGGACCGGATTTTGAGGTGGTGGCCGCCTCAGAATCCGGTCCATGAAACAGCTATCTGCGACTGGATGGTGGTGCAGTACATTGGCATCCAGTTGTGGCATTCCGCTCCAGATAGTCGGGAGGGAGTGTCATGAGGCGGACGTCTGCAGCTGAATCAGCCGGATCATCAGCTGGATGTTCTGAGTTTTATAGTAACATTTTATTGGAAAAACAGCCAGAAAAAGTGCCAGTAAAACTTTAAGTAACCAAACAATGGCAAGGCAGAAATGTGTCCAAAAGCAAAAACAACTATAACTTTTAAAAATACCCATGTAAAAACCTCAGTGTCCAAGTAGCCTAAGGTCAGATGTAGGGGATACCACATAATCTATCAGTATCTTTTAAGAGCATACGGGTTGCTTGCAAAGGTTGCCCGTAGTTAAATTCAGATCCAGAACCCCATCGCTACAAGGTAACATGTTCGGGGGATATCGTCACTCCATAGGGAGAGACCACTATATAGGTGTGTGGAGTCTTATTAAGCCATTAGCTCTCCACTGTGCAAGGGATCATGGGAAGAATATGCAAATCTGTCTTCCATGATGCAATTAGGAAGACAGTGCCTCAGTATGTGCGGGGGTTTCGATGTGTTTGCATCTCTTCAGCCCGGTGTAGAGAGTACTGACCTGGTAGAGGTGAGAGGCTATAGATGGGGTCGGGGGGATATCGTCATTCTATAGGGAGAGACCACCATCGGTTGAGATACTGAACCTGGTAAAATCCCAGCATCATTGCGAACACAAGGCCTCTGGAAGGTCAGGCATGATGTTAAAGGGAGCGCCCCCTATAGGGGTGCATAGCTGAGGTTCTGTCTTCCTAATTACATCATGGAAGACAGACTTGCACATCCTCAGCTAGCGCCCTCTATTGGTGTGCACATACTGAGGCACTGTCTTACTAATTACATCATGGAAGACAGATTTGCATATTCTTTACAAGGTAACATAGCAGCCACCATATTACCCAATATAAAGACCCTCAATATAACCAATATCTTGGTTTCCTGGATTAGATTTTTTTTTCTCTTTCCAATACAGCAGTTCTTTACTAGTTCAGTTCTAGCTTTTGTGGGCAATAAACAGCACTGAACATTAGACAAGGGCATCCAGGCTTTAACACTACCCTGAATCATGTCATGTAATCCACCTACACACTGCAGCAGCGCCACCACTTAACCCCCTTTTCCGGAGTTCTCCCCCCTACATATTCCAGAACTTGACATGACCCAGTTCAACTCTACACATTGCTTTGTTCCCAATTTCCATATAATTCTTTGTACAATTCAGTGAACAAACTATCGCTTGCAATTATCATTGTAACTTATTACCAGTGGTATATATAAGTACATATTATTGGGGATGTGTATACTGTTTCATATAAAATGGAAGCATGGATACAATCATTGAAACATATTGAATGCTACTCAGCCATTGTACTTTTCAAATG
Organism: Leptodactylus fuscus; assembly: GCF_031893055.1. Taxonomy (NCBI): domain Eukaryota; kingdom Metazoa; phylum Chordata; class Amphibia; order Anura; family Leptodactylidae; genus Leptodactylus; species Leptodactylus fuscus. Next base: position 116,899,980 of record NC_134270.1, on the reverse strand, counting down.
ACAGAAACTATAACGTATACATGATTTTGCACAGTTCCCTATACTGTACAACTCCACAACCAGCCAGTCTCACCCCCTGCTGAATTGTTACAGGAAGCTCTCTGTCTCTCGTCTCTCCTCCCCCCCATTTGGCTTCCTACAAGGCATCAAATAATACTTTATTAGAACCAGATGGAGATTTTGGGATGGGGCGGGGAAATGTGGGGGAATGTAGACACCATTGTAGCAAACACTGCAATTTTTGTAATCTTCCCTTTTTTCCATTATCAGCTGCAGACAAGGAGAACAGTATCTGCAGGACGTTTATGCATAGACCATTAAACTACATACAAACTTTTATGTATGTCTATACATCTCTGCTTTGTGAAGGTATCTTTAAGAAGGAGGAATATGTTGCTGGATGAGGATCCTGATGTTTAAAACAGATGTGAGCAAAGCCATCAACTTAAATCTTCTCTGCAAAGGGAAAGGGGGTGGGGGAGTGCTCCTTTCCAGCTGCCGCTCAACTGTGGACTGACCACATAAGCCTGGCTGCCATGTGGGACCAAAAGGTGAACCAGTGATCTGATCATAACCACCCACTGACATTCTTTAAAAGAAATAGGAAAAATTTTCTGCAGTGATTCCATATGTAAAGCGCCATGATTCAGCAATATTTATTTGGTTGGAATGCACAAAAATCTTAACAATAAAATAAGTTATTAAAATATGTTGTGCAAAAATAAAAATTCTTGTTATCATTAGCATTATTGGTAAATGTTCATCCAACTTTACTATACCTGTTGATAATATTGAACTTGTGTTGGAAAAAACTATTCTAAAAATGTTCTATCGTCAGACCAACAAGAATAATAACAGACACAAAGTCGGGCAGATGGGGGACTGGTATCCGATCTCTCCAGTGGCGTAATTAGGAATGGCGGGGCCCGTGGTGAACTTTTGACATGCCTCCCCCCCCCCCCCCGACCGACACCAACGCCCTCGACTGACCCCCTCGTACGCATTTCTGCGCATTCTATTATGCCCCATAGTGGCCCCTTAACACACTATTATCCCCCATAGTGGCCCCTGCACACAGTATTATCCCCCATAAGATAAGATAAGATATTCCTTTAATAGTCCCACAATGGGGAAATTTCAGTGATACAGTTTCATAGATGGTACAGTAGTATATAACAAGAGAGAAACACATACAAGCTCATGGCAGAGAAATCCTAGGAATCAGAGCAACTAAAAAAGAAAGAAACACAGACACACTGCAGGATCATTTAGTTCTCTGTGCGGATTGATGTTAATAATAATAATAATAATAATAATACAGCCGACTTGGTTGTAGGACACGAGGAGGGGGGTCACAGCATGTAGATATAACAAGCAGAAATTTTTGCAGAGGTGGGGGACATAGTCAGCTATTATGATAACATGTGGTAGTTCTTGGTAGGTGGTGAGATCTGCTCACAGCTGATAGTTTGGTATCTTGCATCAGCACTATTGTCCTTTTAACCACAAAAAAAAATGCCCCAAATGTCCTTTGTCACAAGCCCTCCTCCTTCTTCCTCCTTACCACAGTGTTCTACTGCCCCAAGGAAGTCAGAGACCATCCAGGTATACATGGTGCTGCTCTCTTGCCAAGCTTCCATAACTCCTGGGGTAGGTAGGTGATTGTAGGTTCCCAGGCTGTAGCAGAGTCCTGCGTGTCCACAGTAGAAGAAAGAAATACCAGTCAGCTGTAGCATCTTCACACATCAGCAACAGACACCAAAAATCATCTCCTTGAAGAAGAAGTCTACACTTCCATGTAGGTTTTCCTCCATGCTGCATGGAGAGCCATGCTGTCCTAGCTGGGGGGATGGTAACAGGCACATGTGGAAACCAGCTGAACCAGGTCTTGAGTCCATGCTTTACAATGGAAAACAAAAGGAACAAGATACTCCACAGGGTCTTCCATTCGATTTATAGTTGCTAATTCATAGTGCTAGATTGCTTGGTTACCGGATTCTTGAAGATACAGAGGAAAAGAGTAAAAAAGGAAAGAAAAGTTTGCTCCCAGCTTGGAGCACTGCATCAAGGCAGCCAAGCCCCTCAGGGGGGCGGTGCCAAAAAAGGGGCCCCTGCACACAGTATTATCCCCCATAGGGGCCCCTGCACACAGTATTATCCCCCATAGTGGCCCCAGACCCCAGAGTATAATAATCGGAGACCCAGGGGGGAGAAAAACATAAAAAACCACTGTTACTTACCTGTCTCCGGCTCCTACGCAGTCTTCTCCACTGCCTTCTCCTCTGCCGTCCTTGTTTAATGACGTCTGACGTCACATGACCCGGGACGCAGGCCGGGTTCATGTGACGTCAGAGACATCAGAAAGGACATCAGGCAGGATCGTGGAGAGGTAAGTAACATGTTTTTTATGTTTCTTACCTCTCCCGAGCCGCCGATCATTATACTCGGGGGTCTGCAAAGACCCCCGAGTATAATGATAGCAGCAGTAGCGGCTGTCACCGGGCCCCTAATGTCCCAGGCCCTGTGGCAGCTGCCTCTGCTGCTATGGCGGTAGTTACGCCACTGGATCTCTCATAAGTGACCACTGCTGTGGTGAGCAGTGTTTGGAGGTGTGGGTAAGTACTGTATATTGAATTTATGGGCACCAAATCTTCACAAATGTAACCTCATGTCAAAAGCGCTGCAGGAAAAACCGTCATGTGTTACCGTCACGTTTTTTCCTGAAGCACTTTTTTGCTGCAGCCCGCTATGTGGGGTCTTAATAAAGCAAAATGCCACTTTAATTAAATGAATTGCTCCCTTATATTATGCTACTGATTCCCCCTAACATGAATACTGCACCCCTAATGACCCCTTATATAAATAACCTCCCCCTTGTATACATAATGCCCCCTAATAGCCCTTATATAAATGACCCCCCCTATTTTGTTCACAATACCCCCTTTTCTAAATAACCCCACTATCGTCCTAAGGCCCCTAATGAAACTTCCCTTATAACTCCCCCTCCTAACCATTCCCTTATACTATTAAAAACAGACAACTGCACTAAAAAAAAAGAAGTTATACTCACCTACCTGCATCCTGATGAATGGAGTCTCTGCTGCCTTCTTTTCTTGGCCCGCGTTAGCGTAGGGTCCACATAGGACGTCAGCGTCTTGATGCAGGAGGATACGATGCTGATGTCATTGCACCGGCGGCCTATGCCAAGACCTGCTGTCTGCTCTCAGTGTCTTGTAAACTGTAAGCTTTAAGTGACTTGTGGTTTACAAGACTGTTAACTTGCAGGATGGATTTTAACTAGATTGGTGTCTACAGACACCGATCTAGTTAAAAGTAAAGCATTAATGGTGGCCCCGGGGTGGACCCCACAAATTCCGTGGGCTCGGGGCAGCCGCCCCACCCTTCCGCTAGCTACATCTCTGGAAAGCTGGCATTCCAGTTGGTCCCATAAATGCTCAATTGTCGATAGAGTTGGTGACTGTGCAGGCAAAGGAAATGTTGCAATCTGGCATTCCTGACAAGGCCCAGTGTCTAATCTGATTATACTTTAAGCTATTATTTAGATATCTGCTTGATATACAACTGCATTCTGAGTCTTGTAGCAACCCAACATTTGTGTGTGTTATTTTTTTGGCAATGGGTGAACTTTTTGTATGAGTTCCTCACTATTTTCAAGATCTCTGGTTTTAAAAGGAGTTGCACATTTTAGATTTATAAAAATATGTTCTGGTTCAGTTAATTGTATGTTTTTGGGTCATTTAAAGAACTTTTTTTAGGCCACGACATGCTTGGAAGGTTTGGAGATTTTTGTGGTTTTTTTTCCTACCGTAAAAGCACGTATTGACCTTTCAACACCACTTCACAGTTTATATATAGATATATGGTCTACATATAAATTTACCATTGCAAGATTTGTAATCCTGAGATACAAATATATTAAAATCTGAAGTTGTATTCATAGTAATAATAATAATAATAATAACAACTTTCTTTATATAGTGCCAACATATTCCGAACACTTTACAAGTCAGAGGGTAGATGAACAGACAGTATTTGACATTATAGTGTGACAAAGAAGTGTCAAACAATAATAGTGAACGACCTGCTCAGTAGAGCTTACAATCTATGAGGAAATAGGGAGACACAAGAAGTTTGTCTCAGGAATAATACTATTGAGGCTGGTCTATGAACAGCCTCAATAGTAACATAGTGAAAGTCCCATAGACTGCAATACAGTCAATAAAAATTTGATAAAATAAAAAAAAGTTATGGGTGTCAGAATATGGCGACTTTAAGAAAAAAACCATTTTTTATTTTTTTTGGCTCCTTTCCAATAGATGCGCTGAGCATTCACTCTGAAGCTCTGTTGGCCAGTCACTGAGATCCTGCTCCATGTGAGGCACCAGCAGTTAGGCTTGCTCCCTAAGCCTGTGATTGGACCCGAGCGGTCACATGGGGCGCCGTTGTAATAATGTTATCACACCCTACGTGACCGCTGAGGCCCAATCACAGGCCCCAGCAGTGACATCTAGGGAGCCTGATTTCAGTTGCAAGGAAGAAGAGGAGCGGGGATACACATAAGAGGTGAGTATAAGTGTTTGTTATTTTTAATCACTTCCCCTGGGCCTCTGATTATTATACTCTGGGGTCTGAGGTGGCTCCGGAGTATAATAGTAACAAACCAGCTCTAGGGGATGGGAACATATTGGAACATATTATACCATGTGGGGACCACTGTGGAGTATATATTACTGTGTGGGGGCCACTATGTAGCATATAATACTTTGTGGGGGCCACTGTGCAGCATATAATATACTGTGTAGGGTCCACTGCAGGGCATATAATACTGTGTGGAGACCACTGTGGAGCCTCTAACACTGCATGGGGACCACCACAGAGCCTATAATGCTGTGTGTGGGGCCTCTGCGGAGCAGATAATACTGTGGGGGACCACTGCAGAACATATAATACTGTGTGTGGGCCAATGCGGAGCATATAATGCTGTGTGAGAGCCACTGTGGAGCCTATATTACTGTGTGTGGGCCACTGCGGAGCATATAATACTGTGTGGGGGCCACTGTGGAGCATATGATACTGCGTGGAAGCCACTGTGGAGAATTTTATACTGTGTATATGTTATCTCCACCTCAAAAACATCTCCAGAATCCACTCTTTCCTGATTATAGACACTTATTGTTGCCTTGATTCACTGTTGCCTTGACTACTGTAACTCCTTACTAATCGGTCTTCCCCTCACTAAACTCTCCCCTCTACAATCTATTCTGAATGCAGCGGCCAGGCTTATCTTTCAGGCTAGACGCTACAGCGAGGCCTCTGGTCTTTGTCAGATACTACATTGGCTGCCTATTCAATACAGAATACAATATCAACTCATCACCCTCATCCACAAGGCTCTCCATAATGCTGCACCTCCCTACATTTCCTCCCTCATCTGTCTATCGCCCAACCCGTGCTCTCCGTTCACTCAATGAGATAAGCCTAACATCCCCTATTATCAGAACCTCCCTTTCCCGTATCCAAGACTTCTCCCGAGTTGAGTTTTCTGGAATGCTTTACACCGGACAATCAGATTATCTCCTGATTTCTACAGCTTCAAGTGCAAACCAAAGACACATCTTTTCAGACAGGCCTATCACAATTCCTAATGTAAACCCTTACACAGAATGCCTAAAACGAACCCTGCTCTACTCACTCTCCTGCATTACCCCACATTACCCCCCATATTCAGACTGTGATTTTATGTGTTCAGACATCTGCACATTAAAAGACACTGAGGGATATTGGCTCATATAGCTTTCCATATGTGTAATAATAGTAATCTCTATCACAAAAATGTCTAGATCACTGTATAAGCAACAGGGGCGTAACTTGAGGAGGTGTAGAGGGTGCAGTCACACCTGGGGACCATGAGTCTTAGGGAGCCCATAAGCACTGTCTTAACTTAAATGGTTCACCGCCAATGGGTCCATAATCCTGGGGGTTCATAGGTCACCCTAACTACAGGAAGGCTGATTAAGTTTCTTTGATCTCCTTTCTAAATCCCTTTGATGACTGGCAGAGTCCTCTGGTGAACTGGAGTGAGAAAATTTATGACACTTAGCCTTTCACTGTCAAAAAAGAGAAAATTAACCCTTTCATGCCAAATGGAGCAATTGGTCAAGGACGGATGGGGGGGGTATTTACACAAAGGAGGAGAAAAACAAGTCCCAAACAAAAACGAGGAGACCCCAAGGACACACATCCCCCAATCCACAGCCGACAGTGCGCTGAACTCAGCGCACTGTCAGTTTTCCGGCAGTATATAACACTGCATGTGCCCAAAAGTGGTGAAAGGTCCTCTTTAAGTGTCTACTTATACCACCGATAAGCAATGCTACCCCTGCTACCTCTTGTGTCACTCGCTCTACCTCATAGATTATAAACTCTTGCGAGCAGGGCCCTCAGTCCCACGTGTGAATTGACTATTCTTTTGTAGTGTATCTTTTTTGTCTGTACTTGAACGTTACAATTTTTAAAGTGCTGCGGAATATGTTACCGCTATATAAATAAAATGTATTATTATTATTATAATTATTATTACTATGTGAGGCCACTGTGGAGTGGCACTATTAAGGGCTAGTTCACACGTTGGGGACCGCGCAGGTTTGACACAGAGAGAGATACGGTGAGCCGCGTCTCTCTCTGGTCAAAACCCGCCTGCCACGACCACCGCAGTCACAACTTTCCCCTCCGTAGCCGGCTCAAATGAATGAGCCGACACAGGAGGGTGTTGCCGCTAGGCAGAAGCCGCGGTCCAGCGCGCCGCGGCTTCCGCCTGAAGAAAGGACATGTCGCTTCTTTTCACCGCTAGTAGCAGCCCGCCGCTAGCGGAAAAAAGAAGCCGGCAGTCTGCATAGACCACCATTGTAAAGGGGCGGTTTTTGAAGCGAAATCCGCTGTCAAAAACCTCCCCTTTGCTCACGTGTGAACTGACCCTAACAGTATCAGGCCCTGTTCACACAGTGGAATCTGGCACTGACTTTGTAGCAGATTTCGCACCTAAATCAGCAGCAGATTGAAGCTAATTGGAGGATTGCTGCAGATTCTGCAGCTGATTCGGAGGCCATGGCTTGAGACTGCCCATTGGTTAGAATCATTAATTTGGGCCTAAACAGTGGTGGAAAACCGCAACAGTATACTGATGTTCTGCACCGTGAGAAAATAAAGACGAATCCGAGGCAGATGTCCGCCTCAAATTCTTCCTTACTTTCTGATGTCTAAACAGGTTGTAGCACTTGTATGGAGTAGACTATATTACACTCCACTCCAGTAGGTCTCCCTCAGCAAAAAAATATCCAATTGTTTTTTTTATGCAGTGCGCATGAGTTACTCCAAAAGGAGGCCTCTGGGGATCTGTTGCCCAAGGGCCCACACAAACCTGGATCCGGCCTTGTATACTTGGCTATAAAATGTATTTTTTCACTATTTTCCATTGCTTGGCTGCGTACTTTAAACTGAACGAAGGGGAAAAAGCTGCAGGAAAAAAACCATCTAAACAACATATACAGTTCTCCATAAGAAGTACCAGGTGCAACCTGCAGTGCAATGTCAAGTGCGGAAATACTTGTGTCCTATATAAACATGGTTATAGAATATAGGAATGGAGCTTAGTGTATACTTCATGTCCTTTAAAATGGGTTTGTCATTTTCACATAAAATGTATGTTTATGTATCAACAAAAAGCAACAGTAATTGACTGTATGTTTTAAAACAAAAGAAAATCATTAGGCTCCATTCCAATGGACGGTTTTACTGATAAGTTTCCACCCTTAACATTTGTATTTTCGTCACCTGTCTTTGTATTCACATATTATGTGTGAGAGGTGATAAAGGTTGGATCAGTTGGGGCTACGCTGTACTAATATAGATCCTGAGCTTCCCTAATCCTGTTTACTGCACCACAGTATAGAGGAGTTTTAAAGAAGATAGCTGAGCCCTGTACATCAGCTGTCTCACAGTCATCTGATTTATTCTAGTTAGCAATGCAGATAGATGCGGCATCAGAGCTTTAACTATAGAAAACAGAAATCCCACTGTTGCAAATACCCTTGGGCAAATGCCCCATTGCACTCCTTATGAACCAGTGCTGAAGAGACAACCCAGTGGGGCCTCAAAGATGCCAGCAGTAACAGAAAAATAAACATTTAGTAGAAGTTACATCTCTTCTTACTGGAAGACTGGACATTTTTGTCATATTTATGAGGTTAGTGTTGCCGACAGTGGTTTCTTAGTGGTTTTGAAAGCAGATATTACATGACAGCCATTTCTAGTAAAATTTAAATGGCCAAATATTCTTCCTGAACGTGGCCAAATATGTTACTCCTGGTGCACATAAACCCAATTCATTTTTGCTGAGGTTTAAATAGGCTTGAGCAATCGGGATCAGAAATGTTCGGATTCCAATCGGCGATCGAGTAAATTTCATTATCGCGATCGGAATTCCGATCCTGATCTTTTGGGGTGGGATCGAGATCGGAGATTATTTCCCACAGTGCTTGGCTACTGGCCAAACATTGTGGGTAAAGCTTAGCACCCATACGAATGAATGGAAGTGGCCGGCCACTTTACTCCCTGCGTGTCGGCTGCATCGATTCATTCCTATGGATTTACCGCAGCCTGCCACTCTTCTGCTTCGTCCCTGTTTTACCGTATACTCAGCTGATAAAACAGGGACGAAGCAGAAGAGTGGCAGGATGCGGTAAATCACTGTGTGCTGCGCTGCTGTGAGGACAACAAGGCAAGTTCGCGACTAGATAGATACTACTGTACATTGACTTGTCTATCTGCTTAGACAAGTCAGTGTACAGTAGTATCTATCTACTTGCAAACTTCGCTCAACTTACCTTCACAGGAGTGCTGCTCCTGGCCTCTTCTGGTCCAGTCCTCTCTCCTTCAGAGCTCCCTGTGCCCCACCGCCTCCCTAGACTAGTATTAGGGGGAGTTCACACGGAGTTGGAGGGGGACAATAAATTAATGACAGTTTAATGTCCCCCCTTCCTCTGCCCCCAGTTTCATGTACCCCTCCATCTCTGTCCCCAGTATAATGCCCCCCTCCAGAGCTGCAATCACTATTCTGCTGTTACATCAGGTGTTATACTCCAGTTACATCTAGAGCTGCAGTCACTATTCCACTGTTACATCATGTCATATACTCCAGTCACATCCAGAGCTGCAGTCACTATTCTGCTGTTACATCAGGTGTTATACTCCAGTCACATCTAGAGCTGCAGTTATTATTCCACTGTTACATCAAGTCTTATACTCCAGTCACATCCAGAGCTGCAGTTACTATTCTGCTGTTACATCAGGTCTTATACTCCAGTTACATCTGGAGCTGCAGTCACTATTCCACTGTTACATCATGTCATATACTCCAGTCACATCCAGAGCTGCAGTCAATATTCTGCTGTTACATCAGGTCTTATACTCCAGTTACATCTAGAGCTGCAGTCACTATTCCACTGTTACATCATGTCATATACTCCAGTCACATCCAGAGCTGCAGTCACTATTCTGCTGTTACATCAGGTCTTATACTCCAGTCACATCTAGAACTGGAGTCACTATTCCACTGTTACATCAGGTCTTATATTCCATTTACATCTAGAGCTGCAGTCACTATTCTGCTGTTACATTATGTCTTATACTCCAGTCACCTCTAGAGCTGCAGTCACTATTCTGCTGTTACATTATGTCTTATACTCCAGTCACATCTAGAGCTGCAGTCGCTATTCTGCTGTTACATCATGTCTTATACTCCAGTCACATCCAGTTCTGCTACATCTGAGATGTAGCTGGGTTCAGCACACAGTCAGCTCTGCTGCATCTGACAGTGTAGCAGAGTTCAGCGTGCGCTCAATGCTGCTACATCTGAGATCGGACCAGAATGGAGACTGCTGTGGACTGATCTTAGACTCCACCTCCTCACAGACGAGCCTCCGGCAGAACCAATGTTGATTGGCCAAATGCTGTACTCTGTATGGCATTCAATCAACGCTGGTCAATGCATTCCTATGAGTCAGCTCCCGCATATCACAAGCTGACAGGGATCCCGACATAATACAGTGACTTGGGCATGTTAGATGCCCCCAGACATGCTTCCCCTGCTGTCCCAGTTGCATTCCAGGGTGTTGGCATCATTTCCTGTGGTGTCATAGTGGACTTGGTGACTCTACTGAGTCGAATAGTGGTTTCCCCCTAAACGAGTATTTATTCCCCATAGACTATAATGGGGTTCGATATTCGATCGAACAGTCGAGTATTGAGCGGCTACTCGAAACGAATATCGAACTGTTTGCTCATCTCTAATTATTATCTATCAGCATAAACTGACAGGCATTCTATTAGGACGAGCCTCTGGTCTGGAAGACATTGTGAGGCCCCTGCTGCTATGACAACCATTATGACATCACAAAGCACATGACATCATCAGTTCTATATCACAACCTACATGTCCTGAGTCTGACAGATTCTAGAAGTCCAGTCCAGGTAAGTAGCACAGATATTCTCTCACATAACAAATGCTCGGCCGCTGCTCCATTCATACCGGAGACATTGGCGCTTTTACTCTGCTTTCTCTTACGGATAATGGCGAGGCATTGCTATGGGCGGGGCCAGTGGATCACCAGATAAATCATCATTTACGCCAATTTTTTTTTTTTTTACATAAATGATGAGTGAAATCTAAGAGCAGGCCTAGATATCACTCTGAGTATTTCCCTAGTGACAGACTCTAGAGATAGAATAGGGAGAAAAATATTATATTATTTCTTTTTTAATTTGAGGATATTCTAATGACAAATGGTGATAAATGTTCCTGAGATTTCTCGGTGTTGGTTCCCTGAGATTCGCACGTTCCTTTCTAATAAATAATCCTGTTGTCGGCTTTCGGAGCTCATAATTCTTTTAGTTCCATATCACATCCATTGTTTCTATTCCCTATCATGTAAATGCTGAGCAATTCTTCAACATTCTTTATTGTCATGTAATTCATGCGAGCCCTTGTGTATTCTCTTATAGGTGTATGCCATACAGTATGCAGAGGAGAACAACTGGACGTATAGTATATATATATATATATATATATATATATATATATATATATATATATATATATATAGACAGACATATAAGTATGTTTAAAGGTTGTAAGTAATTACCTCAATTTCCAATATGTGTACAAGGTGTGTGTATATATATATGTATGCACATTTTTGAAGACGGTTAAGTATCTTTCAACAATGATTCCCTTTGTATACAGTGAGTAAGGTGTCAGTAAATATCTGAAAATATACATAGTCAGAGATTGTAAGTAATGTTAGTGATAAATATTTCTATATACCGTATGTGTAAAGTTTAGGTATGTATATCAATAGATTATAGGTCATGTCAGTAATAATGTATATAAAGATACTTATGTTGTGTATATGTATTTTATATGTATATCTGAAATGTGTAAAGTAATGTTATTAATAAGTAAATCTAAATTCATTAGTTATTTATATATGTAGGTATTGTAGGTATTGGCAGTAAAGGATTTCTCTATAATATGTTATGTGTAAGGTTTGTTCATACTTACTATACTTATATAAATGTATAATTAGAGATTGTAAGTAACATAATTATCTGTATATACACTAGGTGTACAGTGTGTGCTTATATCTGTATCTAAATATATTAGTGATATAGTGATGTCTTATCCATAGTCATGCTATACACACATTGTACATCCCATTGACCACTTAGTGTATCTATATGGTATGATTATATAGTTATGCATAAATAAAGACTAAAAGACATGTTAGTAATTAGTACCATTATATACAGTTGTGCTCAAATGTTTACATGCCCTGGCAGAATTTTTGTTTTTCTCATTCATATTCTCTGAAAAAAGGCCAACAAATCTGCCCCTCTCTCTAGATATATATATATAAAATTAAATCTTATACTATAAAATCTAGAGGGTTATTTAGTAAAACTGGAGTTTTCATACAGCCAAGGCCATTGTAGTAAATAGGGATGTCTTATCAATATTGATGTTATACACACACTGTACATCCCATCGACCGCTTAGTGTTTCGATGGGTCCCTATACTAACACTTTATACAGGACAGGAGATAATCTTATTATATAGTCCCTGTTACAGTACAGTCTATAAGTACTTGCTCTCTGGGGTCTTACGTATAGGGGGAGTGCAGCATTTATTATAGAGGTAAATTAGTCTTAGTGTAGGGACCCATCTGAATGAGGTCGCCGTGACGGGGCAGATGGGCTCGCACAATTCATCAAATTCTGCGCTAAGAACCTCACATTTATAACTGTAGTTAGTGACAGATGAAAGTGAAGACGAAGAATTTTATCATTTGGATTGAAAATGGATTGAAAAAGTGTTTTTTTTTTTTAATCATTTTTTCAGTCTTAACTAGAAATGAGCAAACCGTCATTTCAGGTTCATTACATATTTTCCAAAATTTTCAGGTTCTCTGGAAAGTGTTCAGTCTGTACCCATCATTCTGTCAGTCCCTTCTTCTGATCCTCTCACATAGGAATATGGTTTTAAGGGAATGAATAAGGGCTATGCTTGCTTAGCAGGCGGCCTTAGCTGTTTCTTGGAACTCCTATACAAGTAAATGGAGTAAACTGCACATGTTCGGCCCACTCACAGTAGCTTGCAGTCCTGATCTCTATGTAGATGTGGATCCCAGAGGAGCGAACCATTTATGGCAGGCATGTCAAACTCAGGGTACCCCAAGGGCCACATGAGTAACAAGAGGTTGTTGTGAGGGCCGCACACAGCAGCTAATGGCTAGGGCCTAGGGGACTGATCACTAATACCATGCATCACAAAAATCCGGCATTTCTATTGCAGGCTACATAGAGTAGCCTACAATAGAATGTATAGAATGACAGGCTGGAGCCTCACAAGGCTCCCGGCTGCCATAAAAATGCACACAGGCCCCGAATCTTGCTCCTGCAATTGCCGGTAAAATGGCACCTCAATTAAAGCTGGCAGACACCATTATTGTGTTGGAGTGCTGGGGAAGGGTTGGAGTGCTGGGGGTGGGGGGTTCTGGGGAAGGGGGTTCTGGGGAAGTGGGGCTGGGGGAGGGGGGCTTCTGGATGTCTGGCCCTTCCTTGGGCCTGAGGACTGTTTTTTCCCACCCACTTGCAATTCTTGCACTTGTGGGTTAATAGGAGCACTACAGACTGTAATGCTCCAATTAACCCCCAAGTGAAAAGATTACAAGGTGGGTGGGAAAAAAAACAGTCCTCAAACCCAAGGAAGGGCTAGACAGACATCAAAAAGCCCCCCTCCCCCAGCACCCCAACCCTTCCCCAGCACTCCAACCCCCCCATCATCATAAATCTAGTATTTATCCCCTATCCATAGGATAGGGGTTAAATACTTGAAAAATCACAATTTCTTCAGCAGAAGCTTACCTGCTTCTGCTCTTCAGCCTGTGCAGCGGTCTTGTGAGACACATGTCGGGTGTGGGCCTGATTACGTGGCCACGTCACCCGGCGTGTGGGGAGGAGGGGGCGGAGCAGGCACAGAGCAGGCAGGGAGACCTGCTCTCTGTGAAGGGTGAGGGGCGGCTGCTGGAGCAGCGATGCGTCCAGCAGGGCCGCCCCAATCCACCGCTCACTTTCCAAGTGCTGATCGTGAGTTTTGTACATCTGCGGCCCGCACAAAAGTCTCAAACTTTTTGCCTCAAGCCTCTTTGTATCTACCTAACTTGGGACAGGGCCGAGCCCTCATCTCCTACTTGGAATTGATAGACAAATTTGTGGAAGGCCTCCTGATAGTGTGAGGTGACCTCAACCTGGTCCTAGACCCTTCTCTAGACTTCTCTACTGGTCTTTCCTCCCACTCTCACTCACTCCTCAGAGGGGTTAAAAAGGGACCTTCACTCCCACCAACTCGTGGATTACGTCACGGACAGGGCTAAGGGGGCCCTAGCTAAATGCAGACAACACTTCTATGAGTTTGGCAACAAGAGTGGACGCTCCCTAGCTAATGCCCTACGGGCCCAACAATCCTCTACTTATGTCCCCTGTATCCGTTCCACTCAAGGCACTCAAGTACAACTGCCCCTTGATGTTGCGGCTGCCTTCCGGGACTACTACGCCTCCTTGTACTCAGTTGAATCTGGTGTTCCCCCTGTCCCTGAGATGGTGTTTTGCGATCGCCTTCGCTCTTATCTTTCCTCATCAGGTCTCCCATCACTGTCCCCAGAAGACTTGGAAAACTTAGAATCTCCAATCGTTGAAGAGGAGATATCCTTAGCAATCTCCAACATGGCCACGGGTAAGACTCCGGGCCCAGATGGCCTTACTCTGGTCTACTACTCGCTTGCACCCATCCCCACCCTCTAACCCCCCCATCACTGTTTGTGTGTCCCCCACCCCGCCTTTTTATGTATATTTTTTTTTCTTTTTTCCTTTCTCCCTCTTTTTTTCTTCTTCTTTCCTTTCTTCTTCTCTCTCTCTCCTTATCGCCTTCTCTCCCCCCCCCCCCCTGTACTGCTCCCTATTGTCATTTCCACTTTATGATGGTTTATTTCCTGTGTTTAACTATGTACCCTGACGTTCTCGGGACATTTGTTGGTCCTGTTACATGTTACTGTATGTTTTATTTTCCCCTTGCAAATTCCAAAAACTGAATTAAAAAAAAAAAATACTATATTATCCAGAAATACTTGTCTGGTGCAGAGCGAAGCTCCTTAATACTCAGTGTTGTACATGTACTGCACCGACATGGCGTCCGGTCAGGGGCTGAGCTAGCACCGTAAGCAGCAGGTCCCCTGCTTTGGTCGCAACTGTCTAGCCCCCTTCGATGGAACCATCATGGGCAACTGCAGCTAAGAAATTATTAACCACTTCTCATGCCCGCGGCCACGAGAAAAATGGCAGCTTACACAGTAAGCGGCCATTTTCTTGTGGCCTGTGGCATGCGCAGTCGGCTCTTCCCGAGGCCTAGAAGTTTGAACCCAGCTCCGGAAGAAGATGCGCAGAGAGGTTGTTCCTGAAGAAGATGGAGGCGGCGCTGGAGATTTCTCTGTTTGAGAGCTGGGGACCGCCCCCAGTGCATGCGAGAGAACTCATTTGCATACAGACAAAAAACGGGATTTCTACCGAACAGTGGCCCGGAGAAGACATCTAAAGGTAGGAGACGAATAGCCTTTCTTAAGGCTATTGCTACGTGGTACCCAGAAAAAAAAAAAAGAGTTTTAATGATAGGATCCCTTTAATATAAAGCAGAAAAAGAAAGAAAAGAAAGAGGGAGCACTCACCAGGATGTACTTTCCACAAAATACAGTCCTTTATTCCATCTTCAATAAAAACATGGACAATGTGTAGGGAGACAGTGTTACACCATGTTTGGCTAGGCAACAACCGTTTACGCTATGCCTGGCCAAACATATTTTATCACTCTCTCCCTACACATTGTCCATGTTTTTATTGAAGATGGAATAAAGGACCGTACTTTATGAAAAGTAGACTCTAGTGAGTGCTCCCTCTTTCTTTTCTTTTTTTTTTTGTACATTTAGTAAATTACTTGACATTCGGGATTTGAGCACCGCCATATAGGGCTTTGGTTTATGGGTTTTTTTAAACTCATTTTATTGAAAAAGGTACAACAAACACTTTAGTACAGTACCAAACAGGTAACAAATAACAGACAGCAGAATTTATCTCATCTGTCTAAAGAATCTAAGAGGTATCGGCACTGTGGCATGGCTCAGGGCATAAAGACATTTGGGAAGACTACCATTTTGACCAGACTGACCCGCTGCTGATAGAGGCAGAGATGACAAAACATGCAATTTAGCCCTAAAATGGGAAAGTAAGGGAAAAAACTTTTGTTCCAGAAAAAGCCTATGGTCCCTAGGAATAAAAAATACCCAGATATTTGTACATGGAGACAACACTGAGCCGACATATGGTGTCACCAACCTGAGTGTCCGAACCATGGCCAATCCTATCCTATCCTATCCTATCCTAATATTATAAATGTGAAAGTTTGTATGTTTGTTCCTCAATCACGCAAAAACGGCTGAACGGATTTGAATGAAATTTGGCTTATGAATTTTTAAACAGCTCTTAGCAGCACCTTATCTCAGCCAGGGCTGTTATATCTCTGTGTAAACATACGCTATTCCTCAGTGTGTAAGTACAGTTGCATATTATCTGATCTGCTCCAGTGCAGACAAAGTGACATGGGCAAACATCTTTAATCCAAATTGGCAGTTTGCCAATTTTAAACATGCCTGGAAAAAGAGAATCTAATGTGTTGCAAACAATGTCAACTATGAAGGTAGCCAGAAGTCAACAGAGTTCTCAACCGCAGCTGAGGGGGATCATCAATGTCAACAACACGCTCATTATATGGCATCCCAGTGAGCTGCTAAGATGCCGGAACAATCACGGGAACAGCGCGGTGAATGAATTCAGCGGCAGGCCAGCTTGACAGCTGCAGAAAGCCGAAGCAGGTGGACCATCAACACCAACAACATACTCATTATATGGCTTCCCAGCGAGCTGCTGACATACCGCAATAATCACAGGCACGGTGTGAGGAACAAGTTCAGCAGCAGGACAGCTTGAGAGCTGCCAAAATGCCGCAACAGGAAAACTATCAACAGCAGCAATTTGCTGAATATAGGTGGATCATCGACGCCAACAATCCGCAGACGAAGTCGCGGGCAGAGGCTAGTATGCATATATGATGACTACGTAAACTTGAGTAGTTACCAAATATGTTAAGAGATATCGGTGCCATTACCGATGTCTGCCCACTGTCAGAAGGGCATTCCTGACAGTCTAGCTGGGCTGTGAGGAACACCCCTTCCCCGACAGTACTCGTCCATAGTCCTGTACTGTCAGAGGGGGCATTCTTTACCGCCCAGCGAAGACGCTGAGCTGTGAAGAATGCATTCCCCTCATACTAGTCTATGTATGAGGCGCCCCCTCTGATAGTACAGGGCTATGGACGAGTACTGTCAGGAGGAGCGTTCCTCACAGCACAGCTATACTGTCAGGAATGCCCTTCTGACAGTGAAGAGCTATCGGTAATTGCACCAATATCTCTTGCTCTGAGGGCACATAACGGGAAAGCCGACAGTGAATTCACTGAGTTAAGCGCACTGTCAGATTTCTAGCGGTGTATAAAACCACATGTGCCCGAGGAAATGAAAAGTGCTCTTTAAACGAGTTGTAACATAACATATTGTATAGTCAATAAAAATTATAGGGATTGATAAAGCAATGAAAAACATGGTAGAAGTTGTTATAGCAAGCATTTCTTACTGGATCTATATGTCCTTGGCACTCAAACAAGTGATGCACGGAAATATCATGGCTAAATCTTTAGTGCCAGCTAAATCTTCGCTAGCAATTTCATTTTCAAGTTTCAGAACTCAATTGGAGCAGGGAACTGCATTAAGGTTGGGGCTAAGCAGTGATTTTACGTTCAACTTCTGTAGTGCAGTCAAGGATCTCCATGTTGCCCTGTTACTCAAATAAATCCATTAGTGTCTACTGAAACTGCATGTCTCAGCATCTGGGGGCAACATGGTGGTCTTTGGTCGTGAGAAAGAAGTCATAGTATGGCGCATGAGTGAATGTTAGCATTTGTGCTTGTACTCTTGCTATCAAATGGGGTCTGTCTGCATTCTGCATAGCCATGTTTCATCTAATATTGGGTCCCTTTGCAGCAGTGATTTGATTTTTTTTGGTTAGGGACCCATAATGGCATGAGGAACCTTGACAATGATTTGCAAGCTTGCCAAAATTTTGCATGGAACATACTGTATATCCTGTGATACTTATCCTACCCCTTCAAAGCTGCTCATCCATAATATAGTATTATTATTTGTGTAATTAGATAATAAGCCTAATACAAGTAATTAGACATCAAGTGCATGACACAGATGTTTACCAGCATCTGTTCTGTGGGAACAAGAAAGAACACCAAACATATCACATCTTACCATACTCTTAAAGAGGCCCCTTCAACACCTCCAAGTCTATGCATTCTTTCATAGTTGCTGTTCCACTGTGGCCATCACATTACCTACCCCTACAGTCCATGAGCAATCATTTCAACAATGATTGCTTAGGAATGGTGGGGGCTAGAGAAAAATTCTAATGGCTCCAGAATCAGAGAGGTGGCACCTATTGAAGGATGCAAAGAACTGGAGATGGCGAAAGATCATCTTTAAATGAGAACCTCCAGGACTGCTACCTACGACTATCACGTACATATGCTACTGTCATAGCAATTATTGTAATTACCTATATAATTAACTAGAAAATATCCAATTATTTAATCATCTGTCATGCAACTATTAGATTATGATTGTGCTCAATCCTATAAATAATGAAAATACAGTGATGTTTCATTAAGGAGAGAATGACCTCCTTACAACACAGAGTGTAGGCTGATAAGAAGAAGGAGGAAGACATATTTCAATTCTGATACATTATAAAAAATCTTGCAGCAAACCAGCAGAATTTTGTTTTGATAATACATATTTCTAACATGTTAATTTTCATTACGAAGGACACAATTATCACTTTTCAAGTAAAATGACTGCTTCAGGTCATTTATATGCATTGTCATAATATGACCGAATTACAACAGAAAAAAAATTATAATTCTGGTGTAAACACATCCTTAGTTATTGTCTACAAAAGTCCTCAACATCATAGTTAAATTCACATCTCCCTCTAGTGGTTGAAATAGAGTTATACTGTCCCTACATTTTTTTAATAATTATTACATGTTCATTGAAAAGGTATTTCAAATTCACTATGTGTGTTTATGTACTATATATATATATATATATATATATATATATATATATATATATATACACAGTGCAGTCAATGTATCAGTATTACTACAACATCATCTCATCAGCATGTCTATCAGTGTATATACAATATTATTATATTAGTAGTATATCTTCATAATGTCTGTTAGTGTCCATGTAACAAGGTCACTAGGCAGCAATAGTTGACTAGATCTTGTTGGCAGTGATTGTGATGTAGAGGAGGTGTCAATAGCAGTACACGTGCCATGAGAGAGAGTGAGCAATTCCCCTTGAACAGGCCAGGCAGCAGAAGACCACAAGTGGAAGACATTATGGCTACTCTTCCCTGTTTAATCACTTAGACAAGCTGTTCTTTGTTCTTAATCACAAATATAGCAATAAAACTCTTAAAGGGGTATTCCCACGTTGCATACTCACCAGTTTTCACTGCTGTAAAATCTTCTTTCTTCCTGGTTTCTTGCATCATTTGGTGGGCGGGGTTTCACATGCAACCTGCCGTTTAGCTCCACCCCCAAATCCGTGTAGCTCTGCCCACCCGTATTGGACTATGAAGTACAGGCAGCAGCAACTCCATTCTGTGTTACATACAGAGACTGCCTGTCTCTGCCATAATGAATACAACTGAATTAGCTAGCCTGATAACTGGGAGAACAGAAGAAATGAAAGCAGCTCCTCTCCCCTATCTGAGAGCAGGAAGCTAGGTCATGTGGTGTAGACACAGGAATAGCTAGATACACAGGCTCGCTCCCTGCACTTAGCCCCTCCTCCCTCCCCCCTGAGAGCAGCAGATACATCACTTGACTCATGAGCAGCTAAGTCTGGGGCTGTGGCCACAAAGAATTGAATAAAGTAAGATAGTGGACAAACAAAGCAGTTTTGCTGAAGCAGTGTATTTAGGAAAAGTCTTACATCCACATTAACAAGCAGTATAGATAGGATCCTTGTGATGGGACAACCCCTTTAAGCTGTTGTTGTTTCTGTGTCCATCACCAATAGAGTACCATTGAGTGTAGTGGAGACAAGGCAGCTCCAGAGCATGAATTACACCACTTAGAGGGGAGGATTCCATGAATGTGGTTTTCATCTACTTTGTGTAAATCACCCATTTTTCCCAGATTCCTAAAAACTAGCAAAATTAGTTATCTGTGTTTTGACTTAGAAAGAGGTTTATATAGGTAGATTTTGCTTCAGCAACAGTCTGTATTACAGCACTGACTGATATGTTACCCAGTTTTCTTGAGACGCTGAAAAATACATATATCATGATAGGGAACAATTACCAAGGAAAGAGGAGGGGTTTACTTAGGTATATTTAGTGCCATTTCCCATTAATTTGGAGAGCATCAGGAGATACTAGTGGAAGAACCAGTGGCAAGGAGGATGATACACTGGGCTCACCCAATAGTAACTCAGCATGGCAACAAAAGTCACTTTCTTTTATACAGGGACCCCTAGTCAGAACTCAGAAAAATGTTCTGCCTTTCATCACCTCTCTGTGTTATAATTGTGTTATAATTGTTATATAAATAAGTGAATTGGGCTGATTTTTTTCTTACTGTACATAAGTAATGAAAGTAATTATAGGAAGGTTTTTTTTTCATTTAAATTGTTTATACTTTAATTAACCCCTTCCCGCCGATGGCATTTTTTGATTTTCGTTTTTCGTTTTTGACTCCCCTCCTTCTAAACCCCATAACTTTTTTATTTCTCCGCTCCCAGAGCCATATGAGGTCTTAATTTTTGCGGGACAAATTTTTCTTCATGATGCTACCATTAATTATTCTATATAATGTACTGGGAAGCAGGAAAAAAATTCAGAATGGGGTGGATTTGAAGAAAAAATGCATTTCTGCGACTTTCTTATGGGCTTTGGTTTTACGGCGTTCACTGTGCAGCCAAAATGACATGTCCCCTATATTCTGTGTTTCGGTACAGTTCCAGGGATACCAAATTTATATGGTTTTATTTACATTTTGACCCCTAAAAAAAATTCCAAAACTGTGTTAAAATTTTTTTTTTCTAAAAGTCGACATATTCCGACGGCCGTAACTTTTTTATACGTAAGTGTACGGGGATGCATAGGGCGTCTTTTTTTGTGGGGTCAGGTGTACTTTTTAGTTCTACCATTTTCGGGAAGTGTTATTGCTTTGATCACTTTTTATTCAAATTTTTATCAGAATCAAAACAGTGAAAAAACGGCGGTTTGGCACTTTCGACTATTTTTCCCGCTACGGCGTTTACCAAACAGGAAAAATATTTTTATAGATTTGTAGAGCGGGCAATTTCGGACGCGGGGATACCTAACATGTATATGTTTCACAGTTTTTAACTACTTTTATATGTGTTCTAGGGAAAGGGGGGTGATTTGAACTTTTAATTATTTTTATATTTTTTTTTATATTTTAACTTTTTTTTTTTTTTGCATTTATTAGACCCCCTAGGGGTGTTGAACCCCAGGGGGTCTGATCACTAATGCAATGCATTACAATGCTAATGCATTGCAATGCATTGCAAAAAAGCATCCTTTCTTTTGCAGGCTGCATAGACCAGCCTGCAAAAGAGAGGATTTGCAGACAAGCCTGGGAGCCTGTACAAGGCTCCCGGCTGTCATGTACTTAAACAAATACCACACTAGTTGTATATTCGTGGTGTAAAATCACAAATATTATATCTAACAAAAAAATTGTGACCTGCTAAAAAAATTTTTTTTACCTTTATTTAGGGTACATAACCCTCTAATTGAATAGTGATAATAAAATAAAATTGTAGCGCTTGGCTAAAGTTTTGAATACGTATGGCTTTATACAAGATGCTTTAGAGGGATACACTTTGGTTCACTCCTCCACGCTTCAATTCATATTGTATAGCCATTATTCAATGAAATAAAATAAATATACACAGATTGTGGGGAAAGAGGGTATTTGTGTTGCCTCCCTCTACAAATTTCCCCAATACCTTGCTGCCAATGTGTGTATACTGCACTGCTTTGTAGCGTCCGCAGTGTCGGTAAAGCCTATCCACACCAGCACAGACCGAGGATTACATAGACACAGCTGTGCATACGGGAACTCAACAAATATATCGTAGGGACGAGGACTTGTTAACTACACTCCATCCCACACGATCATATCTTAGCCCCTCAGCCAGTATTCAGTGTCCTGTCAACACCATCCATCTATTAAGTCCATGCCTAGTCTGATAGGGTCGGTCAATTGTAACTATATCCTTCTATCTGACATTGGGAGTCTCTGCACTAAATCATCCACCCAGGTATTTATTCCTCCTTTCTTAACCCTACGCGTTTCGCCTCTGTATCAAGGCTCATCAGGGGTATCTGTGGTGGGGTATCTCATTTGCAGGTACTCATCTCTCCCTAATCATTAGGGCAAACAGGCGACCACCGTCTAGTGATGCCGCACTGATGCCCTGTTCGGTGTAAACTGACCGCAGTCGTGGCCGTCTCTGCAGCGCTTAATATAGCCGTGCGCTATGAGATGCCGCCTCCCACTGGGCGGGGTTTCGACCTCACTTCTAATCCAATCACGGGTTGCCACCGCACAGCCCCATGTTAGAAGCTACATGTCCTGGTCTGCCTTCCTCCCAGGGGGGCGTGATTATCGGAGAATACGGCGGCTATTTGACAAAGGGCAATGAAGATGACGGGAAATATTGTCGCCTGATCGGCTGTCTAATTATTGGAGTAACCTCTTCCACAGCTTCCTACAGCAATATTAATCTCTTTTGTATGTGTCTCCACCAAGGGTCCATATTTATCCTCTATGTTATTAATCCCGGCTGTCATGGCAACGGGACGTCAGCCCTGGAGCATGCTCCAGGAGCCGGCGATCCCGGCCAAAATGGCAGCGCCCATGCGCCGCCGGGAAAATGGCGCCTCCGGCGCCTTTGACCGCGGCGCCGGAGGGGTTAATGCCTCCGATCGGTCCGAGGACCGATCGGAGGCATTAGAGCCGATTGTCTACTGCTTAAAGCAGTAGACACCCGGCGGCTATGGCGGCCATAGTTACAGACCCAACATGCGCCGTACTATTACGGCGCATGTCGGGAAGGGGTTAATATAAGTAATGACTTTTGGAGATAGAACCATATTGTTTCAGAAAACGTCAAATGTCACTTTTGCTGTGGAGATAGAACGTTTTTGCTTTGTAATAACATAATGAATGGAAAAACTCGGCTCAGATAACCTTTAGACAAAAATATTTGAGTTCTAAAAGTCATTTACAATTTATTCTAATTATATTTATTTGTTTTCACAAACAATGATAATTGGAATGAAATAGATGAGTATTAACTAGAGATGAGCGAACACTAAAATGTTCGAGGTTCGAAATTCGATTCGAACAGCCGCTCAATGTTCGTGTGTTCGAATGGGTTTCGAACCCCATTATAGTCTATGGGGAACAGATACTCGTTAAGGGGGAAACCCAAATCCGTGTCTGGAGGGTCACCAAGTCCACTATGACACCCCAGGAAATGATGCCAACACCTCTGGAATGACACTGGGACAGCAGGGGAAGCATGTCTGGGGGCATCTAACACACCAAAGACCCTCTATTACCCCAACATCACAGCCTAACAACTACACACTTTACACACTCAATACCACCTCTCTGACAGTAGGAAAACACCTTGAAACATGTGTATTTGGCACTTGCAGTGAGGAGAGCTTGTCACCAGCAGTGAATTTGGCCCTTGTAGTAAGTTGAGGTTGGCACCAACATTTGTTTTGAAAATCAGGGTGGATTGAGCCTCTAACCAGCAGAGTTTGGGCAAATTCATGGTGGAGGGAGCCTCTAAAAACCCCAGTTTGGACCAATTCATGGTGGAGGGAGCCTCTAAAAAACCCAGTTTGGACCAATTCATGGTGGAGGGAGCCTCTAACCAGCCCAGTTTGGGCAAATTCATGGTGGAGGGAGCCTCTAAAAAACCCAGTTTGGACCAATTCATGGTGGAGGGAGCCTCTAACCAGCCCAGTTTGGGCAAATTCATGGTGGAGGGAGCCTCTAAAAAACCCAGTTTGGACCAATTCATGGTGGAGGGAGCCTCTAACCAGCCCAGTTTGGGCAAATTCATGGTGGAGGGAGCCTCTAAAAAACCCAGTTTGGACCAATTCATGGTGGAGGGAGCCTCTAACCAGCCCAGTTTGGGCAAATTCATGGTGGAGGGAGCCTCTAAACAGCCCAGTTTGGGCAAATTCATGGTGGAGGGAGCCTCTAACCAGCCCAGTTTGGACCAATTAATGGTGGAGGGAGCCTCTAACCAGCCCAGTTTGGACCAATTAATGGTGGAGGGAGCCTCTAACCAGCCCAGTTTGGACCAATTAATGGTGGAGGGAGCCTCTAACCAGCCCAGTTTGGACCAATTAATGGTAGAGGGAGCCTCTAACCACCCCAGTTTGGACCAATTCATGGTGGAGGGAGCCTCTAAACAGCCAAGTTTGGACCAATTCATGGTGGAGGGAGCCTCTAAAAACCCCAGTTTGGACCAATTCATGGTGGAGGGAGCCTCTAACCAGCCCAGTTTGGGCAAATTCATGGTGGAGGGAGCCTCTAAACAGCCCAGTTTGGGCAAATTCATGGTGGAGGGAGCCTCTAACCAGCCCAGTTTGGACCAATTAATGGTGGAGGGAGCCTCTAAACAGCCCAGTTTGGGCAAATTCATGGTGGAGGGAGCCTCTAACCAGCCCAGTTTGGACCAATTAATGGTGGAGGGAGCCTCTAAAAAACCCAGTTTGGACCAATTCATGGTGGAGGGAGCCTCTAAACAGCCCAGTTTGGGCAAATTCATGGTGGAGGGAGCCTCTAACCAGCCCAGTTTGGACCAATTCATGGTGGAGGGAGCCTCTAAACAGCCCAGTTTGGGCAAATTCATGGTGGAGGGAGCCTCTAAAAAAACCAGTTTGGACCAATTCATGGTGGAGGGAGCCTCTAACCAGCCCAGTTTGGACCAATTAATGGTGGAGGGAGCCTCTAAACAGCCAAGTTTGGACCAATTCATGGTGGAGGGAGCCTCTAAAAACCCCAGTTTGGACCAATTCATGGTGGAGGGAGCCTCTAACCAGCCCAGTTTGGGCAAATTCATGGTGGAGGGAGCCTCTAAACAGCCCAGTTTGGGCAAATTCATGGTGGAGGGAGCCTCTAACCAGCCCAGTTTGGACCAATTAATGGTGGAGGGAGCCGCTAAACAGCCCAGTTTGGACCAATTCATGGTGGAGGGAGCCTCTAAAAACCCCAGTTTGGACCAATTCATGGTGGAGGGAGCCTCTAAAAAACCCAGTTTGGACCAATTCATGGTGGAGGGAGCCTCTAACCAGCCCAGTTTGGACCAATTAATGGTGGAGGGAGCCTCTAAACAGCCAAGTTTGGACCAATTCATGGTGGAGGGAGCCTCTAAAAACCCCAGTTTGGACCAATTCATGGTGGAGGGAGCCTCTAAAAAACCCAGTTTGGACCAATTCATGGTGGAGGGAGCCTCTAACCAGCCCAGTTTGGACCAATTCATGGTGGAGGGAGCCTCTAAAAACCCCAGTTTGGACCAATTCATGGTGGAGGGAGCCTCTAAAAACCCCAGTTTGGACCAATTCATGGTGGAGGGAGCCTCTAAACAGCCCAGTTTGGACCAATTCATGGTGGAGGGAGCCTCTAAAAACCCCAATTTGGACCAATTCATGGTGGAGGGAGCCTCTAACCAGCCCAGTTTGGACCAATTCATGGTGGAGGGAGCCTCTAACCAGCCCAGTTTGGGCAAATTCATGGTGGAGGGAGCCTCTAAAAACCCCAATTTGGACCAATTCATGGTGGAGGGAGCCTCTAAACAGCCCAGTTTTGGCAAATTCATGGTGGAGGGAGCCTCTAAAAACCCCAGTTTGGACCAATTCATGGTGGAGGGAGCCTCTAACCAGCCCAGTTTGGGCAAATTCATGGTGGAGGGAGCCTCTAACCAGCAGAGTTGTGGGAAAGCAGGGTGGAGGGAGCCTCTAACCAGCAGAGTTGGTGGAAATCAGGGTGGAGGGAGCCTCTAACCAGCAGAGTTGGGGGAAATCATGTTGGAGGGAGCCTAGTATTAGCAGAATTGTGCAACGCTTATGGTGGATGAGTATGAGGATGCGGAGGAATTGGAGAGGTTGAGTACAGACATGGAGTTTCATGTTGGGGTGCTTTACACAGGTGGGCACAAAAATGAAGGCTCTATCCAGTGGTGGTTCATTTTTATCAAAGTGAGCCGGTCGGCACTCTCAGCTGACAGACGGGTGCGCTTGTCAGTGATGATGCCACCGGCTGCACTGAACACCCTCTCAGATAGGATGCTGGCGGCAGGACAGGACAGCACCTCCAAGGCATATAGGGCAAGTTCAAGCCACAGGTCCAACTTCGACACCCAATACGTGTAGGGCGCAGAGGGGTCGGAGAGGACAGGGCTGTGGTCGGAAAGGTATTCCCGCAACATGCGCCTATACTTCTCACGCCTGGTGACACTAGGACCCTCCGTGGCGGCACTTTGGCGAGGGGGTGCCATCAAGGTGTCCCAGACCTTAGACAGTGTGCCCCTCGTTTGTGTGGACCGGTGAGAACTTGGTTGCCTACTGGAGGAACTGCCCTCCCTGCCGCCAACGTCACATGCTGGAAACATCTCCATCATATTCTGCACCAATTGCCTGTGGCAAGCATTGATGCGATTGGCCCTCCCCTCTACCGGAATAAAAGACGAGATGTTGTTTTTATACCGGGGGTCAAGGATAGCAAAGATCCAGTACTGGTTGTCCTCCATGATTTTGACAATACGCTTGTCGGTTGTAAAGCACCCCAACATGAACTCAGCCATGTCTGCCACAGTGTTAGTTGGCATGACTCCTCTGGCCCCACCGGAAAGTTCAATCTCCATTTCCTCCTCATCCTCCATGTCTACCCATCCGTGCTGCAACAATGGGACGATTCGAAGTTGCCCGGAAGCCTCCTGTATCACCATCACATCATCGGACAACTCTTCTTCCTCCTCCTCCTCCTCCTCCATTAAACGCAGTGAAGCGGACAGATGTGTGGACCTACTCTCCAGCTGTGACGGATCGGATGCTATCCCTAACTCCTCTGTGTGATCTGAGTTATCCCTGATGTCAATCAGGGATTCTCTCAGAACACACAAGAGCGGGATTGTAAGGCTCACCATCGCATCCTCAGAGCTCACCCTCCTTGTGGACTCCTCAAAGACCCGTAGGATGTCACAAAGGTCTCTCATCCATGGCCACTCATGGATGTGAAACTGAGGCAGCTGACTTTGTGGCACCCTAGGGTTTTGTAGCTGGTATTCCATCAAAGGTCTCTGCTGCTCAACCACTCTATTCAACATCTGAAACGTTGAGTTCCAGCGTGTGGGGACGTCGCACAAAAGCCGGTGTTGTGGCACATGCAGGCGTTGCTGGAGAGATTTTAAGCTAGCAGCGGCTACTGTCGACTTGCGAAAGTGGGCGCACATGCGCCGCACTTTCACCAGTAGCTCTGGAACATTGGGGTAGCTCTTTAGGAAACGTTGCACCACTAGGTTGAAGACGTGGGCCAGGCATGGAACATGTTGGAGTCCGGCAAGCTCCAGAGCTGCTACCAGGTTCCGGCCGTTATCACAAACGACCATGCCTGGGCCCAGGTGCAGCGGCTCAAACCATATTGCCGTCTCATCGAGGAGGGCATCCCTCACCTCGGAGGCAGTGTGCTGTCTGTCCCCCAAGCTGATCAGCTTCAGCACAGCCTGCTGACGTCTACCAACGCCAGTGCTGCAACGTTTCCAACTCGTAGCTGGGGTCAATCTAACAGCGGAGGAGGAGGCGGAGGAGGAGGCGGTGGCGGAGGAGGAGGCGGTAGAGGAGGAGGGGGGTGTTCTTCTCGTGTCCCTGCCAGGAATGTTAGGCGGGGAGACGAGGTACACCGGGCCAGTTTGGGAAGCAGTCCCAGCCTCAACTACATTCACCCAGTGTGCCGTCAGTGAAATGTAGCGTCCCTGTCCGCATGCACTTGTCCACGCGTCGGTGGTCAAGTGGACCTTTGTGCAAAGCGCGGAACTAAGGGCCCGCCTGATGTTGAGTGACACGTGCTGGTGCAAGGCGGGGACGGCACACCGGGAGAAGTAGTGACGGCTAGGGACGGCATAGCGAGGTGCCGCAGTTGCCATCAGGTCCAGGAAGGCGGGAGTTTCAACAAGCCGGAACGCCAACATCTCCTGGGCCAGCAGTTTAGCGATGTTGGCGTTCAAGGCTTGCGCGTGTGGGTGGTTAGCAGTGTATTTCTGCCGCCGCTCCAATGTCTGAGAGATGGTGGGTTGTTGTAAAGAAACGCCTGATGGTGCCTTTGATGGTGCAGGAGAAGGAGATAAGACAGGACCAGGGGAGGATGAGGTAGAAGTCAACAAAGTGGCGGAGGCAGATGAAGTGGTGTCCTGGCTCGTCCTCTGGAGTGCATCGCCAGCACAGTCAGCAGTGGCAGTGGCAGAGGCAGAGGCAGTGGCAGAGGCAGTGGCAGTGGCGTGAACGGCAGGCGGCCTTTGTCCTGCCGTTGCTGCCTGCCACTGATTCCAGTGCTTGGATTCCAAATGACGGCGCATTGAAGTGGTGGACAGGTTGCTCTTCTCAGAGCCCCTAATCAATTTCGAGAGGCAAATTGTGCAGACAACACTATATCTGTCCTCGGCGCATTCCTTGAAAAAACTCCACACCTTCGAGAAACGTGCCCTCGAGGTGGGAGTTTTTCGGGGCTGGGTACGAACTGGAACATCTTGGGAGATTCCGGGTGTGGCCTGGCTTCGCCTAAGCTGCTGACCTCTGCCTCTGCCTCTAGCTACCCTTTTTGGTGCTGCACCTGCCTCAACATCCACACTACTTTCCCCGCTTGACATCCCCCCTGTCCAGGTCGGGTCAGTGTCCTCATCATCCACCACTTCCTCTTCCAACTCCTGTCTCATCTCCTCCTCCCGCACAATGCGCCGGTCAACTGGATGCCCTGACGGCAACTGCGTCACATCATCGTCGATGAGGGTGGGTTGCTGGTCATCCACCACCAAATCGAACGGAGATGGAGGAGACTCTAGTGTTTGAGCATCTGGACACAGATGCTCCTCTGTTAGGTTCGTGGAATCGTGACGTGGAGAGGCAGGTTGAGGGACAATGAAAGGAGCGGAGAACAGCTCTGGGGAGCAGGGACAGTTTGGGTTATTGTTCTGTAAAGCTTCGGAATTTTGGGAGGAAGGAAGACAAGACTGTTGGGTAATAGGAGGAGAGGAGGCAGAGTCTGACTGGCTGCTGGACAATGTGCTGTAAGCGTTCTCTGACAGCCATTGCAAGACCTGTTCCTGGTTCTCGGGCCTACTAAGGTTTGTACCCTGCAGTTTAGTTAATGTGGCAAGCAACCCTGGCACTGTGGAGTGGCGCAATGCTTGCTGCCCCACAGGAGTAGGCACGGGACGCCCTGTGGCTTCACTGCTACCTTGCTCCCCAGAACCATTCCCCCGACCTCGCCCACGGCCTCGTCCACGTCCCTTTCCGGGAGCCTTGCGCATTTTGAATTCCTAGTTAGAAATTGGCACTGTATACCAGTAGTAAAAATTGTGGGTGCACGTAACCCCAATATATTCTTTGAATTACCAGTCAGAAACTGGCACTATATGGCAGTAGCAAGAAATGAGGGTATTTGTATTCCCAATATATTCTTTGAATTCCCAGTCAGACACTGGCACTATATGGCAGTAGCAAGAAATGAGGGTATTTGTATTCCCAATATATTCTTTGAATTCCCAGTCAGACAATGGCACTGTATACCAGTAGTAAAAATTGTGGGTGCACGTAACCCCAATATATTCTTTGAATTACCAGTCAGAAACTGGCACTATATGGCAGTAGCAAGAAATGAGGGTATTTATAACCCCAATATATTCTTTGAATTCCCAGTCAGACAATGGCACTGTATACCAGTAGTAAAAATTGTGGGTGCACGTAACCCCAATATATTCTTTGAATTCCCAGTCAGACACTGGCACTATATGGCAGTAGCAAGAAATGAGGGTATTTGTATTCCCAATATATTCTTTGAATTCCCAGTCAGACAATGGCACTGTATACCAGTAGTAAAAATTGTGGGTGCACGTAACCCCAATATATTCTTTGAATTCCCAGTCAGACACTGGCACTATATGGCAGTAGCAAGAAATGAGGGTATTTGTATTCCCAATATATTCTTTGAATTCCCAGTCAGACAATGGCACTGTATACCAGTAGTAAAAATTGTGGGTGCACGTAACCCCAATATATTCTTTGAATTCCCAGTCAGACACTGGCACTATATGGCAGTAGCAAGAAATGAGGGTATTTGTATTCCCAATATATTCTTTGAATTCCCAGTCAGACAATGGCACTGTATACCAGTAGTAAAAATTGTGGGTGCACGTAACCCCAATATATTCTTTGAATTCCCAGTCAGACACTGGCACTATATGGCAGTAGCAAGAAATGAGGGTATTTGTATTCCCAATATATTCTTTGAATTCCCAGTCAGACAATGGCACTGTATACCAGTAGTAAAAATTGTGGGTGCACGTAACCCCAATATATTCTTTGAATTCCCAGTCAGACACTGGCACTATATGGCAGTAGCAAGAAATGAGGGTATTTGTATTCCCAATATATTCTTTGAATTCCCAGTCAGACAATGGCACTGTATACCAGTAGTAAAAATTGTGGGTGCACGTAACCCCAATATATTCTTTGAATTCCCAGTCAGACACTGGCACTATATGGCAGTAGCAAGAAATGAGGGTATTTGTATTCCCAATATATTCTTTGAATTCCCAGTCAGACAATGGCACTGTATACCAGTAGTAAAAATTGTGGGTGCACGTAACCCCAATATATTCTTTGAATTACCAGTCAGAAACTGGCACTATATGGCAGTAGCAAGAAATGAGGGTATTTGTATTCCCAATATATTCTTTGAATTCCCAGTCAGACAATGGCACTGTATACCAGTAGTAAAAATTGTGGGTGCACGTAACCCCAATATATTCTTTGAATTCCCAGTCAGACACTGGCACTATATGGCAGTAGCAAGAAATGAGGGTATTTGTATTCCCAATATATTCTTTGAATTCCCAGTCAGACAATGGCACTGTATACCAGTAGTAAAAATTGTGGGTGCACGTAACCCCAATATATTCTTTGAATTACCAGTCAGACACTGGCACTATATGGCAGTAGCAAGAAATGAGGGTATTTATAACCCCAATATATTCTTTGAATTCCCAGTCAGACAATGGCACTGTATACCAGTAGTAAAAATTGTGGGTGCACGTAACC
Source organism: Leptodactylus fuscus (assembly GCF_031893055.1). Classification (NCBI taxonomy): domain Eukaryota; kingdom Metazoa; phylum Chordata; class Amphibia; order Anura; family Leptodactylidae; genus Leptodactylus; species Leptodactylus fuscus. Next base: position 116,868,734 of record NC_134270.1, on the reverse strand, counting down.
CCAATATATTCTTTGAATTACCAGTCAGAAACTGGCACTATATGGCAGTAGCAAGAAATGAGGGTATTTGTATTCCCAATATATTCTTTGAATTCCCAGTCAGACAATGGCACTGTATACCAGTAGTAAAAATTGTGGGTGCACGTAACCCCAATATATTCTTTGAATTCCCAGTCAGACACTGGCACTATATGGCAGTAGCAAGAAATGAGGGTATTTGTATTCCCAATATATTCTTTGAATTCCCAGTCAGACAATGGCACTGTATACCAGTAGTAAAAATTGTGGGTGCACGTAACCCCAATATATTCTTTGAATTCCCAGTCAGACACTGGCACTATATGGCAGTAGCAAGAAATGAGGGTATTTGTATTCCCAATATATTCTTTGAATTCCCAGTCAGACAATGGCACTGTATACCAGTAGTAAAAATTGTGGGTGCACGTAACCCCAATATATTCTTTGAATTCCCAGTCAGACACTGGCACTATATGGCAGTAGCAAGAAATGAGGGTATTTGTATTCCCAATATATTCTTTGAATTCCCAGTCAGACAATGGCACTGTATACCAGTAGTAAAAATTGTGGGTGCACGTAACCCCAATATATTCTTTGAATTCCCAGTCAGACACTGGCACTATATGGCAGTAGCAAGAAATGAGGGTATTTGTATTCCCAATATATTCTTTGAATTCCCAGTCAGACAATGGCACTGTATACCAGTAGTAAAAATTGTGGGTGCACGTAACCCCAATATATTCTTTGAATTCCCAGTCAGACACTGGCACTATATGGCAGTAGCAAGAAATGAGGGTATTTGTATTCCCAATATATTCTTTGAATTCCCAGTCAGACAATGGCACTGTATACCAGTAGTAAAAATTGTGGGTGCACGTAACCCCAATATATTCTTTGAATTCCCAGTCAGACACTGGCACTATATGGCAGTAGCAAGAAATGAGGGTATTTGTATTCCCAATATATTCTTTGAATTCCCAGTCAGACAATGGCACTGTATACCAGTAGTAAAAATTGTGGGTGCACGTAACCCCAATATATTCTTTGAATTACCAGTCAGAAACTGGCACTATATGGCAGTAGCAAGAAATGAGGGTATTTGTATTCCCAATATATTCTTTGAATTCCCAGTCAGACAATGGCACTGTATACCAGTAGTAAAAATTGTGGGTGCACGTAACCCCAATATATTCTTTGAATTCCCAGTCAGACACTGGCACTATATGGCAGTAGCAAGAAATGAGGGTATTTATAACCCCAATATATTCTTTGAATTCCCAGTCAGACAATGGCACTGTATACCAGTAGTAAAAATTGTGGGTGCACGTAACCCCAATATATTCTTTGAATTACCAGTCAGAAACTGGCACTATATGGCAGTAGCAAGAAATGAGGGTATTTGTATTCCCAATATATTCTTTGAATTCCCAGTCAGACAATGGCACTGTATACCAGTAGTAAAAATTGTGGGTGCACGTAACCCCAATATATTCTTTGAATTACCAGTCAGAAACTGGCACTATATGGCAGTAGCAAGAAATGAGGGTATTTGTATTCCCAATATATTCTTTGAATTCCCAGTCAGACAATGGCACTGTATACCAGTAGTAAAAATTGTGGGTGCACGTAACCACAATATATTCTTTGAATTACCAGTCAGAAACTGGCACTATATGGCAGTAGCAAGAAATGAGGGTATTTATAACCCCAATATATTCTTTGAATTCCCAGTCAGACAATGGCACTGTATACCAGTAGTAAAAATTGTGGGTGCACGTAACCCCAATATATTCTTTGAATTACCAGTCAGAAACTGGCACTATATGGCAGTAGCAAGAAATGAGGGTATTTGTATTCCCAATATATTCTTTGAATTCCCAGTCAGAAAATGGCACGGTATACCAGTAGTAAAAATTGTGGGTGCACGTAACCCCAATATATTCTTTGAATTCCCAGTCAGACACTGGCACTATATGGCAGTAGCAAGAAATGAGGGTATTTGTATTCCCAATATATTCTTTGAATTCCCAGTCAGACAATGGCACTGTATACCAGTAGTAAAAATTGTGGGTGCACGTAACCCCAATATATTCTTTGAATTACCAGTCAGACACTGGCACTATATGGCAGTAGCAAGAAATGAGGGTATTTATAACCCCAATATATTCTTTGAATTCCCAGTCAGACAATGGCACTGTATACCAGTAGTAAAAATTGTGGGTGCACGTAACCCCAATATATTCTTTGAATTACCAGTCAGAAACTGGCACTATATGGCAGTAGCAAGAAATGAGGGTATTTGTATTCCCAATATATTCTTTGAATTCCCAGTCAGACAATGGCACTGTATACCAGTAGTAAAAATTGTGGGTGCACGTAACCCCAATATATTCTTTGAATTCCCAGTCAGACACTGGCACTATATGGCAGTAGCAAGAAATGAGGGTATTTGTATTCCCAATATATTCTTTGAATTCCCAGTCAGACAATGGCACTGTATACCAGTAGTAAAAATTGTGGGTGCACGTAACCCCAATATATTCTTTGAATTCCCAGTCAGACACTGGCACTATATGGCAGTAGCAAGAAATGAGGGTATTTGTATTCCCAATATATTCTTTGAATTCCCAGTCAGACAATGGCACTGTATACCAGTAGTAAAAATTGTGGGTGCACGTAACCCCAATATATTCTTTGAATTCCCAGTCAGACACTGGCACTATATGGCAGTAGCAAGAAATGAGGGTATTTGTATTCCCAATATATTCTTTGAATTCCCAGTCAGACAATGGCACTGTATACCAGTAGTAAAAATTGTGGGTGCACGTAACCCCAATATATTCTTTGAATTCCCAGTCAGACACTGGCACTATATGGCAGTAGCAAGAAATGAGGGTATTTGTATTCCCAATATATTCTTTGAATTCCCAGTCAGACAATGGCACTGTATACCAGTAGTAAAAATTGTGGGTGCACGTAACCACAATATATTCTTTGAATTACCAGTCAGAAACTGGCACTATATGGCAGTAGCAAGAAATGAGGGTATTTATAACCCCAATATATTCTTTGAATTCCCAGTCAGACAATGGCACTGTATACCAGTAGTAAAAATTGTGGGTGCACGTAACCCCAATATATTCTTTGAATTCCCAGTCAGACACTGGCACTATATGGCAGTAGCAAGAAATGAGGGTATTTGTATTCCCAATATATTCTTTGAATTCCCAGTCAGACAATGGCACTGTATACCAGTAGTAAAAATTGTGGGTGCACGTAACCACAATATATTCTTTGAATTACCAGTCAGAAACTGGCACTATATGGCAGTAGCAAGAAATGAGGGTATTTATAACCCCAATATATTCTTTGAATTCCCAGTCAGACAATGGCACTGTATACCAGTAGTAAAAATTGTGGGTGCACGTAACCCCAATATATTCTTTGAATTCCCAGTCAGACACTGGCACTATATGGCAGTAGCAAGAAATGAGGGTATTTGTATTCCCAATATATTCTTTGAATTCCCAGTCAGACAATGGCACTGTATACCAGTAGTAAAAATTGTGGGTGCACGTAACCCCAATATATTCTTTGAATTCCCAGTCAGACACTGGCACTATATGGCAGTAGCAAGAAATGAGGGTATTTGTATTCCCAATATATTCTTTGAATTCCCAGTCAGACAATGGCACTGTATACCAGTAGTAAAAATTGTGGGTGCACGTAACCACAATATAGTCTTTGAATTACCAGTCAGAAACTGGCACTATATGGCAGTAGCAAGAAATGAGGGTATTTGTATTCCCAATATATTCTTTGAATTCCCAGTCAGACAATGGCACTGTATACCAGTAGTAAAAATTGTGGGTGTATATAGCCCCAATTCTATTGCTAGGGGACTTGCAGGGTATTTCTGGGGTGAAGGTGGGGGGGCACAGCGTTGGAACGGGTATCGGGGTATATATCGGGTATACGGGAATACACTGACAGTGTATTCCATTCAGGATCCTGGGAAAGCTGGGTTGCGGCGATTGAGCCCGTCAGTGCCACGTTACACTGACAAGCTTCTCCCTGGAATTTAGCTCTTACAAGAGCTGTTGTGGTTGTCTTCTCCTTCCTATCCTAGCCTGTCCCTGCCTACCCAGAATCTAAGCCCTAGCTAGCTGGACGGAAACCTCCGTCCTCGGTGAATTGCAAGCTCAGAATGACGCGAACCTGGGCGGCGCTGTTCTTTTAAATTAGAGGTCACATGTTTTCGGCAGCCAATGGGTTTTGCCTACTTTTCTCAACGTCACCGGTGTCGTAGTTCCTGTCCCACCTACCCTGCGCTGTTATTGGAGCAAAAAAGGCGCCAGGGAAGGTGGGAGGGGAATCGAGTAATGGCGCACTTTACCACGCGGTGTTCGATTCGATTCGAACATGCCGAACAGCCTAATATCCGATCGAACATGAGTTCGATAGAACACTGTTCGCTCATCTCTAGTATTAACAGGTGAGGCCTAGTTGTAAGCGTTACTATGAATAATATAAGCTTTTTATGTGAAAAACATTGGTATTAGTATTACATGTTTCTGCACAGTTAATATCGCACAAGAAACTGGAAATCATATAACAAATTATTGTATCTTCAATACAGTTTTGTAATAAACTCATCAACTGCTGACTTCCACCTAAACATCGATTTGATGTCATTCTTTTTTGCGCCTGGCACTACAGTTGCGTTCATGACTTTGGGGAAATTTATAAATCTGCAAAACAGCATATATCATATAATTACATGAAATGTTTCAAGCGGTGAGCAATGACAGCACACAGACCCCATAGACTATAATGGCCCCATAGACTATAATGGGGTGCGTGTGTTTTCCACGCGCTATCTGCAGGAGTTATGAGGAGAGAAAAGTACTCCATGAACTACTTTCTTCTCCACATGACTCATGCGAAGACCACGTGGAAAACACACGCACCCCATTAAAGTCTATGTGGTCCGTGTACTTTCATAAGCTCATTGCTGTTCAAAGCGGTTTTCCGTTCGGGGGGGTCCCCATGCGGACTCCCAAAATGGAATACTGAATGCAGATGTGAACCAGGCATAACACTGCAGTACTTACAATCTCTTATGAGAATTGGCACCCGGTGGTTGAATCACAACTGTAATATTGGTGGAAAATTCCTCTGACAAAGAACAGCTCCCAGGGTCTTCGTCTATTGATGTGCAATATTCAGATCCAGATGTGCCATTGAGATCAGAGAATTCTTCCAAATAACTATTTCAGCAGTATCACGTGTACGACTGCAAAACACCATATTGGCCCCTTCAACAGAATCCTTCCGCCAAAGCGCATGCCCACGCCGATTCAGACCGCTGCTTTATTGGCAGAAGGAGATAGAACCTTTTTAGAATCTAAACAGATGAGAAATTTGGAGACGGAACCATTTTGTATTCACATTTTCTCAGTGAATATCACAGATAATCCTATAACACTCAAACAGCATGTATATTGATGTACAATGAACCATGTCCACTATTAACCTATTTTTGACCTGTCCATTGTCAACACCAACACGAGACAGACCTCTTCTCCTAATGAATGTCTCCTTATCACCCTGAGGTAAGCTCACATCTTGCCCGTCTTTACTTATTACTGTCGTGTGTAAATTTAAGTTGAGTTTGCAGAGTTTTGTGCAAGAGGATTTTCCTCTCCCTGCATAAAACTCTGTGTGAACTATCCCTTACAATGTACTGTAAAAGTAAAATGAGTTTATGTTCCAGCTAAACTGTAAAATGTTTTTTTGTTTTTTTTTTCGTTCCAGATTCTGTCCTTGGAATTTGTTTTCCATTGTAGGGATAGTTTCCAAGACATTTGAAGTGATCTGAGAGAGTCTTGATGGTGATGCCCCCGTCTATATCTCAATACTGGCTGGGCATTGTGGACACATTTTACAACTCTGCACAGTTCCCTAACTGCATATGTAGCGCCCCACAGAGTGGGTCACTACAAATGTCATCTTATGTGATCTATACTGTGTACTGTGAAGGTATAGTGAGATCCAGTCAACCTGTCAGCACACACAAAGTTCCACAGCCATTATCTCTTTAAGAAAAGGGGTGGAGCTACAGACTGGAAGAGGGTCTCTCTTTCAGTTCCAGATCAGAGAGTGCAAGAGAGAGGAGAGGTGTGTGGAGGTGCAGTGAGTGCTGCAGCCTCATGGTGTGATAGAACAGCACAGGAGGCCGGAGACCTGCAGAGGTGAGATGAGACCTCACAGGCACGGAGCTGCAGTTATAGGACCATCAATTCCTAACTAGTGTGAGAAACACTAAGAACATTGAGAAACTCACTGGACCGAGGCCTAGTGAATGCAAGATTCCTGGAGGCTCAGTAACATACAGAGTTGGGGTGAGTGTATCCAGCATCCCAAAGAACTCGCGTTACCTGCTGTCCAGAAGGGGATCTACCCAGTTGTACTTAACTTCTGAGCTCCTGGAACCCAGGACCAGAGGAAATCTATTAGAGAGTTTGAGCAGCAATGGAAGGCTGAATCATACTGGTGGTAAAAGGGAAGACTGGCATCTCACTATACTGAAGCAAGGTGAATCCCCCTGTAACATCTGTTATCTCCTGCTGACTACAGACGTAAACTGTAAGTGTTTGGTTAACCCCTGTCTGGACTGTATTCTTTCATCGATCCTCTGTTACTCCTCCTGGAAATCATCCCTTCCTCACCTATATCATCTGGCCCTGGGACCTGCCCTGGTTGGGGAGGGTATAACATCTGGCACTGCATCACCACCTATTCCCAGAGGCCCTGCATACAGTGCCCGGCTTCACTTCAAGCCGAAACCCCAACTGGCGTCACGACAAACTTTTATTTTTCTTTATTTTTCTTTAATCCATTTTTGCTTAAAACTCCCCTTTTTCAAGGCGCTGCCGCCCCCAGTATCGGGCCTGCTTGCACCGTGAATCTATATAGGCCGAGCCGGGGCGACTCACCTTTTTGGCGTCACGAACAGGATAGCGAAAGTGCGCAAAACTTTTATTTTTGTTGAAAAAGACTTGCATTTTTCAAAATTTGTCCTGCTTTCCAAAATAGCCACCAGCAGCAGTTGCATGATTCAAGTTACACTGAGCCGCAGGGTTGGTGTCTTTTTCTTGCAAGCCACACTGAGTGCAGAACATGTGACATGCCTGTGCAAGGAGCAGTGAAAGATACAGATTGCATCATCCTCAATTGCAGTCTACCCCTGACAACTGTAGGAGTCTCTGTAGCAGCCGGACCAGCATCCCCTGCAGTGATAAGTGATCCATCCGTCCCTCCGGATCAACGCTTCACAGTATCAAGTCCGGTGAGTGTGGCCTTGCTGGGGTTAACAAGGGGGGGTGATGTATCAAGCAATTGGATCCTCATCTCCAGGCCCCTCTGATTCCCCCATAGACTCTAACCGTAGTCACAACCAAGTAACTATGGCACCTATATTACCGCTAACAATGCCGTACATTCCAGGTGCATCCTGGCTGCCCCAGTATACAGGCGAGTCCCATAGCCTCAGAGACTTTAAAGAAAAGCTGAGTAGCCTGTTTGACCTTTACCCCATGACAGAGGAGCAAAAGGTTGCAATATTAATAAGTCAACTTGGTGGTGCAGCACAAAGGGAAGTGAAATCCTGGCCATTGAGTGATAAAAGAACTGTAAAGGACATTTTTACCAAACTCAGGATCACTTTTGACACCCGCACCACAGCTGAGATAAAAATGCGGTTTTTCAGCTGTAAGCAAAAACCGCAGGACACTGTGAGAGATTTTGCCCTCAATCTGCAAGAAGCCTTGTGGGCTATTAAACAAGTAGATCCAGATAGTATTCAGGATGAGGACAGGATGCTAAAAGAACAGTTTGTAGAAGGCCTATTGTCAGAATCCGGTAAGGCCCAACTGCGCATGATGGCCCTGCAGAATCCTGATATGAGCTTTATTGAATTCAAGGATAGATCCATCCGTATCTTGAGGGAACCTGTCTATCCATGCGGACAGACGGAGGAGCAACAACTTGCTCTCCACAGGCACACGCCTGTGAGCCCTGCAAATGCTACACCTTTTCCATCTACTGTACAGTGTGCACAGATCCAATCTGATGATGCTGCAGAGCTGCGGTTACAAATGACTGAGCTAACTAAACATGTAGCTGCATTAACCAAAACTGTTCAAGATCTCCAAGTTTCTTCTCCAGCAAAGATCCAGCTTGCTTCCAGCCCAGAGGATCTACGTTGGAGATGTTCAAGAAGAACATTGTTTCCTCAACAGCGACTGACGCGCAACGGCAGGAGGACCACTGACAAGTTTGACCCCTCTGGCCGACCCATCTGCAGACGGTGTGATAAGGTTGGTCATGTTGAGAGAGAGTGTCCTTTAAATGGGCAACTCCTGGAGTAGAGGACCAACCTTCAGGAGTAAGACGATTTGGTCCAACTAGCTGGAAAAGCAGGTATGTAGGTGGACGTCCCATAATTCCAGTTACAATTGACGGTGTCCCTTTCACAGCGCTACTGGACACTGGTTCACAGGTAACCACTATTCCTCAGACTTTGTTTCGCAGGTATTGGACTGATGCTGATATTACCCAGCCTCCAAATGGGGACTTAATACTAATTGCTAGTAATGGTCAGCCCCTGGCCCAGGTGGGATATAAAGAGGTCACCATGAGAGTGGGTAGCACGGATCTTAAATCCCAAGGTCTAATAATTGTTGATGTGGATGAAGGGGAATTTGCTAATGTGTTAACATTGGGGACAAATGTGTTGGAGAATTGTCTAGATGAGGTAATTGCCATCTTACAGGATGCATTGAGAGCTACCCCCTATAAAGAAAGATATACTTTGAATAAGGAGATTAAAGCCCTTGTCCAGCGTCAACAAGTGGAGTTAGCAGGTGGAGAGATTGGCAGTGTGAGGGTAAGTGACCCCAATTCCATTATGCTTCCCCCCAGGAGTGAAATCATTGTCTGGTGCAGAGCAGCAATAGGCATCAAAGGACAAGACTACCAGGCCCTGCGGGAACCTGTCTATTCTGACTGTAGGCCCACTGTTATGACAGCTAGAGGGATAGTTAATGTGAAGAAGGGCAGAGTACCAGTGCGCATCTTGAACTGTGGGGAGGAGGGGCCTTCTTACCCAGGTATGCCACAGTAGCTAAACTGTTCACTGTCAGTAACAATGACATCCAGCCAACAGAGCCCTTGGCTTCGTCTGATCAGACAGATGTTAATGATTCCCCAAAACAGTTAGAGGACTGGTGTCAAGCAATACACATTGGCACTGACAGCACTCCTCAATACCAAAGGAATGGGGTTGTGCGGTTAGCACAAGAGTATGAAAGGGTATTCAGTAAGACTCCCTTGGACTTTGGGCAGGTGAAGGTAATACAACATACCATCCCCACAGGAGACCATCCACCAATTAAAGAAAGGTATAAGCCCATTCCACTCGCACATTATCAGTGTACTAAGGACATGATTAAGGACATGAAGAGTGCTGGGGTAATCAGGGAAAGCCATAGCCCCTGGGCAGCACCCTTAGTGTTAGTTCGCAAGAAAGACAGGACTATGCGCATGTGTGTGGATTATAGAAAGATTAATAATATCACGCACAAGGATGCTTACCCTTTGCCGCGCATAGAGGAGTCACTAGCAGCGCTCAGGACGGCTAAGTACTTTTCTACCCTGGACCTAACCAGCGGGTATTGGCAGGTTCCTGTAGCAGAGGCTGATAAGGAGAAGACAGCCTTTATGACTCCCATGGGTCTTTACGAATTTAATGTCATGCCCTTCGGCCTATGCAATGCGCCAGGAACCTTTCAAAGGCTGATGGAGTGCTGCCTAGGACACAAGAATTTTGAGACAGTCTTGTTGTACCTAGACGATGTGATTGTTTATTCCAGAACATATGAGGATCACTTGCAACACCTGGCTGAAGTCTTTGAGGCCTTTTCCAACTTTGGCCTGAAGGTCAAGCCTTCCAAATGCCACCTCCTGAAACCAAAGGTACAGTACCTAGGACATGTGGTCAGTGCAGAGGGAGTTGCCCCAGACCCAGACAAGGTGACTGTGATCAAAGACTGGAAAGCCCCAACTACCATCAGAGAGATCCGCCAATTTCTAGGGTTAGTTGGCTACTACAGACGATTTATCAAGGACTTCACTACCCTAGCAGCCCCCTTGCAGGATCTCCTTGTCGGCCAATCCAGCAAGTCTAAAGGCAAGAGCCCCCCAGTGGAGTGGAACCCCCAATTGGAAGAATCTTTCCAGAAGCTAAAGCAAGCCCTCACTGGAGAAGAGATCCTAGCCTATCCTGACTACAGTCAGCCCTTCATACTGTACACAGATGCAAGCAACAATGGACTTGGAGCTGTCCTCTCCCAGGAACAGCAAGGCAAAGAGAAAGTAATTGCTTATGCAAGTAGGAAGCTTCGTCCTTCTGAGAGGAATCCAGTCAACTATAGCTCCTTCAAGTTGGAGCTTCTAGCAATAGTATGGGCAGTGACAGAGAGGTTCAAGCATTACCTGGCTTCTTCAAGATTCACAATCTACACCGATAACAATCCCCTGACACACCTGGACACTGCTAAGCTTGGAGCTCTGGAGCAGAGATGGCTTGCCCGCCTATCCAATTTTGAATTTGTCATCAAGTACCGAGCTGGCAAGAAGAACCTGAATGCAGATGCCTTGTCCCGCATGCCCAACCCTCCTGATCCAGAGGAATCTGATGACTTAGAGGAGGTAGAAATGCCAGCCTTCTACAACAATCGAATGGTCCATAACTCTAGCTGTATGACAGGAAGAAGTCTAGCAACTCAAGAGATCTCCCTGAATCCATTACCTCATTATGGCTGGGCTGAAACACAAGAGAGTGATCCAGCTGTGCAGCTTGTCAAAGAACTTCTTGGAGTAGAAAACACCTCTTTACCTGCGGATGCGCCACCAGATGCTCAACAGCTCTGGAAAGAGAGGAAGAAGCTCTTTGTTTTTGAAGGGAAGTTGGTTCGAAGACCTATCAACCCAAGGACCCATGAACTACTCTGGCAGATTGTAGTGCCCCAAAAGGACATACCTATGGTGCTAGGAGCTTATCACAACCAAGCAGGACACTTTGGATGGAAAAAACTAGAAGTGGTGATCCGAGACCGTTTCTTCTGGACGGGTATGAGAAAATCCATTGAGCAGTGGTGCAGAGAATGTGGTATGTGCAATCTCAGGAGGAAAGACACTACTACTCAAAAGGCCCCCCTGCAACCTATCCAGACAAAGCAACCCTTGGAGATAGTGGCCTTAGACCACGTGCAGCTGACTCCCAGTAGATCAGGATACACCTATGCTCTTACCATTGTGGATCATTACTCCCGCTTCCTGGTTGTTGTTCCAGTTAAGGACCAGACTGCAAAAACAGCTGCAAAAGCATTCCAAGAGCATTTCTGTCGGCCCCATGGTTATCCTGACCAAGTCTTGACTGACAGAGGTCCAGCATTTGAAGCGGAGGTATTCAAAGAGTTCTGCTCCCTCTATGGATGTAAGAAGATCAGAACAACCCCATACCACCCTCAAGGGAACGGACTTTGTGAGAAAATGAACCACCTGGTCATCAGTTTGTTACAGACCCTGCCTTTGGAAGAGAGAAACCAATGGCCTGAAAAATTGTCTGACTTAATTGAAATGTACAACCATGTCCCGACTAGCTCCACAGGTTATTCTCCAGCATACCTAATGCGTGCCAGACCAGGTAGAACTTCCTATTGACTTGGAGATGGGAGTCCTAAATCCTGAGGAAGTGCCCAACTCACCTGATCTTGATTGGATTACTGAAAGACAGTTGCAGTATAAAAAGGTTCAGCAATGTGTAGAGCAAAGCCTTGACCAAGCTAGGCAAAGACAAGAGAAAAGCTACAACCAACATGCCCCAGCTTCCCCTTTACCAGTTGGTGAGCAAGTATTGAAAAGAAAGAGAAGACACCACAAACTAGATGATCAATGGGAATCTGAACCCTATACTGTCCAACCATCTAACAGTGATAACAGCAAAGTATGTAAGATTTCCAAAGATGGCGGAAAGACTTGTACAACTGTATCCAGAGACAATCTGAAACTATGTCCATCTCAATTACGTCAGGAAGCAGGAAGTAAAGTGGAAGAAAATCCTCGACAATCAAGTACATCTGAGACAGAAGTTCAGACTATACTTGGGCCGTTTCCTAGTTCTTGGCCACAAATTGAAGGTGCTTTAGTAGTACCAGTAATGCTGTTCCCACAAACATCCTCTCAGGAGATAACAGATTCTCAAGAACAGCCAATCCCAGTTCCTGATGATGTACCAGCACAAATTCCAGCAAGCCGGATTCCTAGTGAAAGTATGCCTACCGTTCCGCTGATGACTCCAGTAAGTAGGAGAAGACTGCCAGGAATCCCATTTTTGCGTAGATCTCAGCACAATACACAGGGACAACTCCCCATACGTTACAGGGACAATAAGTAGAGGCATACTAACCCAATATGTTTACAGATAGTTGTGTTGTATTTGTATATGTTGAATTCAGTTTATGCAATGTTAAAGGTTTAATTGCAGTGCCGGCTCCCTAACGGATTGCACTAGTAGGTGAGTCAGAAATACAAACTGTGCATTAATACTTACTCTCCTGAGCATGGCATTACCAAGAGAGAATGGACTAAAGGAACTGTGCCAGTGGTTATCTTGTCTAGTTTTTCAGGGTTCCTGCCACAATAACTTTCTTGTGGTATTGAAACTTTTAAAACTTCCATTTGCCTACCAACCTCTTCAAGTGCATGAAATGCAATTTATGCAGGTGCACCAACGCTCTCGGGGGTTGGGGGAGGTTTCAAATATGGCGGCCTGTCGGATAGGAGCCATCAAAACAGCCTGTGCAGTGAAGAATTATGAATGTTCCAAAATACTCTGCAGCTGCACTCGGAGTTAAGGAGGTGGACTAAGCGGTTTGGGGCTGTAATCCGCAAGGACAGCAACTGTGAATGTTGCTGGGTTGTAAGGAATACACAACCAGAGACTAACGGGTTACAAAAATTGTGTTTACTTGAATGTTTTTGTAAAAGTTCAAATTGATCTTGAGTAAGTTGCACTTTTTCTCCTTAGGGAATTTACTTACATATGAAGTTTACACTTGTATGTAATGTCCTTCAAACACTATGATGTTCATGTTCATGTTACTGTCTACTAACTCTCTTCTTAGTTAACCGGAAGGGTAGCCCGAGACGTGCTACTTTTAACAAGGGGGGAATGTAGCGCCCCACAGAGTGGGTCACTACAAATGTCATCTTAAGTGATCTATACTGTGTACTGTGAAGGTATAGTGAGATCCAGTCAACCTGTTAGCATACACAAAGTTCCACAGCCATTATCTCTTTAAGAAAAGGGGTGGAGCTACAGACTGGAAGAGGGTCTCTCTTTCAGTTCCAGATCAGAAAGTGCAGGAGTGTGCAAGAGAGAGGTGTGATAGAACAGCACAGGAGGCCGGAGACCTGCAGAGGTGAGATGAGACCTCACAGGCACGGAGCTGCAGTTATAGGACCATCAATTCCTAACTAGTGTGAGAAACACTAAGAACATTGAGAAACTCACTGGACCGAGGCCTAGTGAATGCAAGATTCCTGGAGGCTCAGTAACATACAGAGTTGGGGTGAGTGTATCCAGCATCCCAAAGAACTCGCGTTACCTGCTGTCCAGAAGGGGATCTACCCAGTTGTACTTAACTTCTGAGCTCCTGGAACCCAGGACCAGAGGAAATCTATTAGAGAGTTTGAGCAGCAATGGAAGGCTGAATCATACTGGTGGTAAAAGGGAAGACTGGCATCTCACTATACTGAAGCAAGGTGAATCCCCCTGTAACATCTGTTATCTCCTGCTGACTACAGAAGTAAACTGTAAGTGTTTGGTTAACCCCTGTCTGGACTGTATTCTTTCATCGATCCTCTGTTACTCCTCCTGGAAATCATCCCTTCCTCACCTATATCATCTGGCCCTGGGACCTGCCCTGGTTGGGGAGGGTATAACATCTGGCACTGCATCACCACCTATTCCCAGAGGCCCTGCATACAGTGCCCGGCTTCACTTCAAGCCGAAACCCCAACTGGCGTCACGACAAACTTTTATTTTTCTTTATTTTTCTTTAATCCATTTTTGCTTAAAACTCCCCTTTTTCAAGGCGCTGCCGCCCCCAGTGTCGGGCCTGCTCGCACCGTGAATCTATATAGGCCGAGCCGGGGCGACTCACATAGGTGCTTTGGGTTTTTTTCACTGTAGTGCTGTAGGCCTTGGTAGACTGCTATTACTGCTTTATAGAAATGCTGCAGATTTTGCATGGTCTGCTTCCAGAATGGTTCAGTGGTTCCAACCCAATGAGCTTGCCATCCCTGGACCATCCCTGGATGGGAGGTGTAATCTCCTCTACGGGACATGTCGCTCTGTGGAACGTTCAATAGGCATTCTTGCCAATAAAATATGTGTTTTCAAGTCTAGCATATGGCTGGACCTCACCAATGTAACCTAGGTGGTCAAGTGTGTTAGCATCCTACTTCACTAGCAGAGTATCAGACCACTCATGGAATTCCTGGTACTTCTAGTCTTCATGTCAGGGACATCTATACCAATTATTTCAGTTCACCAGAGGGAGCTATTCCTTGGAAACTGTGTTCAATCCATTTATTTGGAAGCTTACTACTCTTGGCCAAAATATAACCTGCTTAACTGACTAAAAATTATTAATAATCAAATAAATAATAATAATTAGAGATGAGCGAACACTGAATATCAGGCCATTCGAGGTATTCGTTCCAAATCGAATACCATGCAGCATACACAGTAAAAATTCGTATCCCCTCCCACCTTCCCTGGCGCGTTTTTTTGCACAAATAACTGTGCAGGGGAGGTGGGACAGGAACTACAACAACGGAGGCAGTGAAAAAAATTGAAAAAGAAAACCATTGGCTGCCGAAAACATGTGACCTCCCATTCATAAGAACGTCCGCCGCCATATTCGTGTCATTTCAAGGTGAGAAATAGGGAGAGAAACATATCTGTTGAAGGCTAGATAGGCATTAGCTTGAGATAGGCAGGGAAAAACCGAAGAACAACAGCTCTTCTCAGAGCTATACACTGCAGGGACAGGAGTCCAGATTTCCACGGACGATGGAAAACAGGGATACAGAACAGTTACTTGTTGCTATATTACGTGCACACGAGCTTTTGTTAGGGGTGTTCCCACACAAAATAGCAGGAATCCACAGCAGTTACTTCTTGCTATATATGTGCAAACCAGATTTTATTAGGGGTGTCCCCCCACAAAATAGCAGGAATCCACAGCAGTTACTTCTTGCTATATACGTGCAAACCAGCTTTTCAGGCAGTGTGTAACCGCAAAACAGGGATACAGAGCAATTAGGTCCGGCTATGTACGCTCAATCCAGATATCCAGGGTGTGTACCCCCAAAACCTAGGTGGGAGACACCGAAATTCAGTCAGGCTATGTACGCTCAATCCAGTTTTTCACGGTGTGTATCCCCAAAACCTAAGTGGGAAAGACAGAAATTCAGTCAGGCTATGTACGCTCAATCCAGTTTTTCACGGTGTGTACCCCCAAAACCTACCTGGGATACACAGAAATTCAGTCAGGCTATGTACACTGAATCCAATTTTTAAGAGTCTACCCCCCAAAGCTAAGTGGGAGACACAGCAATTCAATCAGGCTATATCAGCTCAATCCAATTTTTAAGGGTCGATCCCCCGAAGCTAAGTGGGAGACAGCCGTTCATTCAGTCAGGCCATGTATGGTCAATCCAATTTTTAAGGGTCTACCCCCCAAAAGCTAAGTGTGATACACAGCAATTCAGTCATGCTAGATCAGCTCAATCCAATTTTTTGTTTAATCCAGTATTGTTTGCGCTCCATGATGTGAACTATGCCTTTGTCTCTTGAAAAGCAACTCAGCATGAAGTCAGCCATGTGTGCCAATGTGTTACTTGGCATGACTTCGCTGCCCCCAACTGTAAGAGTCACTCTCCATTTCCTCCATTTTACACTCCCTTCACACCATCCGTGTTGAAGCAATGGGATGCACTGAACGTCACCCTCAAGTGTCATGTGGGACAGTGACATGAAATGCCATTTCATCCCCCTCGTCTTCCTCTGCCAGCCAATGGTGCGAAGATGACAGGAGTGTGCTCTGAATGTTTTCAGCCTAGCAGAGGCTACTTTTCACTTACGAAAATGGCCGCACATTGACCAGTATATCAGGCACAATGGTGTAGGTTTCAAAGAACCTTTGCACCAACAAGTTGAAAATGTGGGCCATGTGTGGACCGTGTTTGAGTCTGGCAAGCTCCAGATCTGCTACCAGGTTCCGGCCATTATCACATATGCAAACATGCCTGGGCGTAGGCAGTGCCGCACCTCCCATGAGGTGACCTGAAGCAAGCGCTTCAGGCGGCACTATGCCAGGGCCTCAGTGAGGGCAGCATTTTTGCTTCCCTAAGCCAGTCCAGGACAAGCTGTCCTGGACTGGCTTATCACCGAGCGGTGGTTTGGGGAGGCCACTGGAGCAGCGCTGCTCCAGCAGCCTCCCCTCACGCTCAGGCAGAGAGCAGGCAGTCTCCGGGCCTACTCTCTGCCTGCGAACGGTGCTAAGCCTGCCCCCTTCACTCGGCCACGCCCCCGACCCACCCGGCCACGCCACCGCTCCGCCCCCTCCTCCCGGCGGGGGGGGGGGGGATTTCTGCAGTTAGCCTCGGGCGGCGAAAGGGGCAGGCTCACCCCTGGGCATAGGTGCCGCAGGGAAAACAATATTGCTATATCAGCCTGGATGGCATCCCTCACCCCGGAGGCAGTGTGCTGTCTGTCCCCAAAGCTGATGAGCTTCAGCACGGCCTGCTGACATCTCCCCACGCCAGTGGTACAGCATTTCCAGCTCGTAGTTGGGGGTTGAGGTTACAGCGCAGGAGTAGGCTTTCAGAGAAACCCTGCCATGAATTTTGGGCTGGGAGAGGAGATAGGCCACCCCAGTTTGCACCCCGGGCCCAGACTCCACTACATTCACCCGGCCTGTCATTGTCGATGCGTCGGTGGTCAAGTGGACCTTGCAGCAAAGTGCGGAACTCTGGGCCCGACTAATGTTATGGGACATGTGCAGGTCCAAGGCGGGCACAGCACACCAAGAGAAGTATTAACGGCTAGGCCCAGCATAGGGAGGTGCCCCAGCTGCCATCTGGTGACGGAAGGCCTGGGTATCCAGAAGCATAAACGCCAACATCTGCAGAGCAGTTTTTGGATGAGACCGTTAAAGGCTTGGGCATGTGGGTGGCTTGCGCTGTACTTCTACGCATGATGGTGCAGGCCAAAAGGGCGGATGAGGATGAACTCCCCAATGTGTCAGACACAGATGTGTAAGTGTCCAGGTTGGTGTAAACAGTGGTAGAAGCAGTGTTGGCAACGCCGGGCGACGATTGTCCTGCATTTGCTCTCTCCCACTGAGCCCAGGGCTTGCCTTCCAAATGACAGTGCACGCAAAAGGTGGTAAGGTAGCTCATTTCAGAGCCCCTACTCAGTTTAGACTTGCAAAGTGTGCAAACCACACTAAATTTGTCATGTAACGGTGACACTAGGCACCTCAGTGGTGGTAGTTTGGCCAGGGAGTGCTGCTAGCCTCCTGTGTGACAATGTAATCATCTGCCACTTCGTCATCCTCCTCTTCCTCCATCAATATACGCTGTGAAGCAGACAGGAGTGTGCACTGACTATCCTGCTGGAATAGTTCTGCTCCTATGCCCGACTACTCAGCGTACAATGCATTATCCCTGATGGTGATGAGGGATTCTTGTATCACACACAGGAGCGGGATTGTTAAAATCAGTAATGTGTCGTCAAAGCTGACCCTCTTGGTGGACTCCTCAAAGACATGGAGAGATCTCGCACAAGTCTGGCAACATGGGCGAGTTTTGCATGAGTGGCTAGTACATGGAAAATCTTTGGCCTTGCTGCCTCTGGACATGCCTCTGCCTCTAGCCATCTTTTTTTCCTGCTTACCTGCGCTGAACAGCAACATAGACACCGCAGATGTCCGTGTCCTGCCGCACTCGCCCATAGAGTTCTATGTGCAAGTCCGTGCAGTGCCGTAATTCACGACCATTACGGACATGTTCTATAAATCGCGGACCACGGTTGCGGCCCGGCCACACCACGGATAAAATATCCGGTGGTGTAAGAAGCCGCATTGAATATAATGTGTCCGCAAATGGTCCGCAATTGAAAACCCTCAATTGCGGACCATTTGCGGACTTACATTACGGCTGTGTAAGAGTTGATGTGAAAACCCCATGAAGTTCTGCAGCAGAAAGCCGCCATTTAAGCCCTCTCTTATAACAAAACTGCAAAGTAATGAAAAACTGGGGACTGTAATTAATTGTCTCACTTACTTATAAATACTTATATAGAGTTACTGAATACAGTGAAACTGCTTTCACAAGACCAATGGACAAAATGGCTGTGAAAGGGGGACTGTTTTCATGGCCATATTGCATCCAAGGGGCACCTGTTTTCACTGATTTGACTCCATTGAAGGATCTGTGAAATTCGCTAGGAAATGATCTATTTGACAGTCCATTAAAATGGTATGCCAATCCCCCCTCCCCCCCCAAAAAAAAAACAAAAAACCCAAAAAACAAAAACAGGTCAACCATTCAACCATTCTGTTTTGTTTGGAGCTCTGTGTGGCAAGAATCTAACTGGATCAATTGGAATCTAGACGTATCTTGTATTATCTCCCCATGCTTGTGTGGGTTTCCTCTGACACTCCAAAGCCATACTGACTGGGCAGGTGGGCTTACAGTTTGATCAAAATGTAAACACCATGAACCTCATATTCATGTATGCCTATATAGAGTAGGTATTTGTAGTAATGCCCCTGATGCTAGCACGAGTTCTGTTAAAACATTTTGTTTTTGAATAAAATCTAACGTATTCTACAGAAAATGTTTTACATTTAGAGAACTTAGAACTGAACTATAAATGGGTTCTTTGGGATTTTATAAGGAACAAAGGCGTGTCTGTTCATAAACTGTATTTTTTATTGCGCCTCAATCCCTATTGAACATTTTTCTAACAAAAATGGTGAATTATATTCATATATCATTATATATATATATATATATATATATATATATATACTTTAATATTATTTCTAATATACCTCTATAGGAGCGTTAGGTTGTTTCTAATAGAGCGTCAAATTTGGCATAGACCAAAGCACATATGTAATTCTGTCCTATTCTATGAAATTATTTTTGGATTGAAAAAGAAAAAAGGCCTGAAGATATACATTGCAGAAAAGCCGCATTTATTTATTTTTTTGCAAAATTTGCAACATAAAACACAGCTTTTCTGCAATACGTTACCTCCACCTTAAAATGTACCCTGTTACTTGTTAACAAGAGAAGATAGCATTTCAGTGTCACATGCCCCATGCTTTCTCTATCAACATGCTATAAGAAAACATACTAAAAATTTTACAACACAATCCAAAATGACAGACTGAGAAGTTGCTACTCCAGTAACACAAGCGGCTAAAACACAGGTACTCCATAATTGGTGTTTAAGGATCCTTAATCTTTTAATCTTCCATAATCATGTTAATGCAACTTGAAATGGTTTATTTTGACATATAATCCTACGTGTGACAGCATGCAAGATAAACAATGTTGTCCTACTGCATATGTAGACCAAAAGAATAAACTTGCAAGATCCTAAGAGCTGTAAAATAAAATATATCTCAAATATATGTATATATACTGTATATATATCTTGCAGACATTATTTCTTATAGTTCTCACCTTCTACCGCAATTACGGATAATATACAGGACCCATACAGACATACAGTAGATTGTGCAGCTGGATCAGCCAGGAGAAGGTAAAGGGACTTGGCTCTAATCAGAGGAAGACAGTGTAAGAGCCCAGAATGCCACCCACTTGCCCGACACCACCTGTATGAAATTAGGAAGTTAGGATATGAGGCACCAACCTAACTACACAGATTACTCAGGAACAGATGAAAAGCACTTGCTTGGTGGAGGCAGTTATATGTCGTATGTTAACACACAGTCTCTATTGTATCCTGCTCACCCCTTATTTCAATCTTTCCTCCTGGGAAGCACGGACGCAGGTGGACTTCAACCAGCCAGGACAATGCAATCGTGTAGGAAAAGAATCCAGCTTCCACCAGGCAATTAAAATATAACTTTTATTTTCTCATTAAAAATTCATTCCATAGTAACCCGAGGGTCATAGCAGATGATAAAGTATTGTAGGTTTTTATGCTACGCGTTTCGGAACTTTAAAAACGTTCCTTCCTCATGGCATACTAGCAGATAAACTAACACATGTTTAGAAAACACAAATAATTGAAAACCCCTCCAATAAAATTAACCCACAATGGTAAGTGTACTTCATACATCTTCAAATCTGTAACAAATATTTCTCAACATCTATTAGAATAACAATAGAACCTCATTCTGTAAACCATGTTCGGATAAATAATGCTGCTTTATATAACTCAGCCGTTCTATTATTAGCTATACATATATCTCAATCTTATATACTCTGTTATATCTATTCTTTTCGCACCAAACCCCGATCTATCTTATCCATCGCTCTCTTCTGTACATAAACCATGTAATTAACATTATATACTTACATCCGCTCAAGTGTCCTTGTTTCTAGGGCAAATACCATGCCCATTGCTGGTTTAATCATATAACTGCATAGTTATGCTCCATGGAGGTCCGATCATGTGACCATATCGTCACATGACCGTTCTATCCCTCTGCTACATCTAAGTGCAGTTTAAACGAATCTACCTCCCACCTGGATTCTACTCACATGACCAAACACACTCACACTCCTTATCACATGATCTATATGCAAATCCACCGGGGAAACCCCTGGCAACAGACATACCCTGTTCTCCAAAGGTAAATAGCATTTCATGTGTTAGATATAACCTACTATATATTAACCAATTACATAAAAAGAATAACCTCTCCATATAATATGGAAAAACCATGCAGAATTACCACAGGTGTATATTATGGATATTGCAACTTTACATGATTATTACAATTTTTTTAGATACTATCGACATTAAAGCTACCGCAAATATATACAGTCCTATGAAAAAGTTTGGGCACCCCTATTAATCTTAATCATTTTTAGTTCTAAATATTTTGGTGTTTGCAACAGCCATTTCAGTTTGATATATCTAATAACTGATGGACACAGTAATATTTCAGGATTGAAATGAGGTTTATTGTACTAACAGAAAATGCGCAATATGCATTAAACCAAAATTTGACCGGTGCAAAAGTATGGGCACCCTTATCATTTTATTGATTTGAATACTCCTAACTACTTTTTACTGACTTACTGAAGCACAAAATTAGTTTTGTAACCTCAGTGAGCTTTGAACTTCATAGCCAGATGTATCCAATCATAAGAAAAGGTATTTAAGGTGGCCAATTGCAAGTTGATCTCCTATTTGAATCTCCTCTGAAGAGTGGCATCATGGGCTACTCAAAACAACTCTCAAATGATCTGAAAACAAAGATTGTTCAACATAGTTGTTCAGGGGAAGGATACAAAAAGTTGTCTCAGAGATTTAACCTGTCAGTTTCCACTGTGAGGAACATAGTAAGGAAATGGAAGACCACAGGGACAGTTCTTGTTAAGCCCAGAAGTGGCAGGCCAAGAAAAATATCAGAAAGGCAGAGAAGAAGAATGGTGAGAACAGTCAAGGACAATCCACAGACCACCTCCAAAGAGCTGCAGCATCATCTTGCTGCAGATGGTGTCACTGTGCATCGGTCAACTATACAGCGCACGTTGCACAAATAGAAGCTGTATGGGAGAGTGATGAGAAAGAAGCCGTTTCTGCACGTACGCCACAAATAGAGTTGCCTGAGGTATGAAAAAGCACATTTGGAAAAGGCAGCTTCATTTTGGAAACAAAAATTGAGTTGTTTGGTTATAAAAAAAGGCGTTATGCATGGCGTCCAAAAAGAAACAGCATTCCAAGAAAAACACATGCTACCCACTGTAAAATTTGGTGGAGGTTCCATCATGCTTTGGGGCTGTGTGGCCAATGCCGGCATCGGGAATCTTGTTAAAGTTGAGAGTCGCATGGATTCCACTCAGTATCAGCAGATTCTTGAGAATAATGTTCAAGAATCAGTAACGAAGTTGAAGTTACGCCGGGGATGGATATTTCAGCAAGACAATGATCCAAAACACCGCTCCAAATCCTCAGGCATTCATGCAGAGGAACAATTACAATGTTCTGGAATGGCCATCCCAGTCCCCAGACCTGAATATCATTGAACATCTGTGGGATGATTTGAAGCGGGCTGTCCATGCTCGGCGACCATCTAACTTAACTGAACTTGAATTGTTTGTCCAAAATACCTTTATCCAGGATCCAGGAACTGATTAAAAGCTACAGGAAGCGACTAGAGGCTGTTATCTTTGCAAAAGGAGGGTCTACTAAATATTAATGTCACTTTTCTGTTGAGGTGCCCATACTTTTGCACCGGTCAAATTTTGGTTTAATGCATATTGCACATTTTCTGTTAGTACAATAAACCTCATTTCAATCCTGAAATATTACTGTGTCCATCAGTTATTAGATATATCAAACTGAAATGGCTGTTATAAACACCAAAATATTTAGAACTAAAAATGATTAAGATTAATAGGGGTGCCCAAACTTTTTCATAGGACTGTATTATTGATGTAACCACTCCAATTAATATATACCCATACTTTCCTGCTTTTACCACTCCTAATATATATATGACAAATCCGAGCGGACATTCAGTCCATTTGGATGTCTGGATTTCAGTTGCATAATCCAGTATGCTTCTCTAACCAGCAATCTTTTACGCCAATTCCCACCCCTAATAGATTTGGGTATATGTTCAATGGCGTAAAAGACAAGTGACCTGGTGTCCCCATGATGAACAGATGCAAAATGTCTTGATTAGAGATGAGCGAACAGCGTTCGATCGAGTACATGTTCGATCGGATATCAGGCTGTTCAAGATGTTCGATTCGAGTCGAACACCAGGTGGCAAACTCACTAAAAATTTGATTCGGACAGGAACTATGACAATGGAGGCATGGAAAAAAAAATCGGAAAAAGTAATTGGCTGGCTAAATCAGGTGACCTCCAATTTATACGAACAGTGGATTTAATGTCCGGTTCATATGAGACTGTGAACTATGTGACTGTGAGACAGGGACAGATGTACAGGTAGCATTAGCTAGGGATTACCTTTATTTAGGTGGGAATGTCACTCACCCAGGTCTTTGGGGCTCTATCTGGTCGGGATCCCTGGCAGCTTGCTATATGCGGAAGCTGACTTTTTCCCATAGGAATGCATTGACCAGCATTGATTGGCCGAATGCCATATAGAGGACAGCATTTGGCCAATCAACGCTGGTTCTGCCGGAGGCTTGTCTGTGAAGAGGCGGAGTCTAAGATCGGACCAGAATAGAGACTGCTGTGGACTGATCTTAGACTCCGCCTCCTCCGGCAGAACCAGCGTTGATTGGCCGAATGCTGTACTCTGTATGGCATTCGGCCAATCAACGCTGGTCAATGCATTCCTATGCCGAGATGTAGCAGTGCTGGCTGTGCGCTCAGCAGTGCTACACCAGAGATGATGCAGCAGAGCTGAGTGTGCAGCAGAGCTGAGTGTGCAGCAGGGTTCAGCGCACACTCAGCTGTGCTACATCAGCTGACGCCTTTGAGCGCACACTCAGCTGTGCTACATCAGCTGACGCCTTTGACTCTTATTTTAAAAGTAAAATTGACACCATCAGAGACTTTTGCACACTACACCCCCGGCAACCACTCTACCCAACTGCTCGCTGCTCTTCACCTTTAACCGGTTTCTCCACCGTCACTGATGAAAAGTTCTCTACTCTAATCTTTAAATCCCACCTCACCTCCTGTGCGCTTGACCCGATCCAGTCAAACCTCATCCTCAAACTCACTGAAGTCATAACTCCAGCCCTAACCCATCTCTTCAACCTTTCTCTAACCAATGGATCCTTCCCTTCTGCCTTCAAACATGCCACTGTCACACCTATACTTAAGAAACCGTCTCTCAACCTCCTCTACGGCCAACTACTGCCCCATCTCATTGCTCCCATACGCCTCAAAACTGCTTGAGCAAGACGTCCACTTCTAACTATACTCCTATCTCTTGTCCAACCTGCTCTTTGACAGACTTCAAGTCAGGCTTCAGACCCCATCACTCCATGGAAACTGCCCTAACCAAAGTCACCAATGACCTTCTAACTGCCAAAGCCAAGTATCATTACACTGTCCTCCTCCTCCTTGACCTCTCCTCTACCTTTGGCACAGTCGACTTCTCCCTCTTGTTAGAAACACTTTCATTCCTTGGCATCTCAGACCTGGCCCTCTCTGGGTTTCCTCATACATCACCAACCGCACATTCAGCATCTCCCACTTGCATACCACCTCCACGCCACGCCCTCTCTATGTAGGTGTCTCCAAGGTTCTGTCCTAGGACCACTCCTGTTCTCCATCTACACCCTCGGCCTGGCTCAACTTATAGGATCTCATGGTTGTCATTATCCTTGCTATGCTGACGACACTCAAGTATATCTCTCTGGACCAGACATTACCTCTCTGTCGTCCAGAGTTCCAAAGTGTCTATCGGCTGTAGCCCCCTTTCTCTCCACCCGCTTTCTCAAGCTTAACATGGAGAAAACGGAGTTCATCATCCTCGCCCCACCTCCTATGGCCCTTCTACTTGATCTATCCTTCAAGTCACACATCCAAATCCTCAACAACTCCTACTCAAACATCCATCAAACTCGCTTCTTCCTCACGTCTGAAACTACAAAAATACTAGTCCT
Organism: Leptodactylus fuscus; assembly: GCF_031893055.1. Taxonomy (NCBI): domain Eukaryota; kingdom Metazoa; phylum Chordata; class Amphibia; order Anura; family Leptodactylidae; genus Leptodactylus; species Leptodactylus fuscus. Next base: position 116,843,711 of record NC_134270.1, on the reverse strand, counting down.
CATAATCTCCCGCTTAGATTACTGTAACACCCTTCTACACGGCGCTGCTCGCTTAATACATCTCTCCCCCCGTTCTTCATCGGCCACTCCCCTCTGCCAATCCTTTCACTGGCTACCCATTGCTCAGCTAATAGAGTTCAAATTACTAATGCTCGGGGCAACACAGTCGCTCAGTGGTTAGCACTGCAGCCTTGTAGCACTGTAGTCCTGGATTCAAATGCTGCCAGGAACAACATCTGCAAGGAGTTTGTATGTTCTCCCTATGTTTGCATGGATTTCCTCCCATTCTACAAAGACATACTTAAAATAAAATAAAAAATAAATAAATAAAAAAAGTACATTGTGATCCCTATATGGGGCTCACAAGCTATATTTAAAAAAAAAAAAATACTAACGCTGTCGTACAAAGCCATCCACAACCTGTCCCCTCCATATATCTCTGACCTAATCTCCCCCTACTTGACCACACATAACCTCCGATTTTCCAAAGACCTCCTACTCTGCTCTTATCCGCTCTTCACACAACTGTCTACATGATTTCTCCTGTTCATCCCCCATACTCTGGAACTCATTACCAAATCAAATAAAAGTGACCCTAACAATCACAAACAGAAGAAGGCCCTGAAGACTCACCTATTCAGGAAGGCCTACAACCTCCAATAACACGACGGTCACCCCATCACATTTTAACAGCTCTCCCCTCATTTTCTTTTTCTATCCCTCTTCACGCACAGATTTTAAGCCCTTGTGGGCAGGGCCCTCTATTCCAAACTGTGCCATTCGGTCATTGTTAAGGAGAAGGAGACAGGCAGAGTGCTGGAGTCAAGGTATATATGCCCCAGGTTCCTGACTTATCTGTGGTCCATGGAGGATCAGGAGTAGACCTCAGTCCAGGTGTAGATCCTGGGTTCATTAGTGGCCCATAAAAGGCTGCTGATCCTGTAGACCAGGGAAGAACTTGGGAGTGGGAGGAGGTGGTGACTGCTCTGACATTTTGAGTCTGGTGAGACCAAGTTGAACTGGCTTTTTTTTGTTTGTGTGTCTAACAGTAAGCCACACGTACAGTGAGATATTATTTTTGTCACTGTGTAGTTAGCGCTCAGACAAGCAGAGATTTGATTTATTTGTGCCTTAAGTTAAGGCTGTGTTGTTTTCTAGTTTTTATGCCAGAAGCCAAGGTTAATTTGTTTTCTGTTTTTTTTTGTTTTTGTAAATAAACAAGTTTGCTGCATTTTGTGTCCCTGTCTTGACTGTGTGCGTCTGCACCACTGCTGCTACCAAGCTAACTTCCCTACAAAATATATTTTCAGGTGCAGGTGTTAAAGAAATGCAGCAACCAATTTTGTGCATGCAAAGTAAATAGGAGCTTACATAATTTTATAATAACTTTATTTATGAGTTTGTGCATGTGTTGTGTGTTTGGTGCAACGCTTTTGGCGTTGTGACCTGGACAATGGTAAACATCTGGGTGAAAGAGCCAAAGCGCAAATGTACAGTATGCTCTCTGATTGATATCTTAGGATCCATTAGGGCTATGAAGATGATTTTGGATTCATTATAAAGATGCTATTAACTCCTTCCCAACATCTGCCGTATTAGGCAGATGCTGGGTGTTTAAAGATGGTGGCCGGTTGGGAGTCAGCCAGTCGCCAAATCTCTGCTATCTTATACAGCAGAAACCTGGGGCTAATGTCCACACTTGATTGGTGCCCACATGGTGTCAGCATTGACCAAGGTGCCAATTTTCTTTTCCACTGTTTTGTCTGATCCATAGAATCATACCAAAATGTAGACTACAGATGACATATCATTTTACCTGCACAGTAAATGCCATAAAAACGAAGCCAGGAACAAGGTTGCAGAAAAGCACTTTTTCTTCCAGTCCAATCCATTCAGAATTTTTTCCTCTTCCCAGCACATTATACAGAATAATTAATGGTAGCATCATGAAGAAAAATTTGTCCTGCAAACATTAAGACCTCATATGGCAGGAAAAAAATAATCTACATTAGGATCTCAATGCTGAATAGCATTTTCAACAGCAAATCACTCCAGATCTTTAACCCCTTCCCGACATGCGCCGTAATAGTACGGCGCATGTCGGGTCTGTAACTATGGCGACCGCCCGGGAGCCGGGCGGCTGCCATAGCCGCCGGGTGTCTACTGCTTTAAGCAGTAGACAACCGGCTCTAATGCCTCCGATCGGTCCCCGTACCGATCGGAGGCATTAACCCCTCCAGCGCCACGGTCAAAGGCGCCATTTTCCCAGCTGCGCATGGGCGCCGCCATTTTGTCCGGGATCGCCAGCTCCTGGAGCATACTGCAGGGCCGACGTCATGTTGCCATGACAGCCGGGAGCCTGTACAAGGCTCCCAGGCTTGTCTGCAAATTGTCTCTTTTGCAGGCTGGTCTATGCAGCCTGCAAAAGAGAGGATGATTTTTTGCAATGCATTGCATTAGTGATCAGACCCCCTGGGGTTCAACACCCCTAGGGGGTCTAATAAATGCAAAAAAATTTTAAAAAAAAAGTATAAAAAAATATAAAAAGTATTAAAAGTTCAAATCACCCCCCTTTCCCTAGAACACATATAAAAGTAGTTAAAAACTGTGAAACATATACATGTTAGGTATCCCCGCGTCCGAAATCGCCCGCTCTACAAATCTATAAAAATATTTTTCCTGTTCGGTAAACGCCGTAGCGGGAAAAATAGTCAAAAGTGCCAAACCGCCGTTTTTTCACTTTTTTGATTCTGATAAAAATTTGAATAAAAAGTGATCAACACAATAACATTTCCCGAAAATGGTAGAACTAAAAAGTACACCCGGCCCCGCAAAAAATGACGCCCTATGCATCCCCATACACTTATGTATAAAAAAGTTACGGCCGTCGGAATATGGCGACTTTTAGAAAAAAAATTTTTTAACACAGTTTTGAATTTTTTTTTAAGGGGTCAAAATGTAAATAAAACCATATAAATTTGGTATCCCTGGAACCATACCGAAATACAGAATATAGGGGACATGTCATTTTGGCTGCACAGTGAACGCCGTAAAACCAAAGCCCGTAAGAAAGTTGCAGAAATGCATTTTTTCTTCAAATCCACCCCATTCTGAATTTTTTTCCTGCTTCCCAGTACATTATATAGAGTAATTAATGGTGGCATCATGAAGAAAAATTTGTCCCGCAAAAATTAAGACCTCATATGGCTCTGGGAGTGGAGAAATAAAAAAGTTATGGGGTTTAGAAGGAGGGGAGTCAAAAACGAAAAACGAAAATCAAAAAATGCCATCGGCGGGAAGGGGTTAAAGGGACTATATCATTGGGAAAAGTCATTCCCCATACGTCAAACAGCAGCGCAACCGGTGGGGTATTCCTGCCCCTGCGAACCATTTAGGACAGGTGGAATTTTTATTCAATCAAAAGGAAACCTCCCCTATAAGAGGTCAACTGACCCTTCCCCCCCCCCCGTGTTTTTTTCCTGTCCTGCTACTAGGACAGGTGTGGGGGGGTAGGGGGCTGGTCCCTCTCTCCCCTTATTCTAGGTAACAGGGTCTGTCTTCCCTTGGAAGCATGGATAAATTCTTACCGGGCTGTGGTGACTGCTGGCTCCTTTGGGGGGAAAGATGGGATCCCCATGTGTAGGGGCTGGTGGTTCAGCGGTCCGGCGGTTTCTCCGTCTTGCCCGGGCTCCTGTTTGGAGCCGAGGTCTTCCGCGCATGCGCGAGCGTTAGGTGCGCGCATCTTACACTGGGATAAAGGATGCCTGTCGCTGCGCATGCGCAGTGTCCGGTGGCCGCCCAGGTGCTTCACAAACTCCTTCCCCTGTGTCCCAAGTGGATGGAGGGGGAGAGGGGGGTACCCCTAGTGGGGATTTTAGTGCGCTAGTCAGCTGGAGGCATGAAATATTAGGGGTTTGTAAAATTAACCCCTAGCAAGGCGGGGTTTGGATTACCCCTTCCTGTGGGAGGGGTATTTAAGGGCAGTGGCCCAGCCGGGGGAATGCTGTTCTGGCATCCCCAGGCTGAGTCAGCTCACTTGGCTTGGATTGTGTGCGATATATTTCACTTGCAACTTATACAGAAGGTATGCAGTATCCCACTGGAACCGTGGGTAGGTATAGGTGGATTCTAATGGTGTTGTTTCCCTTAGATGTTTTCTTCAACTTCTTCGTCGCCCGGCGAAGGGAGACAGGGAAAATTGGCATCTGCACGTAGGCACGAACCGTGTAAAGATTGTAACATCCCACTTCCAGACGGTTATGATAATACACGGTGTCGCCAGTGTATGGTTCCACGGGCGGAAGAATCACAGATCCATGAGGTCATCTCCTGGGTAAAGGGGTACGTAGAAGAATCCATCCAGGAGATGAAGGATTCGATTGCTCATCTTGCAAAAAACCCACGTTTAGAATCCATAACCCACCCGTTCCCGCTAGATGAGGATTTCCAAATAATAGATGAGATATCCTCGGAGGAGGAGGCAGTGGTCGCAGGTCCTTCTTTTCCAGTAGAAAAGATGCCGAAACTGATGAAGATGGTCCATCCAGATCGTGACGAAGAACCACACCAGAGAGGACAGAGGGCCTTTAAAGTGGAACCAGGAGTATCCAAATGTATGGAAGCAGAATGGAAACACCCGGAGAGGTCGTTCCAGGTATCCAAAAGGTTCAGGACGCTCTTTCTTGTGGAGGATTCGCAGTTTGACCGCTGGGGGCCTCCTCCAAGAGTTGATATGGCGGTTTCAAAGTTATCGAAGCGCACGGTGGTTCCGTCAGAGGACGGCTCTAATTTGCAGGACGCCATGGACAGGCGCACTGAGGTAAGCACATACCACCAGACATGGGAGGTGTACAATAGAAGGCAGGGTGCCATTTCTAATTTTCTTTCTTGTAGGGGTCGCTACACCAGATTTATACGTCAGCCACTGCGCCGGCCGCCGTGGGGATTTCGACTACGGAAGTCGTCCAATTTCTGAAGGCAAATATGTCCACACTGCGAAGGGATATCGACTCAGGGGTCCCCCGAGATGACTTATTGTCCTTTTTGACATCTACTTCGTTAGCGGTGGATTACCTGGCAGAGGCAGCTCTGTATCAGGTAAGGATCGCGGCAAAAGCCATGGCACTTGCCACAGCGGCGAGGTGACCTCTCTGGTTGAAGCCCTGGAGGGCGGACAACACGTCTAAGTATAACCTTTGTGCACTCCCGTTTGAGCCCGGTAGGCTCTTCGGGAAGGAGTTGGACTCCATTATGGAAGGCTTGGCGGATAGTAAGGGGAAGAGTCTTCTGCAAGGAGCTCAAGGTAGGGCAGGACCCTCCTTTCGTGGTCGAGGATACAGGTCGTATCCCCCTAGGGGATCCTTTCAAAGATGCACAGGAGCTCAAGGCAGAGGTATTGGTTGGCGCCTCACCCGTGAAGCAGATAAGAAAAGGCCGACCTTCTGACATTTACTTTCCCGCCCCTCCTCCGTCCGTTCCTGTTCCCCCTGTCCCTGTAGGAGGGCGTTTATCCCTTTTTTTTTGCAGCTTGGATTCGGCTTATCCAGGACCCGTGGGTCCTGCAGCTGGTCGCTGTAGGATACAAAATAAAGTTCATTTAAAAACCTCCCAACAAGTTTGAGAATTAATCATGTGTTATTTGGTCTCAAGCAGGTTCTTCTGGAGAAGGCCGTCCAGGAGTACCGGGACAAGGGCGCTCTAGAGCCGGTGCCCCGAGAGGAGCATTCAACCGGCATCTATTCTCCAGTTTTCTTAGTGCCAAAAAACTCAGGAGGCTGGAGAATGGTGGTCGATCTCAGATTTCTCAACTGCTATGTCCTCAAGACTCATTTCCAGATGGAAACGATCAAGTCAGTCCTACCCTTTCTGCCTTTAAGCCATGACTAAGGGGTCATATCCCCGAAACGCGTAGGCTTATTCGTCCTTCTGTCCCGTCTGCACAAGGACATATCCATCGACTGCTTTTCCAAGAACAATATATATATATTTTTAACTTAGAGCATGTCTCCACAATAAAATTTGGAAATTTTTTTAAGAAAACGTATCATCCGGCGTGCTGAGACTACTTCAATTTGTTGCTTCTATTGTGTCTGTGCCGGACATGACGTCCCGGGCATCCGGATGACTACAAGCACCTACTACTCCTGCATTAACAGTAAGAGACATTTATCATTTTTGTAATACGGGCTGAGACAAATTTTTCTTCTTTGCATCTACCCTTTCTGCAACCCGGAGACAGGTTTGTCACTTTAGATCTAAGGGACGCGTATTTACACGTCCCAATATTTCCACCACACAGAAAGTTCTTGAGGATTGCGGTTGTGCTGAACGGTACTCTATGTCATCTGCAGTTCACAGCTCTGCCGTTCGGGATTTCCTCGGCCCCCCACACCTTTACAAAGGTTGTGGCTCCGGTCGTAGCGATGCTTCGGCTCCAAGGTATCTTTGTCATACCGTACCTGGACGATTGGCTGTTGAAAGCCCAGTCAGCAGAGGTTCTCGCTGCCCATCTAAAGACTACGGTCGCCATCCTAGAGGATTTAGGATGGCTCGTGAATTGGCAAATCCCGCGCCTGCGTAGTAGCGCTTCCCTCCGGAGTGCTACTGCGCAGGCTCACTCGCCATTTTACTTAATGGCAGTTCGTGAGTGTACTGCGCAGTAGCGCTCTGGAAGGAAGCGCTACTACGCAGGCGTGGGATTTGAAGACAAGAAGACGTGCAGGGTTGGACTGAGATGTCTAGGGCCCACCAGTGGAATTGTTTCTAGGGGCCCACCGCCAGGACCCTGCAGATCAGCGGTACCGAGACAGGGCGGTTAAAGGTAATAACTTGTTGGGAGCCATGCTACTTACGCACTATGCCATGCGCACTACATATACCTACTGCTCCACCTTGTATGGCAAGTGAGCAGCGCAGCTCCTACAAGTGTTACCATTACCCGTAGCTGAAGTGTCCTGGAAAAGTTAATCTGCAGAGGTCCTGGCTGTTGTATCATCGCAGATGTAATATTGATGGCCTATCCTAAGGACAGACCATCAATATTAGAAAGATGGATAAATCCTTTAAAGTGGTTGTCCAGGAATTGGAGCAACTCATGTGGTGGGCGGGAGGTATAAAATAAAAAACAAATAAATAAAAAAAAGAATACTCCTCTGTCCTTGGCGCTCCGTTGTCCGCCGGTAGTGTCCATTCAGTCTCGTACTGGCAATACTTTCTGGGAGTCCTGCACCTCATGTGATCGCTGAGACCAATTAGGTGCAGGATTTCCAGAAGTGAAGCCATGAGACCAAACACAGGCGGGGACAACTGGGTGCTGAGGAGAGGTGAGAAGGCTTTTTTTAAAAAAATATTTTTACACCTCCCTGGCGGCCACCACAGTGATCACTCCAGTTTATAGACAACCTGTTTTAAGGGGGTTACATAGTTACATAGTAGATGAGGTTGGATAAAGACATGAGTCCATCAAGTCCAACCTATAACCCTACAATCCCCTACAGTGTTGATCCAGGGGAAGGCAAAAAATCCCATGAGGCTCATGCCAATTGCCCTATTTCAGGGGAAAAAATTCCTTCCCGACTCCAAATATGGCAGTCAGTATAAAACCCTGGATCAACGTGTCCTTAAAATCTAGAGACCATAACCCATTATATTTTTCTCTTCAAGAAAGGCATCGAGGCCCACTTTGAACTTGTTCAGTGAATCCGCCATCACCACTTCCTGGGGCAGAGAGTTCCAGAGCCTCGTTGTTCTTACTGTGAAGAATCCCCTTCTATGTTTCTGGTGAAACCTTCTCTCCTCCAGACGTAGAGGATGTCCTCTTGTCACTGTCACTGGCCTAGGAGTAAAAATATCCTTAGAAAGTTCTTTGTATTGTCCCTTCATGTATTTGTACATTGTTATTAGATCTCCCCATAGACGTCTTTTCTCTAAACTGAATAACCCCAAGTTTGTTAATCTATCGTTGTACTCCAGTCCACCCATTCCCCTAATCATTTTGGTTGCCCGTCTTTGCACTTTTTCAAGTTCACTTATGTCTTTCTTGTATATCGGGGCCCAAAATTGTGCACAATATTCTAAGTGTGGCCGTACCAGTGATTTGTATAGAGGCATAACTATGTCCTTGTCATAAGAATCTAGACCTCTTTTGATGCATCCCATAACTTTATTTGCCTTGGCAGCAGCTGCCTGGTACTGGTCATTAAAGGTAAGTAGAGATGAGCGAACAGTGTTCTATCGAACACATGTTCGATCGGATATCAGGGTGTTCGCCATGTTCGAATCGAATCGAACACCACGTGGTAAAGTGCGCCAAAATTCGATTCCCCTCCCACCTTCCCTGGCGCCTTTTTTGCACCAATAACAGCGCAGGGGAGGTGGGACAGGAACTACGACACTGGGGGCATTGAAAAAAATTGGAAAAAGTCATTGGCTGCCGAAATCAGGTGACCTCCATTTTAGACGAATAGTGGATTTCAAATCCGGGTCATATGAGAATGTGAACTTTGTGACTATGAGACAGGGATAGCTGTACAGGCAGGGATAGCTAGGGATAACCTTTATTTAGGGGGGAATGTTATTAAAAATAACTTTTTGGGGCTCTATCGGGTGTGTAATTGTGATTTTTGTGAGATAAACTTTTTCCCATAGGGATGCATTGGCCAGCGCTGATTGGCCGAATTCCGTACTCTGGCCAATCAGTGCTGGCCAATGCATTCTATTAGCTTGATGAAGCAGAGTGTGCACAAGGGTTCAAGCGCACCCTCGGCTCTGATGTAGCAGAGCCGAGGCTGCACAAGGGTTCAAGCGCACCCTCGGCTCTGATGTAGGAGAGCCGAGGGTGCACTTGAACCCTTGTGCACCCTCAGCTCTGCTACATCAGAGCCGAGGGTGCGCTTGAACCCTTGTGCACACTCTGCTTCATCAAGCTAATAGAATGCATTGGCCAGCGCTGATTGGCCAATGTATTCTATTAGCCTGATGAAGTAGAGCTGAATGTGTGTGCTAAGCACACACATTCAGCTCTACTTCATCGGGCTAATAGAATGCATTGGCCAGCGCTGATTGGCCAGAGTACGGAACTCGACCAATCAGCGCTGGCTCTGCTGGAGGAGGCGGAGTCTAAGATCGCTCCACACCAGTCTCCATTCAGGTCCGACCTTAGACTCCGCCTCCTCCGGCAGAGCCAGCGCTGATTGGCCGAAGGCTGGCCAATGCATTCCTATGCGAATGCAGAGACTTAGCAGTGCTGAGTCAGTTTTGCTCAACTACACATCTGATGCACACTCGGCACTGCTACATCAGATGTAGCAATCTGATGTAGCAGAGCCGAGGGTGCACTAGAACCCCTGTGCAAACTCAGTTCACGCTAATAGAATGCATTGGCCAGCGCTGATTGGCCAATGCATTCTATTAGCCCGATGAAGTAGAGCTGAATGTGTGTGCTAAGCACACACATTCAGCACTGCTTCATCACGCCAATACAATGCATTAGCCAGTGCTGATTGGCCAGAGTACGGAATTCGGCCAATCAGCGCTGGCTCTGCTGGAGGAGGCGGAGTCTAAGGTCGGACCTGAATGGAGACTGGTGTGGAGCGATCTTAGACTCCGCCTCCTCCAGCAGAGCCAGCACTGATTGGTCGAGTTCCGTACTCTGGCCAATCAGCACTGGCTAATGCATTGTATTGGCGTGATGAAGCAGTGCTGAATGTGTGTGCTTAGCACACACATTCAGCTCTACTTCATCAGGCTAATAGAATACATTGGCCAATCAGCGCTGGCCAATGCATTCTATTAGCTTGATGAAGCAGAGTGTGCACAAGGGTTCAAGCGCACCCTCGGCTCTGATGTAGCAGAGCCGAGGCTGCACAAGGGTTCAAGTGCACCCTCGGCTCTCCTACATCAGAGCCGAGGGTGCGCTTGAACCCTTGTGCAGCCTCGGCTCTGCTACATCAGAGCCGAGGGTGCGCTTGAACCCTTGTGCACACTCTGCTTCATCAAGCTAATAGAATGCATTGGCCAGCACTGATTGGCCAGAGTACGGAATTCGGCCAATCAGCGCTGGCCAATGCATTCTATTAGCCCGATGAAGTAGAGCTGAATGTGTGTGCTAAGCACACACATTCAGCACTGCTTCATCACGCCAATACAATGCATTAGCCAGTGCTGATTGGCCAGAGTACGGAATTCGGCCAATCAGCGCTGGCTCTGCTGGAGGAGGCGGAGTCTAAGATCGCTCCACACCAGTCTCCATTCAGGTCCGACCTTAGACTCCGCCTCCTCCAGCAGAGCCAGCGCTGATTGGCCGAATTCCGTACTCTGGCCAATCAGCACTGGCTAATGCATTGTATTGGCTTGATGAAGCAGTGCTGAATGTGTGTGCTTAGCACACACATTCAGCTCTACTTCATCGGGCTAATAGAATGCATTGGCCAGCGCTGATTGGCCGAATTCCGTACTCTGGCCAATCAGCACTGGCTAATGCATTGTATTGGCTTGATGAAGCAGTGCTGAATGTGTGTGCTTAGCACACACATTCAGCTCTACTTCATCGGGCTAATAGAATGCATTGGCCAATCAGCGCTGGCCAATGCATTCTATTAGCGTGAACTGAGTTTGCACAGGGGTTCTAGTGCACCCTCGGCTCTGCTACATCAGATTGCTACATCTGATGTAGCAGTGCCGAGTGTGCATCAGATGTGTAGTTGAGCAAAACTGACTCAGCACTGCTAAGTCTGCATTCGCATAGGAATGCATTGGCCAGCCTTCGGCCAATCAGCGCTGGCTCTGCCGGAGGAGGCGGAGTCTAAGGTCGGACCTGAATGGAGACTGGTGTGGAGCGATCTTAGACTCCGCCTCCTCCAGCAGAGCCAGCGCTGATTGGCCGAATTCCGTACTCTGGCCAATCAGCACTGGCTAATGCATTGTATTGGCTTGATGAAGCAGTGCTGAATGTGTGTGCTTAGCACACACATTCAGCTCTACTTCATCGGGCTAATAGAATGCATTGGCCAGCGCTGATTGGCCGAATTCCGTACTCTGGCCAATCAGCACTGGCTAATGCATTGTATTGGCTTGATGAAGCAGTGCTGAATGTGTGTGCTTAGCACACACATTCAGCTCTACTTCATCGGGCTAATAGAATGCATTGGCCAATCAGCGCTGGCCAATGCATTCTATTAGCGTGAACTGAGTTTGCACAGGGGTTCTAGTGCACCCTCGGCTCTGCTACATCAGATTGCTACATCTGATGTAGCAGTGCCGAGTGTGCATCAGATGTGTAGTTGAGCAAAACTGACTCAGCACTGCTAAGTCTGCATTCGCATAGGAATGCATTGGCCAGCCTTCGGCCAATCAGCGCTGGCTCTGCCGGAGGAGGCGGAGTCTAAGGTCGGACCTGAATGGAGACTGGTGTGGAGCTATCTTAGACTCCGCCTCCTCCAGCAGAGCCAGCGCTGATTGGTCGAGTTCCGTACTCTGGCCAATCAGCACTGGCCAATGCATTTCTATGGGGAAAAGTTAGCTTGCGAAAATCGCAAACTGACAGGGATTTCCATGAAATAAAGTGACTTTTATGCCCCCAGACATGCTTCCCCTGCTGTCCCAGTGTCATTCCAGGGTGTTGGTATCATTTCCTGGGGTGTCATAGTGGACTTGGTGACCCTCCAGACACGAATTTGGGTTTCCCCCTTAACGAGTTTATGTTCCCCATAGACTATAATGGGGTTCGAAACCCATTCGAACACTCGAACAGTGAGCGGCTGTTCGAATCGAATTTCGAACCTCGAACATTTTAGTGTTCGCTCATCTCTAAAGGTAAGCTTGCTGTCCACCAAAATCCCTAAGTCTTTTTCATTGACAGTCTTACCCAGTAATTTACTATTTAGTACATATTCATACATTTTATTACGTCGCCCAAAGTGCATTACTTTACATTTGTCAACATTAAACTTCATTTGCCAAGTCTCCGCCCATGCTTCCAGTTTCCTTAGATCCCCTTGTAATATTCTACTATCCTCCTCATTATTGATTACCCTACAAAGTTTAGTATCATCTGCAAATATAGACACCCTGCTTTGTAAACCCTCTACCAGGTCATTAATAAAGATATTAAACAAGAGAGGACCTAATACTGACCCCTGCGGCACCCCACTGGTGACTGTGGCCCAGTCTGAATATTTACCATTAACAAGTACCCTCTGTTTCCTATCAAGAAGCCAGTTGCTAACCCAAATGCATATGTTTTCCCCCAGTCCCAACATTCTCATTTTGCATACCAACCTTTTATGTGGTACAGTATCAAAAGTCTTTGACAAGTCCAGGTACACCACGTCTACTGCATTACCCATGTCCAGTCTTGAACTTACCTCCTCATAGAAGCTGATCAGATTAGTCTGACAGGACCGATTCCTCATAAACCCATGCTGATTTGGTGATATAAGATTATTTACATTGAGATACTCCAGGATAGCATCTCTTAGAAAGCCCTCAAATATCTTTCCCACCACAGAAGTTAAACTTACTGGCCTATAGTTTCCAGGTTCCCTTTTACACCCCTTTTTGAAAATTGGCACCACATTTGCTATTCACCAATCCTGTGGAACAGACCCAGTCATTACTGAATCCTTAAATATTAGATACAAGGGTCTATCTATGACCATGCTTAATTCCCTCAGAACTCGGGGGTGTATACCATCTGGACCGGGCAATTTCTCTATTTTAGTGTTTTGCAGGCGGCGCTGCACTTCTTCCTGGGTTAAGCAGGTGACATTTAATTGAGAGTTTACATTACCCCTAATCATGTTGTTGGCCAATGGATTTTCTTGTGTAAACACTGTAGAGAAGAAGGCATTTAATACTTGTGCTTTTTCCTCATCCTCCTCCACCATTACACCCAGATTATTTTTAAGAGTGCCCACATTGTCAGTTTTTATTCTCTTATTATTTATGTAATTGAAGAATAATTTTGGATTACTTTTACTTTCCTTGGCAATTTTTCTCTCAGCCTCAATCTTCGCCTCCTTTATTTGTTTTTTGCACAATTTATTTTTCTCCTTATAGTTTTTTAATGCTGTGTCGCTACTTTCTTGTTTTAGTACTTTAAATGCTTCCTTTTTATCCCTCATTGCATTCTGTACTGTTTTAGTTAGCCATATTGGTTTTCTATGATTTCTGGCCCGCTTATTCCCATAGGGTATGTGTTTTCTAGTGGTCCTATTTAGTATATTTTTGAAGATGTCCCATTTAGTTTGTGTTCCCGTCACGTTGAGGACATTGTCCCAGTTTATGCTGCTAAGCTCCTCTCTCAGCTGGTTAAAATTTGCCTTCCTGAAGTTTAGTGTTTTTGTACCCCCTCTAATGAACGTCTTCTTAATGTGTACAAGAAAACTTATTATGTTATGGTCACTATTACCCAGTTGTCCCCCAACCTCCACTTTTGATAATGTGTCAGGTTCATTTGTTAAAATTAGGTCTAAAAGTGCCTCGCCTCTTGTTGGGTCCTGCACTAGTTGCGATAGGTAATTGTCTTTTATTACTGACAAGAACCTGTTCCCTTTGTTGGATCTGCAGGTTTCTGCCTCCCAGTTGATATCAGGGTAGTTGAAATCCCCCATCATAATGACTTTATTATGCTTTGCGGCCTCATCTATTTGTTTTATTAGTATATTTTCAGCTTCTTCCATTATATTTGAAGATTTATAACAAACCTCTATCAGTATTGTATTTTTTGTTCCTCCCGTAATCTCCACCCATAAGGACTCCACATAATCATTTTCCTCCCAGATGTCCTCACGCAGGACTGGCTTAAGGCCGGTTTTTACGTATAAGCAAACCCGTCCCCCTTTCTTATTTGTACGCTCCTTTCTAAACATACTGTACCCTTGTATATTTATAGCCCAGTCATAGCTAGAGTCCATCCATGTCTCACTTACCCCCACCATGTCATAATTGTCTTCCAACATCATCACTTCTAGTTCCTCCATCTTGTTAGTAAGACTTCGGGCATTTGTATACATACATTTCATAGATTTATCTTCCCTACTCTTCCACTGCCTACTGACTGCTCTAACCCGACCCCCTGCTCCACCCCCAGTTACAGTATCTAGCCCTCTTTCCATTTCTACACTATCTTGCCCTCTACATCTGTTACCCTCCCCCCCAGTACCTAGTTTAAACACTCCTCCAACCGTCTATCCATCTTCTCCCCCAGCACAGCTGCACCCTCCCCATTGAGATGCAGCCCATCCCTAGCATAGAACCTGTAGCCCACAGCAAAGTCGGCCCAGTTCTCCAGGTACCCAAACCCCTCCTTCCTACACCAACTCTTGAGCCACTTGTTTACCTCCCTAATCTCCCGCTGCCTTTCCTGTGTGGCTCGTGGAACAGGCAGTATTTCTGAGAATACTACCCTGGAGGTCCTTGCCTTCAACTTGCTCCCTAAATCCCTGAAATCATTTTTAAGGACCTTCCACCTACCGCTAACTTTGTCATTTGCGCCAACGTGCACCATGACCGCTGGATCCACACCAGCCCCACTCAGTAATCTGTCAACCCGATCCGCGATATGTCGAACTCGAGCGCCAGGAAGGCAACACACCGTGCGACGATCCCGGTCTTTGTGACAGATTGCCCTATCGTTCCCCTAATAATTGAATCTCCGACTACCAGCACCTGTCTAGTCTTCTCTGCGCTCCTATCTCCCTTCTTACTGGAGTAGACATTTCCCTGGCTTTCAGAGGAAGTATCGTGCTGCAGCAATGTTACCCCTGTACTAACATCCCCCTCATCTGCCAATTTAGCAAACTTGTTGGGGTGTGCCAGTTCAGGACTAACCTCCCTGGCACTCTTCCCTCTACCCCGCTGGTTTCTAACTGTCACCCAGCTAGCTGCCTCAAGTTCCTGCACCTCCATGCTACCATCCCCCTCTGCACTTGCCCCAATGAGATGTTGCTCTGTGAGCATCAAACTCCTTTCCAAGTTACCAATGGGTTGTCTGTGCCAAATATTTTATGGCCACTTCACTGGTCCCCCATAATGTATGGGGAACAGTGATGGGGCCATTATACTGTGTGGGAGCAGTGATGGGGCTAACATATTGTGCGGAAGGGGGATGTTAAAATGTGTGGGGCATAATAAAGGGGTTTCCAGGGTTAAACTTTTTTTATGGCCTATACTCAGGATAGGCCATAAATACCTCAAACCTCACACTGCAGAAACACCACGTTTTTGGCTACTACAGAAAAAAAAAAGTGTTTTATGGAACCACCAAAGTGAATGAAATTTAATCAAATTTATCTCATCCGCACACTGCAGGAAGAAAAGATGTGGAACAGCCACAAACTCTAAAATGTGAGCGCTTCTAAAAACATGGCCGGTTACTTTCAGCTGCGCAATTGGGAGAAAGTGTGGGGAAATGCATCAAAAGCTCAATGAAAAAAACACTGTGGAAAAAATACATTGAGATTCGCCGCTATTTTTTTTCCACAGCTATTTTTTTTAGCTGCGTCTCGCTGTTGGGCCTCAGCCTTATTATCTCAATATACTGAGCATTATACTATAAGGCTGAGTTCACACAGAGTTTTCTGGTCAGGAATTTGGTTCTATTGGGAGGGTTAGAGTTCTATCGGGTTAGAGTTCTATTGGGAGGCTTTTTTGGAGGCTGATTTTGAGGTGGATTCCTGACCAAATAACTCCGTGTGTGAACTCAGCCTTAGGGTGCATTCACACTGAGTAAACGCTAGCTTATTCTGAACGTAAAACACGTTCAGAATAAGCGGCGTCTAAAGCAGCTCCATTCATTTCTATGGGAGCGGGGATACGAGCGCTCCCCATAGAAATGAATGGGCTGCTTCTTTCACTCCGTGCAGTCCCATTGAAGTGAATGGGGAGTGCCGGCGTGTACGCTCCGGCATGAGCAGAGCTTGCCGTATACGCCGGCACTCCCCATTCACTTCAATGGGACTGCTCGCAGTGAAAGAAGCAGCCCATTCATTTCTATGGGGAGGGCTCGTATCCCCGCTCCCATAGAAATTAATGGAGCTGCTTTAGACGCCGCTTATTGTGAACGTGTTTTACGTTCAGAATAAGCTAGCGTTTACTCAGTGTGAATGTACCCTTTGGGCTCGTTCACATCTACGCCCAGTCTCCGTTCCGCAGGTTTCCATTTCCTGTACAAAACAGAGGCAGGAGACTGAAACCTGCAGGACTCTTTCATTTGAATGGGTTTGAAAGATGTCCGGCCGTGAGCGGCGGTGAGCGTTTTATGCTCTCTGCCGCGAAACCGTTTTTAAAAAAAAATCGGACACAGAGTCGACACAACTGAAAAAACGGTTTTGTGTCAGAGAGTATAAAAAGCTCACCGCCGCACCCGGTCTGACAGCTTTCCGTCTTCTACATGCAGAAGACGGAAAGCTGAGAACGGACTGCCAAACGCTAGTGTGAACCTAGCGTCAGGCTAAAGCCCCATGTAGCAAGACAAAGCAAAAAGCGCTGCGGGAAAACCCCCGGCGGCAACACATCAGTTTTTCCTGCAGCGCTTATTGCAGAAACTCTGCAGAGGTTTCCTCTGAGGACTTTGTTTCCTTTAGGGTAAGTTCACGCGGGGATTTTTGGTCAGGATTTTGAGGCCGTATCTGCCTCAAAATCCTGACCAAAAAGACGGCTCCCATTGAAATCAATGAGAGCCGGTCAGTTCTTTTTTTCCGGGAGCCGGTTTGTTCCAGCTCCCAGAAAAAGAAGCGAGATACTCATTCTTCAGGTCGTTTCGCCTTGCGATTCAGCCTGAAGACACTCCCTCCTCCCATCTAGGCCCATTTATTGGGCCTAATCTGTAGCAGAGTGCGTGACTGGATGCTGGTGCAGTGCATCGGCATTCGGTCGCGGCTACCCGTTTTTTGGTCCGGAACCTGAGGCGGCCTCCGCCTCAGGTTCCGGACCAAAAAACCCCGTGTGAACTTAGCCTTATACCTATAGGGAAATTGCAGGTGTTTCTGTAGATATAAGTGACATGCTGCAATTTCCAAAACCGCAACAGTTTTGGAAATCGCAGTGTGTCCGCCGTGTGTGTTTTTCTGCAATGTGTGGATTGCGCTCACTGCGTTCAGTAATGCATTCGGGGAGTCCGCATGGGGACCCTCCCAAACAGACTACCGAACGTATTAGTAGACGGTGTGCAGTGAAAGCACACATAGACTATAATGGTGTCCATGTGCTTTCCGTGCGGTGTCCGCATAGAACATGCGGACAGAAAAGTACTTCACAATCTACTTTCCTGTCCACATGACTCGAGCGGACACCGCGTGTAAAGCACACGGACCCCATTATAGTCTAGACTTTCACTGCACACCGCTTGCTAATGCGTTTGGTAATCCGTTTGGGGGGAGGGTGTTCCCATGCAGACTCCCCAAACAGATCACCAAATGCAGATGTGAACCAGGCCTTACACATATACGATATATACTCACACTTATACAATACTATGGCACATATACATTTATATACCATATATAAGTCATATATACACCATACCTCCCAACCGTCCCGATTTCCGTGGGACATTCACGATTTGGGTGACATGTCCCGCGGTCCCGGTTGGAGGGAGGTATGTCCCGATTTCAACTCAGATCTGCGTCCAGAGGACGCAGATCTGAGTTGAACACATATGTGGCTGAAGCTAGGAGCTGTCACAGGTCAGCTCCTCGCTTCGCCGCTGTGCGCCTCTCTCGCTGACACATATGCGGCTGAAGCGAGGAGCTGACCTGTGTCAGCTCCTTGCTTCGCCGCTGCCGCTGGCTACTGGCTTGTAGACACGATGTGATGTCACATCGCGTCTACAAGCCAGTAGCCGGCGGCAGCGGCGAAGCGAGGAGCTGACACAGGTCAGCTCCTCGCTTCAGCCGCATATGTGTCAGCGAGAGAGGCGCGCAGAGAGCGGCGAGGGAGCGGAGGAGAAGGTAAGTGTAATGTGGAGGTGGAACGTGAAACTGGGGTAAGATGAAGGAGAGGACGGCATGACACTGGGGGCAGAGATGGAGTGGACGGCATGACACTGGGGGCAGAGATGGAGAGGACGGCATGACACTGGGGGCAGAGATGGAGAGGACGGCATGACACTGGGGGCAGAGATGGAGAGGACGGCATGACACTGGGGGCAGAGATGGAGAGGACGGCATGACACTGGGGGCAGAGTTGTGGGGACATGAATCTGGGGGCAGAGATGGAGAGGACATGAATCTGGAGCAGAGATGTGGAGACATGAATCTGGGGGCAGAGATGGAGGGGACATGAATCTGGGGGCAGAGATGGAGGGGACATGAATCTGGGGGCAGAGATGGGGGACATGAATCTGAGGGCAGAGATGGAGGGGACATGAATCTGAGGGCAGAGATGGGGGGACATGAATCTGGGGGCAGAGATGGAGGGGACATGAATCTGGGGGCAGAGATGGGGGGACATGAATCTGGGGGCAGAGATGGAGAGGACATGAATCTGCGGGCAGAGATGGAGGGGGGACATGAAACTGGGGACAGAGATGGAGGGACATGAATCTGGGGGCAGAGATGGAGGGGACATGAATCTGGGGGCAGAGATGGGGGGACATGAATCTGGGGGCAGAGATGGAGGGGACATGAATCTGGGGGAAGAGATGGAGAGGACATGAATCTGGGGCAGAGATGGAGGGGGGACATGAATCTGGGGGCAGAAATGGAGGGACATGAATCTGGGGGCAGAGATGGAGGGGGGACATGAAACTGGGGGCAGATGAAGGGTGTATATGAAACTGGGGGAGAGATAGAGGGGGGACATATAATTTACGGGTGACTGTAGGAGGATTATACTGTGTGCAGGCACATGAAAAATTAATGAGTGGGCGGAGTCAACACAAAAGTGGTCGGGGCTAAATTTGCCGCACATTTTGTCCCTCTTTCGGTTCTTCAAAAGTTGGGAGGTATGTATACACTTGTATGAATACTATATATATACACACATATATACATACACATTATTATAGCATACTGTATATACTCACACATACCTGTATACAAACATACAGTACTCACACAGTATACAAGTCACATACTTGACACAAATGTACACATATATACATATTAAACATACAGATTTTACCAAAAGAATTTACTCACCATTACAGCAGACGGCTCCTGTCTTCCCCACACACTGCGATGTAAGAGGACTCAGTGTGAGGAGGAGGGGGAGAGGGGAGAGAGGAAGTGCGTGCGTGCAGCAGGGGAGACCTCACAGGAGAGCAGCATAGCAGCTGCAGGTAAGTGAAGGAAGAGGCCATTAGCTGATGCTGAAGATACACATGCTGTCCTCCGATGTGTACAGCTTCAGCATCAGCTAATGGGAGCCCCTGTGTGTGGAGGCAAATGCATTGGCCAGGTGCCCGGTTGGGGGCCCCTGGCCACCCAGATCGGGCCCCGACCAATGCATTTGCATTGGTAAAATCAAAACTTTCAGTCAGGGCTTGGGGCCCACCGGGGGATTCCCCGGTTACCCGGCGGGCCAGTCTGAGCCTGCCCCTGTGCATAGTTTAGGACAGGTGGAATTTTAATTAATTAACTAAATTCAAGACTGACCCCCACCCCTATAAGAAGGTAAGAGGAACCTCCTCCCCTTGTGTTTTTTTCTGTCCTGTGTGCAGGACAGGTGGAAGGAAGTTTCTCTTACCTCCTTGCTTTTTTCCTACCTTATTGCTTTTTAGGTGGGAACAGTCTTACCTGTTCCCCGCTCCTGTGTCGGTTCGGAGGCTTCCTGCCAGCGCTTGTCCCGGCCAGCGCTTCTGCTAGCCGGCGCGTGTTCTCTCTGCGCCGGCAGTGGCTCCCCTCTGCGCATGAGCGGGAGGCGTCGGGGTCAGCTCTCCTGCCAGGAGGAAGCAGCTGCCCTCCCGTGGTTCCGGGGGAAGTGCTGTGCGGATGCATAACCCTCTCCCTCCCTGCTGGAGGAAGAGGGGGAATAAGTGTATAAATAATTAAAAAACCCAAAGGGTTTGATCTAGCTCCCCTATGGGTAGAGAGAAGAAAAAAAAAAAAAAAAGCGAAAGTAAAAGGGGGAAGGAGGTTGGTCCCTCCTCTTCATCCTTAGGTATTTAAACCTTGTCTGGACAAGGTTAGAGTGCTTTCTCTATTCACTTGAACCAAGCTCCACTGTTTCTAGCGTCCTTTGTGTGTTGCCTTGTTCTAAGGATTTGTGCTTATTCATCACGGTACTATTTAACCCTAGCTAGGCTATGGTGCTTTTTTCTTGAAATACTTAATTTATTTTTCTCTCTTTTTGCAGATGTCTTCCTCTCCCAAAGAGGACGAGCCTCTCAGGCGCAAAGGGTCATCTAAACGCTGGGTACGAGTTTAACAGATGTCACCATTGTCGTGCCCCTCTGAAGAACCCGCTCTCCGCGACATGGTCGTGTGGGTAAAGGAGTTTGTCACCGAGTTTGTTACATGCTGGAGATGGAGGCCTTTGTCAGCTCTGCCAAGAGACCTCGCAGAGAACCACGGCCCTTAATATATCCTTCGGAGGAAGGTTCTAATACCGTGGATGCCTCTTCTGACACTCCCAGAACTGCTTTTCCCGTGGAGAAAATGTCAAAACTCCTCAGGTCCATCCACCCAGGCGGGCGTGATGTTGACGAGGGGGAAGCCTCAGACTCCACCTATAGAAGGTCCAGGACCTTCCAAAAGTGGAGCCCGCCCTGGCCAAAGCTATGAAAGCTGAATGGAAGCGTCCTGAGAAGGCATTTTTTCAATCAAAGAGGTTTAAAGAGGACCTTTCATCAGATCGGGCACATGCAGTACTATACACTGCTGGAAAGCTGACAGTGCGCTGAATTCAGCACACTATCGACTTTCCCGATCTGTGCCCCGGGTAAAGCGATATCGGTCGCGGTACCGTATGGCTTTACATTCAGAAGGGCGTTTCTGACAATTAGCCAGGGACGCCCTTCTGCCCAGCAGCGCCTATCGCGCTGTGCTCTAAGACTGGGGAGGAACGCTCCCTCCCCTCCTGATAATACTCGTCTATGGACTAGCTGTGTGAGCAGAGGGAGGGGGCGTTCCTCCCCGCTCACACTGTACAGCGCCTGCGCGATAGGCGCTGCTGGGCAGAAGGGCGTCCCTGGCTAAGTGTCAGAAACGCCCTTCTGACACTAAAACGCTACGGTACCTGGACCGATAGCGTTTTACACCGGGCACAGATCGGGAAAGCCAATAGTGCACTGAATTCAGCGCACTGTCAGCTTTCCAGCAGTATATACAACTGCATGTGCCCGATCTGATGAAAGGTCCTCTTTAAGCTAATGTTTCCCCTGGAGGAAAGTGCTCAAACCAGCTGGATGCACTGCCAAAGGTCGACTTCGCAGTAGCTAAACTTTCTCGGCGCACTGTAGTTCCATCTGAGGATAGATCAAACCTGCCGGACGCCATGGACAGACGCGCCGAATGCATCTTGAGGCGCATTCACACAGCTGCGGCCTCTCAGGCCTCCATTGGTATAGCCTCCTCTGAGGTCTGCACCCAGCTACAAGCTAATCTGGCGAGATTACAGCTAGACATCAATGACAGAGTCCCTCGGGATGACCTCCTGAAATCTTTTTCTTCTTTGTTTCTGGCTGCTGAATTCCTGGCTGAAGCTGCCACTTACCAGGTGAAGGTGGCCGCCAAAGGGATAGCTTTATCGGCTGCTGCCAAAAGACCGCTCTGGCTAAAACCATGATAATACATCCAAGTACAACATCTGTGCCCTCCCTTTTGAACCAGGAAATCTGTTCGGAAGACAGCTGGATGAGATTATGGAGGGGCTGGCGGACAGTAAGGGAAAATCCCTTCCGCAGTCCTATGGAAGCAGACCAGGAACATCATCTAGAGGCAGAGGTTCCCAGCGCCAATCGTCATTACTTCGTCGTTACTTCCTGCGCCTGCCTAGTGTGTGGCTGCATGTGTTTACAGCTGCTGAAAACTAAACTGATCTTTCTCTATCCCGTCCTTTTTTCTTCACTTTTTTCTATTACTATAAGGAGTATTAGTATAAGAACTTACCATGGGCTGGAATTTGATGCAGAAACTCTTATAAAGAAATCCTTTTTGATCCTTTTTTTGTCTGAAGCATGCCTCCACACAGACAAGGAAGACTGGTTTACACTAAGGAGACACTATTACACCTTAGAAGCATGCTGCAGGACAAGCTACAGGGCAAGCATGCTCTTACCATCCCCCACGAACTAATAAGGAAACTTAGAAAACGCGGAAAACGAGCCAGCATACTGAGACGCGAAGGAAAAAAAACGCAAAAAGCATGTGATCCCGTCCATCATTATGGGGAATGTGAGATCAATTGTGAATAAGATGGATGAACTGACAGCACTGACCAGACATCAACAGGAGTTTCGTGAGTGCAGTATGATTCTGTTTACAGAGACTTGGCTTACTGAAATCACTCCGGACATACTTGCCTCCGTGGAGGGCTTCAAACTTCTTCGGGCGGACAGAACACTGGAGAGCGGTAAGCGAATAGGCGGAGGGATTGCAATATTTGTCAATGAGAGATGGTGTAATCCAGGACATATTGTGGTTAAGAAACAATTGTGTGGAAAGGATATTGAACTGCTAGCCATGAGCATGAGACCTTTTTACCTGCCAAGGGAACTATCACATGTTATCGTACTAGCTGCATATGTCCCCCCCTCTGCTAAAGCTGACGCTGCCTGTGAAGTCCTCCATGCTGTTATGAGTGAGCTGCAATCATCTCCCCCCCATGCCCTGCTCCTAGTGTCTGGAGACTTCAACCATGTCTCTCCAGCATCCACTCTACCAGGCTTCACACAGTATGTAACCTGCCATACAAGAGACAACAAAACACTGGACTTGCTCTTTGCTAATGTGAGGGATGCATATAACTCATCTGCCCTACCACCCCTAGGCAGATCAGATCACAACCTGGTACATCTGCGACCCACATACATTCCACTGGTGCGCAGAGAACCGGCGGTTACCCGTACAGTGAAGATTTGGTCAGAGGGAAGTGTCGAGTCTCTAAGGGACTGCTTTGATATAACTTTATGGGAAGTGTTTCAAGACTCATTTCCAGAGGACATTGAGGGACTCACACATTGCATAACGGACTACATTAATTTCTGCGTGGACAGCACGGTACCAACTAGAAAGGTGAGGTGTTTCTCCAATAACAAACCATGGATCAACTCTGAGATTAAAACTCTCCTCAAGGAAAAAAAAGAGAATTTTTAGGTCTGGGGACAAAAATGGCCTGGGGGCGGTTCAGAAACAGCTAAGACAATTGATCAGAGAAGGGAAAGCCAACTACAGGCGGAAGATGGAGCTACAGATGGGGGAGGGTAGAATCTCTGAGGTGTGGGACAGCCTTAAGGCAATTTCAGGACACAAGGAAAAGACAGGGCACCGAACAGTAGGGGACAGGAAGTGGCTTAACGAGCTTAATCTATTCTTCAATAGATTCGACTCCAAGCAAATGCTCCCTCCACCAGCATGTCAGCCAACCCCCTCTCCTCACACACCAAGACCCAACCCCCACCGAACTGCGGTCAACTGCAATCTGACTATCTGATCCTGCAGGAGTCTCAGGTGTGTAAGGAAATGAAGAATATTAGAGCAAACAAAGCGGGGGGACCTGATGGTATAAGCGCAAGAGTTCTTAAAATGTGCAGTGACCAGCTGGGTGGCATTATTACGCACATGTACAATATGAGCCTGAAGCTGGGGGTGGTACCTCAACTGTGGAAAACATCTTGCGTGGTACCAGTCCCAAAGAAACCCAACCCGATGGGCTACAATGACTACCGACCAGTAGCACTGACATCACACCTGATGAAGGTCCTAGAGAGACTGGTCCTGACACACCTACGCCCCCTAGTGAGCTCCGCTCTGGACCCCCTCCAGTTTGCCTACCGGCCAGGCATTGGGGTAGATGATGCCATCATCCACCTTCTTCATAGAGCTCTCTCTCACCTGGAGAAACCCGGGAACACTGTGAGAATAATGTTCTTTGATTTCTCTAGTGCTTTCAACACCATTCAGCCAGAGCTACTGAGGGAGAAGCTGAACCTTGGTGGTGTGGACCATCACCTGTCCAACTGGATCCTAGACTACCTGACAAACCGCCCTCAGTATGTGAGAGCCCAGGACTGTGTGTCCGACACTGTGATCTGTAGTACGGGGGCACCACAAGGTACAGTTCTTGCCCCATTCCTCTTCAAACTGTACACTGCTGACTTCAGGCACAACTCATCCAGCTGTTACTTACAGAAGTACTCCGATGACTCTACTATAGTCGGCCTTATCACTGATGGCGACGATAGGGAATACAGAGACTTAAACCGGGATTTTGTTGAATGGTGCCAGCAGAACCAGCTCAGGATTAATGCTGGGAAGACCAAGGAGATGGTGGTGGACTTTAGTAAACGGAGAGGTGCTCCGACCCCGGTGGAGATCCAAGGAACATGTATTGAGATAGTCAGGACCTATAAGTATCTGGGTGTGCTCCTCAACAATAAACTAGACTGGGCTGATCACCTGGAGGCGCTGCACAAAAAGGGCCACAGCAGACTCTACCTGCTCAGGAGGCTGAGGGCCTTCGGAGTCCGGGGGACACTTCTTAGGGCCTTCTTCAACTCTGTGGTTGCCTCAGCCATCTTTTTCGGTGTGGCCTGCTGGGGAAGCAGTATATCAACCAGGGACAGAAATAGACTTGACAGGCTGATCAGGAGGGCCAGCTCTGTCCTGAGGAGCCCCTTGGACCCAGTACAGGTGGTGGGTGACAGAAGGATACTGTCTGTGGTGACCTCCATGCGGGAGAACAAATCCCACCCCATGTATGGGACCCTGATGGCAGCACTGTAAGCGACCGTCTGCTTCACCCCAAGTGTGAGAAGGAGCGCTATCGCAGGTCCTTCCTTCCAACCGCGACCAGGCTGTATAATCTACATCAGACCAAACGAAGATCACTCCGCACAGAGAACTAAATGATTATGACGATGACCATGAGGTCTTCTTCTTTCTCTTCTGTTTTTCCTTAGCTGCCATGGACTCCTACTATATCTTCTCTTCTCAGCTTATCTGTGTCTACGTCTGTAATATATTACTCTGTATTATCCTGTATCTGTATTACTATGCTGCTGTAACACGCTGAAATTTCCCCAATGTGGGACTATTAAAGGATTATCTTATCCAGGCCACAGTATAGAAGATTAGGCTTTCAGTCCAGAGGGTCTGGTCGCCGTTTTTCCAAGGAGGGGCCAAAGAAGCCCTCCTTTTGACAATTATGGTACCCCTCCAAGGGAGAGATTCCCACCTGTCGGAGGGCGCCTATAAAAGTTTCTTCCAGCCTGGCGTCAGAACATCCAGGACCCTTGGGTCCTACAACTAATTCAACACGGTTATCACATAGATTTCGTGTCTCCTTCCCCCGCCAGGTATATCGCAACCCGCTTTTTTTCAAGTCGAAAGCAAACAAATCTGGAAGGAATGATTCAAGAATATCTAGACAAAGAGGTCCTGGAACCAGTCCCGATGGAAGAGAGAGGCGCAGGCGTGTATTCTCCAGTCTTCCTGGTGCCAAAGGCATCAAGGGGCTGGAGGATGATAATCGACCTCAGGTTTCTGAACCGTTTTTTCCGCAAGTTACACTTCCAGATGGAAACAATAAAATCAGTGATCGCCTTTCTCCAGGCCGGCGACATTCTCACTACTTTGGACCTCAAGGATGCCTACCTCCACATCCCCATTTTTCCTCCTCACAGGAAATATCTGAGGAGAGCCGTTTTAATGCATGGCCGGCTGTGTCACTTCCAGTTTGCGGCTCTACCGTTCAGTATCACCATGGCACCCTATGTCTTCACAAAAGTCATAGCTCCGATCGCCGCCTGTCTCAGACTTTAAGGGCTGTTTATAGTCCCGTACTTGCACGAATGACTTCTTAAGGCGCACTCATGGCTAAAAAGTCATCTGCACGTCACCACCACTCTCTTACAGAGCCTAGGCTGGATAATCAATTGGGGCAAGTCAGACGTGGAACCCTCTACAAAGAAAAATTTTCTGGGGTTCGTGCTGGATTCTACCCAGATGAGTATCTCTTCCTTACCAGAGGAAGAAGATCAGAGTAGCTTTCAAACCGCTCTATCGGAGACGCCAGGTGTCGATCCGAACGGCCATGAGAGTGCTGGGTCTTATGTCCGCCTCGGTGGAGGCAGTCCCGTGGGCAATGTGCCAAATGCGCCTTCTTCTGAGCAAGGTCCTCGAGAAGTGGAACCGCAGCCCTCCGAGTCTGGATTCTCGTATCCATCTATCCCTCAATACCCGGAAATCACTCAGATAGTGGGCCCATCTAAAAGACGGAAGATCCACGATCCAGCCGGTCTGGATCCTGTTGACAACGGATGCATCTCTTACCGGTTGGGGAGCCCATCTTGGCGAGATGTATGCAAAAGGGATTTGGAATCGGTCAGAGAGGACCAGGTCTTCCAATTGGCGCGAGATCAGAGCCATCTACCTAGCACTTCTACATTTTGCCCCCTCCCTTCGGGGCAGGGCAGTGAAGATAAGCTCAGACAATTCAACCGCAGTCCTCTAACTGAACAAGCAGGGAGGTACCTGGTCACTCACCCTTCTGAGAGAGACAGATCTTATTTTCTCCTGAGCAGAGAGGAATCTTACCCATCTCATGGCAGTTCACATCAAGGGATCCTTGAATGTGATAGCGGACCAGTTGAGTTGGGGTCTGACAGTGTCAGGCGAGTGGTCCCTGAGCAAAGAGGTATTTCACCAAATAACCGAGATGTGGGGAATTCCAGAAGTGGACCTAATGGCCACCAAATACAATGCCAAGGTGGAGAAATTTTGCTCCCTCTATCTGGAGGACGATCCCTGGGCAGTGGATGCCTTGTCGATTCCATGGAGGTTCAGGCTGGCGTACATCTTCCCTCCGCTTTCCATGATACCAAGGGTATTGATGAAAGTCAGACAGGAGCAGGCATCAGTGATTGCAATCATCCCATTTTGGCCAAAGAGGGCATGGTTTACCCAGCTCATTCATATGAGTCGAGGGATATATTGGAGGCTCCCCCAGCACAACCTGGTCACTCAGGGTGCCAGAGAATGCCAAGACCTCAACAGGTTCAACTTGACAGCCTGGAAGTTGACCGGTCCATACCTGGACTAGAATTGTTACCTACATCCATCAGGAATACCATAGCTCACTCTAGAGCTCCAGCCACTAACCAGGCTTACCGCAGGATCTTCAATATCTTCAAGACCTGGTGTTCAGGGAAACGGGTATTGCAGGATAGCCCTTCTATACAGACCATTTTGGAATTCCTGCAGGATGGCTTGGATAAAAGCCTTACACCGGCCACACTGAAAGTGCACGTAGCTGCCTTATCAGACTGTCGGAACAGGCGTCTAACCCAGGACACCTTCATATCCCGGTTCCTTAAGGGGGCAACTAGATTAAGACCTTCTATAAGGTCGACAGTCCCTCAGTGGGACCTTTCCACCGTCCTATTAGGACTTTGTAACTCTCCTTTTGAACCGATGCAAGAAGTAGACTTTAAATTCATGACCCTAAAGGGTTCTTTCCTGTTAGCTATCACTTCAGCTAAACATGTGGGGGAACTGCAAGCTCTGTCAGCCCACGAGCCCTACACAGTTCTCTATCCTGACCGGGTCCAATTGAGGTTTTTACCTAAAGTCCCTTCTTATGCCAATATAAATCAGGTCATCTCCCTGCCTGTGTTTTTCCCTTCTCCATCCTCTCCTGAGGAGGAGAAGTGGCACACTCTAGACATTGTAAGATACTTACGTATCTACCTAGAGCGGACAAGCAATTTCAGAAGGGAAGAGAACCTGCTGATTTCCTTTTTTGGGTGCTCCAAAGGATTGAAAGCCTCAAAACCCACGCTAGCCAGGTGGATCAAAGAGGCGACAAGACTATCTTTTGTCTATATCAGGGGCTTACTCCCCCTGAATTTGTTAAAGCCCATTCCACCAGGGCAATGTCCAGCTCCTGAGCAGAGAAACATTCGGTATCTTTGGAGAATATTTGTGCGGCTGCCACCTGGCAATCCCATAGTACCTTTATTAAACACTACCGTTTAGACCTTCAGAGGTCAGAGGCTACTGCCTTCAACCAAACCGTTTTATCATTTGTGTGCCGAGGGGGCCCTCCCTAGGGGTTATCTCGCTACATCCCTATCTGTTGTGACGTGGTTTGGACGTGGGGGAATCGTGGGTTATATAGATAACCTGTTTCCCTTAGTCCAAACAGCAGCACAAGACTCCCTCCCTATTAAAGTTTTGTCAGGTTTACTTTATAACACAACGGGAGGAGGTTTCTCTTACCTTCTTATAGGGGGGGGGGGTCAGTCTTGAATTTGATTAATTAAAATTCCACCTGTCCTAAACCACACACAGGGGTAAGAATACCCCATCTGTTGTGCCGCTGTTTGGGACTAAGGCAGTGGTTCTCAACCTTTCTAATGCCGTGTCCCCGCAATACAGTTCCTCATGTTGCGGTGACCCCAAACCAAAAAATAATTTTGGTGGCTACTTCATAACTGTAAGGGCTAGTTCACACTGGGGGCGGTATAGCGGATTTAGGCACTGAGAGTGACACGGGGAGCCGCGTCACTCTCGGGTCAAAACATGCTTGCCACGACTGTTGCGGCTTTCCCCCCCCCGGAGTCGGCTCAAATTAATGGGACGAC
Source organism: Leptodactylus fuscus (assembly GCF_031893055.1). Taxonomy (NCBI): domain Eukaryota; kingdom Metazoa; phylum Chordata; class Amphibia; order Anura; family Leptodactylidae; genus Leptodactylus; species Leptodactylus fuscus. The sequence continues at coordinate 116,814,967 of NC_134270.1, read as the reverse complement.
TCGGGAGGTTGCTACCGCCAGGCGGACGCCACGGGTCACCGAGCTGTGGAATCCACCTGAAGAAAGGGCAACCCAATTTTTTTTTTCCCATGAGCGTCAGCATGCCGCTCACGCAAAAAACAAGCCTGGCGGTCTAAATAGACCTCCATTGTGAGAGTGCGGATTATGACGTGGATTTCGCACCATAATCTGCCCCCTCTGTGCATGTGTGAACGGGCCTTAATTTTGCTGCAACCCATACCTCCCAACTTTTGAAAAGTAGAAAAAGGGATAAATTTGGCTCCGCCCATTCTCATTCATTTTTCACGTGCTCCCACACAGTATAATCCTCCTAGTCACCCGTAAATTATATGTCCCCCCTCTATCTCTCCCCCAGTTTCATATAACCTCTTCATCTGCCCCGTTTCATGTCCCCCTCCATCTCTGTCCCCAGATTCATGTCCCCTCCATCTCTGTCCCCAGATTCATGTCCCTCCATCTCTGCCCCCAGTTTCATGTCCCTCCATCTCTGCCCCGTTTCATGTCCCTCCATCTCTGTCCCCAGATTCATGTCCCCTATCTCTGTCCTCAGTTTCATGTCCCCCCACATCTCTGCCCTCAGAATCATGTCCCCCATCTGTCCCCAGATTCATGTCCCCCATCTCTGTCCCCAGATTCATGTCCCCCAGCTTGCTCACACACAGCCTGAACCTCCTATCACGCTCACACACAGCCTGCATCCCCTTCCCACCCCACCCCCCTCTTGCTTACACTTTTTCCTCCCTCCATCTTACCTTCCAGTCTCCACTCACTGCAGCCTTCCCTTCCTGTGTAACTCGGCACTGTACTGAATAGCTCCGCCCACACCAGAGTCCGATCACATGGTCATGACATCATCACAGGTCCTTCACCCCACTAGGATCTACCCTGCTGCAAAGGCAGCGCGGCTTCTCAGCGGTTAAAGCCATCAGAAATATGTATTTTCCGAAGGCTTTAGGCGACCCCTGTGTTTTGGTCATTCGACCCCCGCCGGGGTCGCGACCCACAGGTTGAGAACCGCTGGACTAAGGGAAACAGGTTATCTATATAACCCGCGATTAATGATCGTTTTCCACTAGACCAGAAAGACTCTTGCTACAGTAATACACTGTTGTCATACACTCAGAACAGCAAGAAGATATAGAGGGTATGTACCAGAGTTTGAGACATTTCTTTATATAATGTTCAGTTTTAAATGAGAAAATAGGATCAAAGAAAAAGAGTAATGGAGAAAAGCATTGGATGTTTTTTTGCATATTTTTTATATTTACGTACTCTTCCTTTAACTGGCCTTATTAGCCTATGGCTACATGGCAGTTTGTAACCACACTACACCGAGATGGCAAATGTGCTGCCAGTGGCAATTAGTGATAGCCACTATTTATCAAATCATATTCACTATTATATGCCATGTACAGTAGTAGTTAGATTCTGATCATATGTAGCCTTCACCTTAAGGAAACTGGAATTCTATAATTGGTTTCTTCAGTATGCAGCTAATATTCACACTAGCCATTCTCTATAAATCCATGCCACAGAATGTTATTTATATATCTAGGTAGAAATCACATCTTAAGTTAAAAGGAGTTTTCCATGCTGACACCCCTGAAAACATTGTCTTGGGAAATGCAATAATCTTTTCTGAGGGATCCAGCATTCGGGACAAAGCTGCAATGAATGCACAGTAGGTATTGAAGTGAATACTGTGCAGGTGTATAAAGCAGTATGAACAAGGGAAAGGACAAGGCACTCTGGCTTTTACAGCCAAAAATCTGAAGATCAGAATAAGTCTTCAATGCTGTGAAACCAGCTTATACGAAGTAAGTCATTTACGACATACAGCAAGAAGAATGAAACTTTCAAATGTATTTTAATATCAGTATTTTTTTTTTTAATTCTTGGATGTTTCATCCTAGACTTTCAGTTATGAATTAATACACATTTTGTCCTTCAAGTCAAAATGAAGAAAAAAAAAACAAAAAAAAACCCAAAACAGTATTTTATTATAATTATTCCTAGAACAAAGTGAAACCCATATTAAAAGAAACGAATCATTTGTAAGGGCGCACGGCAGGGGAGCAGACATGTACAAGTTGGTTGTAGTCTGTGAATGACTAAGATTATGACATTTGAACTCGCAAGTGATTTTTCTTTTCAGAGGAATGAAGGAAGGGGGGAAAAAAAAAAAAACAAGAAAAAAAAAAAAAAAAAAACTTAAAGGTTTTGAAAAAGTAACAAAAAAGAAACCACCACGATCACGCAGGAAACTGGGAAACTATTACCATGGAGCATTGCAGTAATACTAAATTTGAACTCAATTTTCTAGTTTGAGAAGGCACTCCCTTATTGTCTTGTGCTGGCGCCAATGCCGCTACTTTATTGGTTTATATAGTCTCAGGTTCCTAACTTTCTTTACAGTCAAATTTTTTTTTTTTTTTTCATAGTCAATGCTTAAATCCAGGAAACTATTTTATACAATATGCTAGCGTAATGACACAAAACTGCCTCCTGGACATAAGTGAAAACTGGACTTGAAGATAGCCACCAAATGCTAGGGAACTTAAACGGGTTTTCCCCCCACTAATGACATTCAGGCTGAGGACCCACATTGAGGAAACACAGCTTCTTTTGTTCCAGGTTTGGCCACAAAAAAAAAAAACAGTGAAATCTGTGAGTGGCTACAAAAGGAATGGGAAATATATAGAAATATATTCTAATACTCCTACCTTTTCTTCAATACACTCCTGGCTTTTACTCAAAAAAAACGCAGCAAAATCTGCAAAAAAAAAAAAAAAAAAGCTGCGCTTCCGCAATGTGGGGCCTCAGCCTTAATGTCTGTGCATAGTTTTCTGATGTGTTCGGATCAGAGCACTATGCCCCTAGTCATCCGAAAAATCCATTCAGCCTACCTCGAAAGTCAGCAAACCAAGTTTATACACTAAATACGTTCAACATGAAGAGAGAACACTTCATAGGAGTGCATCAGATGCTTTAAGGCTGTTTAACCATCGGCAGCACTAGGTAGGGACTTGTACAAACCATGCCTTGTGGATGCAGACCGACTTGACAACACAAGCCATAAAATTTTAAATGTATTTAAATCCAGCTATTTGAAAAAATTCTGCTGAAGGCCATCTTTTTGGTTTTTCATATTGCTGTGGGATGTTGCTACTCGTGTTGAATCAAGAACACATGTTGCATACTGAAGGATTTAGTACCAAGAACATAGTTGACTGAATGTGGAAGCCATCAATCAAGACCAAATAGGAGATTTTGGTCAGGGGCTATTCAGGATCGGTGGAGCATTTGCCTGGCTTGGGAACAACCGCTAGCACTTGTTAAGTGCTAAACTGCCCACAAGATAAACTATTTTCTATATGCTGCTAAATCTAAATGTGGGCAAAGGCATGTTTGCTTGTGTCTTTAAGTCCCCTACTTGGCGCTGAGATTGCATTAGTAGCCATAAAGCATCTGACCGACTACTTTTCACATCTGAAATATACAGACTTTATCAAATGAACATGATGGTGGCTTTATTTTAGGAGAACCTAGCAAATGTCTACTAATCCCCATAGATCTATGATGTGAAAATGAGAACTTGAGGGCATACTGCAGATTTTCTAGTTGTACCATGTCCCACTGCATAACTGATTTCCCCTAGTTCAATGCCATAGGCAAAATCTGCTGCAAATTCCAAAGCAGAGATCCGTGGCAAACATTTGCTGCAAATTTGAGACCACGCCACAGTGGACAAAGATGGCTGCAAGTAAACATAGCCTTCATTGTTTTGTGTCTTCTAAAAAACCATGGAATAGCAATACTGTAAGGCCATTTGTTGCAGATTTTCAGTTTGGATTCCGTAGTACGATGGAAAAAAATACAGTACAATGTACATATCGTTTCAGTTGGGCAAGGAAAGGGATCAGCAACATGTAGATTAGGTTGTAGACTTACAATGTGGATGGGGTAATTATTGAAAACCTTCAGCAATTGCATTTTGACACAAATTTGATGTAAAATCTGCAGATGAGAGAATCTACCATGTCAGAACTAACCCTAACCATATTTGCTGCCTGGACAACTTTCCCTCTGTGGTTTGGAAAGTGTCATAGATGGGGGGGGGGGGGGGGGGTGTTACAAGAAGCAAATCAACAGTAATAGACACTTGCTTGACATGCCACATGTAGCTATGATGGCCTAGCAGACTATGCAACATTTGTTACTGCAATGTAACCCAGTCAAATAGTTAAGAAAACAGCAGGTTACACCTTTATATATAAAGAGTCCGTCAATAACAAAACAGCAGCCGGTTGTTTTCAATCTCTCCAGCAATTTTTGTAGACCACCATTGCAGGTGAGGTGTAGACTGCTACATCGGGGGGACTTGCATATAACATTTGTGACCTCTACACATCGGTCGCCCTCTGTGACTTACAATACAAACATAAAACATATGATATTAGTTGTTACTAAGGCATCTATAATCATTTGGCTTCTAAGAGACAACTGTCACTGACAAATACAAATGTCACATTTTTCTTTTAAACCTCTGTCACTCACAAATGTCCAAGGTGCAGAGTCTATGCCAAAAAGGGCATTCTACAAAAGGTGTAAACAGGCAAATGACACACCAGCATAATGTGATAACAGCAACAAAAACCTGAAAGAGCAATGCGGCTGCCTACAAACAGAAATTGTAAGTAAATTTTATTCTTTTTCAGTGTCTATAAATTGTGGTGTAATGGAAGGATGGCAAACTCTTCTGTGCTTCAGCTGTTATAAACCTAACCCAAAGGGTTAATGTGCTACATCAGCAGGGGGAAAAAAAAAAAAATTGTTCCAATCCACTAATAGATTCTAAAGCACGTAGCTCCCTAGACCAGATTTCAATAAAAGAAGTGTTACTAAACCATAACCTCTTTAAAATTTCACTGGAAATCTTAAAAATAAGTATAAAAAAAAACGCAAGGCTAATTATAAATTGTCCCTAGTAATATGGATTTCACTTTAATAAAAACTATGATGATATCTGCCAGATTAACCCTTTAGAGAGGACTCAACACCTGCACACACCGCAAGCATCCACTGTGTAGAACGTTCGGTCTGACCCTCAATTTACTATGAATAATGAGAATGAGTGGAATGAGAGAGATTCCCAATTTCTTAGTGCCCTGACAGTAAACCTTTTGCTGATAAAATGGATATGTGCATATGTGCAAGTGATGGGTCCATGTCAAATATGAAGACAAAAATCACTTTAACTCCTGGGAAGAGACCCTTTGATTCTTATTTCTGACGAAGGAGAAAGAAAGCCGTAGGATTTGGATACCCTTTTGGCTATTTTTTTGAGTGTTTAATAAAATGGATGAAAGGGAAAACAGAACAGGTTTAAATATCAACAAGGGGCAAGTATAGTCTACTAGGTTCCGCTTCTGAAAATGTACTCAGCAAAAAGTCAATTCCGTGTATGTAACGGTTGTCAGCTGTAGAGAGGATCCAGAAGTCCATGGAGTGGGATGGGGGACAGAGGGTTTATGTCCAAGTCTACAGTCTTGTCATTTGTCAGAGGTCCTTGCCAAAAAGATTCAGGCTCTCACCCTCAGCATGAGTGTCGATCCTTCCCAAGACTGCATCAAATTCAGCGATTTGTGGCTCTAATAAGCCGGAAATTGAAATGTTCCATGGAGAATACACTACTCTCCATCTAAAGGAAAGGAAGTTATTCCAGAGTAGCCAACTAACTGCTCTGCCAGCTTTACTACTGTAATGGAGCAAGGTGCAACGTCTTGTTTCAATCCCACAGTCTCAGTTTGACAAGCTGTTGTTTGAAGAACCAGAAGTTGAGGCTATTGCAGCAGTGGCTGGGCTACTGGTGGCGACTGACTTACGGATGTGTGGCAGTAGATAGGGGTCCGATGCCAGCTGATGGACATCTATCCGATCTTCCTTCCTATAGGCAAGGCAACGACGGATAAAAGCCTACAAAAGAAAGAAAATTATAAAAATTTTCTTCTCAACCCCAAGTAACTGCTATAGCAGTTTTACTCACACAAGAACATTAGCTGTTAGTACCTTGGCTTCAGGGGTCACAACTGGTTTTGGAGGAAACTGCACCTCTGTGGCCTTTAGGATAGTGTTTTCTTGTAATATGTCTTGCTGAGACTGGTTGTGACCAAATGGCTATTTTACAAAAAAAAAAAAAAAAAAATTAAAGTTTTTCAAAAAAGATTACTATAGCAGAGTAAGAGAATATATTTATTAGTTCCTTTTGTGAAGTTTGTTATATTATATTATGCACTAGTGATTTATGCAAGGACAGCAAAACTGTGAATTACAATCACAACAATTAACCAATTTTAGGTCATGATTACCTTTCGCCCATAAAGACACTGGTAGAATATTACTCCTACAGACCACACATCCACTTTGTTGGAGATTTTTGGGGGTTCCTTCCCAACCACAAAGCACTCTGGAGGCAGATACCTGGAGGAGAACAAAACATGAATAAAATTTATGCTCACATCAAGTGAGTTTACAGAAAGTGTAATTTAAGGAACCCCTCGGCTTTTCCAGAAACAAGTTGCCCACCAACCTTTTCCATGTCTGTTCCATATTGAAGAGAAGCAACTTAAAAGGGAACCTTCTCGGGACATTTATGATGCTCTGTCTTTGACCATTTTTCGAATCCGTGGTGGGAATTTATAATGGCATTTCATACACCAGTCTACAGAAAGGACCTAAAGCCGCCAGTATTTTTCCTATACCTAATAATAACGATGCTGCTCCGTGGAAACTATGCATGCTACTGAAAAACTATATATATATATTTTTTTAAATCAAAGCAAAAAGCTAATTCTGAAAAGTCACCTGTGATTATTACAAAAAATATTTACACAACTGTATTTGGCAGGTCCATAACTATCCACAATTGTGGATGCACACAGTTTTAAGGTTAAGTTGCCCTGGTGGCACTTTATGATAATTTAGTGGGTTTTGGGTTGCAGTTTGGGCACTCTGTCTCTAAAAGGTTAGCCATCACTGCCCTAGGGGCATTGTCAGATCACTAATACATTGCAATGAACAGCAGTCATATTTAAATAAAAGAAAATAAAGCCACTGATGGCAGTCTCATAAATACTTACCAGTATGTGCCAGCTCCTTGTGAAGTCAGCTCCATACCATCCACAGAGTTATAGCTGTCATCATCCATTATTTTGGAGAGTCCAAAATCTGTGATTTTTATCTCTCCACAGGCGGTACCGTTAACCAAAAGAATATTACCTAAAAATTACATCAAATTAAAGGTTAGGATACAGCAATCACTTCGGTTGCATTGCAGTACACATTCACTATTGGGTTATTGGCCACCTCATATGCACTAAGGCCCCACGTTGTGAAAACACAGCCTTTTTTTTTTTTTGCAGATTTTGATGCAGTTTTTTGAGCCAAAGTCAGGAGTGGACTGAGCCGAAGATAGAAGTATAAGTACTTCCTATATATTTCCCATTCCTTTTGTAGCCATTATTGGCGTTGACTCAAAAAAACGCAGCAAAATCTGCAACAACAAAAAAAGCTGAGTTTCTGCAATGTGCGGCCTCAGCCAAAAGCTGGTAAAGAATACACAGTGGACATAAAAAGAAAAAAGTGAAAACGGGAACTAGAAGGGGGGGGGGGGGGGGGAAATTTGATCCATGTTTCTTGCAGTAGGACAAAGCAGTGATTTCATGATTCTGATGAAAATGACAAGATTCATTGAAAGGGGGAATAAATTGAATTAATGTACTTAAAGGGATTATACAGTTTTTGCTATTGTTGCTTTATCCTTAGGACCGGCCATCAATATTAGATCTGCCGGGGTCCAGGGCATCAGCTATACAGACAGCAAAGCTCTGTAATGTTTACAAAGCGGGAGCCGTACTAACTGTAGTGAAGGGTTTTGGTAGGACTGTCCTATTGAATTTTATGTGGCCTATAGCCGCTGCTACAGTTTGCAAAGCAAGTGAGCAGCGAGGCTTCCAGCATGTAAACAATACCGGGAGCCATGTTGTCTCAGTACAACTGACAAATGGGGATCCATAAAGGATAGGCCATCAAAAGCAGTAACTGGATAACCCCTGTATTTGCACAGCCCTAACACAATATGAATATTAGAAAACCAAAGGAGAAAAGATGTGACAGATCATTGCAAGTTTTAAACAAAATGATAGAAAAATATAGAAATGTTCATAAAGAGATAAATGATATGACAAACACATAACTACAGAACAGAATTCTACTTGCCTGGCTTCAGGTCATAGTGAATGATTGGTGGTTTGATCTCATTCAAGTACTTGAGGGCATTTACAATCTGCATTATGATAGAACGAGCTTCCTTTTCTGACATAAGCTTGTGTTGCTTCAAGTAGAAGTCAAGGTCATTGCCCTCACAGTACTCAAGCACGGTGCAGAACCTACAAAAGTAGAAGATTACCACTATATAAATACATAAAAGCATAACATTTACAAATATCAAAGTCCATTTTGTTTAAAAAATATCACAATTTCTAGTCACTAAAAAGGCAAGAGTTTAACAGCAATTATTTGATCAGGTCACAGCAGGGGTGAAGCTAGCCTCTTCGCTGCCAGAGGTGAACTGTAGAAAGGTACTTTCTGTAGGGGAGTCATGAAAGATATTAGCTACTTACGAGTCTGTGTCAAGAGAGAAATAGTCATATAGTTTCACTATTCTGGGATGATCCAGCTCCTTGTGGATGCGATATTCCCTGCAGGCATGTCTAGAGAAATTTAACAATGAAAATAAACTGTAACAACTAACAGGGTTCAGAAGGATCTTTACAATGCACAGTTAGGATTTTTTTTTCCCCTTTTCTTTTTATAACTTTTTGTAAATCAGTTCAAATCCTTTCCCTCCCATCTCCATAGAGTTCTATTACAACATATAAGAAACACTTACTTATGGTAATTTTCTTTCTTTTCATCCCTCCAGTTTTTATTTAACTGGTGGATTTTCACAGCTACGTATCTTTGCTCTGTTAGGTCAAATGCCTACAAGGTAAAAATAAATAAATAAATGATGTATATAAAAGACATAATTCTATATTAAAAAGGTCACACTAACTCCAAGTAGGGCAGAAAATTTTTTAACAAACGAGAAAATGTTGAGGAGAAAAAACAAAACAAAAAACACTTAAACAAAAACACCACCCACCAATAAACTAAGAGTGCATGCACACCTGTGTTTAATCCCTCTTTTTGTTCTCTTGTAGGATTAAACAATAAAAATAGATCTGCCTAATAAGAGACAAGAACAGATTGAGGGGGCCGTTTGTGTATTCATATTTTTTCTCTGACTTGCAGGACCTCTTCTGCTGCTATTTTTCATATAGTTTTAAACAGCATAAAAAAATAGTCTACCGTATATACTCTAGTATAAGCCGAATTTTTCAGCCCCGTTTTTGTGCTGAAAAAGCTCTCCTCTGCTTATACTCGAGTCAGCAAAAAAAAAAAAAAAAAAAAAATCTTTTTTAGGAGGGGGTCTATGACCAGCCACAACATTAATGTATAGAATCTCCCATAAAATAGTGCAAAAGAAAAAAAAAAAAAAAAAAAGTTGTAAATCCCTCCTTTCCCTAGAATACATACAAAAGTAGAAAAAATGACTGTGAAACACATTAGGTATCCCTGTGTCTGAAAGTTCCCAGTCTACCGAATATAGAATCTGCAGTGCTCCTGTTCCGTCGGGAAGGGGTTAATAGGAGCACTGCAGATACCCTATATTCAGCCAGACTGAATTCCAAGTGGGGGAAGAGAAAAAAAAAAAACAGTCCTCAAGCTCAGGGAAGGAGCAGACAGACAACCAAAACACCCCCCCCCCCTTCCCCAGCACCTACTGCACCCAAAAACTCCGACTATTTTAATTTTTGAAATTTTCCTGTAGCTGCTGCATTTCCCCCCCTAGGCTTATACTCGAGTCAATAAGTTTTCCCAGTTTTTTGTGGTAAAATAAGGGGCCTCGGCTTATATTCGGGTCGGCTTATACTCGAGTATATACGGTACTTATCAAAACTTTTAAGTGTAAGATCATTTTGGTGAAGTTTCAGATTTAACTCTGTCGTTTCATATCTGATAAAATGACAGTTAAGTACAAAAATTGGTAAGTGACTGAATTATAGAAACAAACAGGAATTAGTATCATAAGGCTTAAGGGTTTTTTTTGTTTGTTTTGGTTTGGTTTTTGGTTGGGGGCATAATTACAGACTAAACTCGCCTTATACACTTCACTGAAGCCTCCTCTACCTAGCAGGTGAAGCAATAGATATCGGTCGTTTAGCGTTGGATGGTCTTTAAATCTGTAAAAAGATAAAGATTTAATACATACATTAGCTGAGCTTGTTTTCCTTTTAACCAAAATAGTCATTTAAAGAGTAGTTCAATCCCTAACACAACCAATCTGATGCTAGGTTCACACTAGCGTTTGAATTTCTGTTCTTCGCTAGGGGACCCGAAAAAAAACCCGGAAACCCAAAGTGTTTAACCGGTTAAGGACCAGGCCCAAAAGTATGTTAAAGACCAGGCCTCTTTTTTCAAAACTGACATGTGTCACTTTAAATGGCAATAACTTTGAGACGCTTTAACTTACACAAATGAATTTGAGATGCTTTTCTCGTAACACATTATACTTCATGTTAGTGGTAAACACTAATCAATATTTTTGCATTTATTTATAAAAAAACTAGGAAATTTGATGGAAATTTGAAAAAAATTGCAATTTTCAAAATGTGACATTCTCTGCTTTTCAGGCGGATAGTCATACCATCCAAATACATGAATAAATATTATCTCCCATATCTCTGCTTTATATTGGCATCATCTTTTGATTGTATTTTAATTTATTTTGGACGTCACAAGGCTTACAAGTGTAACAGCAATTTTCCAGATTTACAAGAAAATTCTCCAAACCAATTTTTTAGGGACCACTTCAGTTCTGAAAGTAATTATAAAGGCCTGTATAATAGAAACCCCCATAAATTACCCCATTTTCAAAACTGCACCCCTCAAATTATTCAAAACAGCATTTGGGATGTTTGTTAACCCTTTAAGCATTTCATAAGAATAAAAATAATATGGCAGTGAAATTTAGACATTTCATTTTTTTTCACTAATACATTCATTTAGACCCAAAATTAACACATTCACAAAGGGTTGAAGGAGAAAATGCATCTGACAGTTTATTGTGCAATTTCTCCCGTGCACAGAAATACCCCACATGTGGGTGTAAACTGATTTTTGGGCACACGGCAGTGCATGGAAGGGAAGGAGCGACACTGGGTGTTTGAACAGCAGATTTTGCTGGAATAATTTTCAGCGCCATGCCTTATTTGCAGAGACCCTAGAGTACCAAAACAATGGAAACCCCCCAAAAGTGACCCCATTTTAGAATCCACACCCCTCACAGAATTCATCAAGGGGTATAGTCAGCATTTAGACCCTACAGTTGTTTCACAGATTTTACTAACATTGGGATGTGTAAATGAAAAATTACTAAAATGTCACTTTATCTCCAAAGTTTTCATTTTCACAAAGGGTTAAAGGAGTAAAAGCCCCCCACAGTTTGTTAAACAATTTCTCCTGAACACGGCAATACCCCATATGTGGCTATAATCTGCTGTATGGGAACATGGCGCGGCTCAGAATGGAAGGAGCGCTATTTGGCTTTTGGATGGCAGATTTTGCTGGAATAATTTTAGGTGCCATGTCGCATTAGCAGAGCCCCTAGAGTACCAATACAGTGGAAACCCCCTAAAAGTGACCCCATTTGGGAAACTATACCCCCCACAGAACATATTAAAGGGTAGAGTGAGCATTTTGACCCTACAGCTGTTTCACAGATTTTATTAACATTGGGCCATGAAAATGAAAAATTACTTTTTTTTCAACAAACTGTCAATTTAGCCCCAAATTTTTAATTTTCACAAGAGGATAAAGGAGAAAAAGCTCCCTAAAGTTCGTTACACAAATTCTGCTGAACACAGAAATGCCCCATATGTGGTCATAATCTGCTGTATGGGAACATGGCGGGGCTCAGAATGGAAAGAGGGCTATTTGGCTTTTGGAGGGCAGATTTTGCTGGAATATTTTTCAGGTCCCATGTCGCATTTGCAGAGCCCCTAAAGTACCAATACAGTGGAAACCCCCTATAAGTGACCCCATTTTGGAAACTACACCCCTCATAGAATTTGTCTAGGGGTAGAGTGAGTATTTTGGCCTCACAGGTGTTTCACAGATTTTATTAACATTGGGACGTGAAAATGAAAAATTACTTTTTTTCCCAATAAATTGTCCATTTAGCGCCATAGTTTTAATTTTGCAAATAGTTTAAGAATTAAAAGCCCCCCACAGTTTGTTACACAATTTCTTCTGAACACGGCAATACCCCATATGTGGCCAAAATCTGCTGTATGGGTACATGCTGGGGCTCAGAATGGAAAGAGCGCTATTTGGATTTTGGAGGGCAGATGTTGCTGGAATAGTTTTCAGGTGCCATGTCGCATTTGCAGAGCCCCTAAAGTATCAATACAATGGAAACCCCTCAAAAGTGACCCCATTTTAGAAACTACACCTGTCAAGGAATGTATCAAGGGGTATTATCATTTTGAGCCTAAAATGCTTCCCAAAAATTAATGTACAAAATGAAAATTGAAATTTTTAAAAATATGCCATTTCGGTGCCCAATACGTTGCACCCACTTTGTGTTGTCAGAGACCTGCACTCCTAAAACTATTAAGTGGGCCATCCCGGGGGTCAAAAAATTATATATGTGGGTGTAAACTGCTGCTTGGGCACACAGCAGGGCTCAGAAGGGAAGGACCACTGTGCGTTTTAGCTTTTGGGATACAGATTTAGAGGGACCCTCTGGGCGCCATGATGTTTTTGCAGAGCCCTGGAGGTTCCAGTAAACTGGAATTCACCAAGAAGTGACCCCATTTTGTAGGGGCAATTTTAGGGTCTCTGCAAATGTGACGTGGTGTCCAAAAACGAAGAATCTAAATCTGCACTCCAAAAGCACATATTGCTCCTTCACATCTGCACCCTGCTGGGTACCCAAATAGCAGTGTATGCCCACATGTATGACACTGGTGTACCCCGGATAACGTACTTAATGCCATATGTGGGTAGAATCGGCTGTTTGGGCACAACCGGGGACAGAAGGGAAGGAGCGCTATTTTGGTTTTTGGAGCACAGTTTGGTTTTTTTTGCCACTTTTGCAAAGCCCCTGAATTGCCAATAAAGTGGAATCCGCAGACATGTCACCCTATTTTGGACACTACCCCACTGATGGGATTTATCAAGTGGTGTAGCGAGAATTTTTAACCCTTGAGTGTTGCATTTATTTAGTTTCCAGAAATGAAATCGCAACTGATAGAGAAGTTAAAAATGAAAATTTTACAGATTTGCCATTTCAGTGTGCAACATGTTGTGCCCGACTTATGTCAGCAGAGACACTCCAAAAACTGTTAAACGGGTATCCCAGGCACAACAGCTTTTAGAGCGTTCATCTCTGATACAAGTCGGGCACAATATATTACGCACTGAAAAGACGTATTCCTGGAAAAATGGTCATTTTCACCTCTCACAATCCACTACAGTTATAGTTATATATATAAAGTTATAGCAACACTTGGGGGTTAAAAATGCTGTCTGTACCCCTGGATAAATCCTTCAGGGGTGTAGTTTCCAAAATAAGGTAATTTATCAGGGGATTCCAAATTACTGGCGTTTCAGCTCTACAAAAGTGTCATGGCATCCAAAAACCAAACAGTCTGTGCTCCAAAAACCAAATGACCCTTCTTCCCTTCTGTGTCCGGCTGTGCCCTAGTATCAGTTTATACCCACATATGACATTATGTCCGTTATCCGGGGGTACACCAGTGTCATACATGTGTCATACATGTGTCATAAACTGCAGTTTGGACGTACAGCAGGGTGCAGAAGGGAAGGAGCGCTATGCGGCTTTTGGAGCACAGATTCAGATGTTTGGTATCTGGACGCCATGTCATGTTTGTAGAGCCTGTAAGGTACCAGAAAAGTGGATTCCATGGGGTACCAGGAGTGACCCCATTTTGAAAACTGCACCCCTCAAAGAATTTATCAGGGGGTGTAGTGAGTATTAGTATCCCGGACGTGACTGCACAGCGGATGGCGAAGAGGGAATGTATAAGCTGTGCGGAGGACATTGCAAACACCAAATTCCCTACTATGTCCCCGTAGCTCCTATGATTGGGGGAGTCACTCTGGGGGTCACTTTAGGGGTCACTTCTGGTGTCTGTTCCCTCATAAGCTGTAAATCTGGGGTGTCCCCTGATATTCGCTCACACAGCTTATATATTCCCTACATGACGCACCCAGTTGTGTTCTAATAATTTGGCGATTTTTGAGGGTTTTTGTCTTCACATTGTGAGATGCTATATTTTCTTTATGTTTCTGGTGACGCGGCCATATAAGGGCTTATTCTTTGCGGGATGAGATGCATTTCGTAATGACACCATTTTTGGGTGTCTACATCTTATTGAATACATTTTATTAACCCTTTTTTGCTGGATTTAAAAAAAAAAAATCAATCCTGGCATTGAGTTTTACTTTTTTAATTTTGCGCCATGCAGCGTACAGTATAAGTAACATGTTCCCTTTATTCTGCGGGTCGGTACGGTTACGGCGATACCTCATTTATAGTATTTTTTTTATGTGTTACTAGTTCTGCAGAGGAAAAACACATTTGGGGAAATAAATCAATGTTTTTTGCATCGCATCTTCTAAGAGGCGTAACATTTTTATTTTTCGGTTGACAGAGTTGGTTGAGGGCTTATTTTTTGCGGGACAACCTGCGCTTTTTATTGGTACTGTTGTCGGATGCATATGACTTTTTGATCACTTTTTATAGCATATTTTGTATGGTGAGATGGCGAAAAATCATTACTTCCGGCGAGTTTTTTCCGTTTTTTTTTTCCGGCGTTCGCCGTGTACATTAAATATTATTTCAGTTTTATTGTACAGATTGTTACGGACGCGACAATACCAAATATGCATTGTTTTTATTACTTTTTAGTTCTTTTTTTATATAATTCATTTTCTATTGAGAAAAAGGGATTTTTGGGCTTTATAACTTTATTAATTTTTTTCATACACTTCATTTTATTTTTTTTACATTTTTTTTTACTTTTTCATGTGTCCATTTAGGACACTTCAATCAGCAATACTTTGCTGATATAGAATGCCATGTGAGACACAGCCTGCAGGTGTCCCACATGGCATTCCGTAGCAGGATGTCAGGCTGTGTAGACGCACAGCCTGACATCAGAAGGTCCTGGCAGGATCACCAGGTATGTGGGGGCTTCGGGCAGTCTGGGGTCACTGGCCAGACCCCAGACTACCTTTTACTGCTATCGGCACCCTCCGATCTCGCCGCGGGGGGTGCCGATCTGATTCAATTGTCGGCGGATGCCTTTCGATCGCGCCGTGATGTTTCACGGCGCGATCGAAAGGGTTAAAACGTCCAGTCGGACTCAGTTCCGACTGGACGTTATTGAGGAAGGGGTTAGGTGTTAGTAACACCTAACCCCCGTCCTCCCCGCACCCATCCCCCCGCGAAATAGGTACCTAAAGACAGGACGTATTTTTACAATAGTCCGGTCTTTAGGTACCTGGACCGCAGGCCGTAATTTTACGTACGGCGGTCCTTAACCGGTTAAAAAGCATTTACCCATGGATCCCATAGACTATGATGGCGTCCGTGGGACAAAGTCCCTGAACAGTCGCCCAACGTTATTGTGACCGCAGCCTTAAAACTTGAGCAACTAAGCCAAGAGCAGTTTATATTTATCAAAAACATTTTTTTTTTTTTTTTTTTAAAAAAGTCACCTTTGCAACAAAGCCTTTTTATGCCTCAAATTAATCCAAAATAAGAGGCAGCAACTTTGCAAATATTCTTAAAAATCATATTGTATACACTGATTTAGGAGTAATTCCCTAGAACTAGGTCCCCATTTCTTGCTTACCTACTGAATGTACATAAGTAGAAGGGGATAGAGTCAAGGGTGCATGAAAGCATGATAAAACACACAGGTGTACAATGGAGCTTTAGACAGAACTGCAAGACCCTTTTATTCAAGACTATCTGCAAAGTTGCTTTATTTGTCGATGCACTGAAGCAATGGAGAAAAAGAAAGTCAGTCCATTGCAGATTTTACTGTATAGCAACCTGCTGCAAAATCTAATTCAAGTGAAATTCAGCATCTCAGACTGACTGTACACAGAGTACAAGCAGAATATAGGTCATACGTATTTTTTTCAAAAGAATAAGAAAGGTATTGATAATGGATTAGTCATTATGGAATCCACTTACTGTGAGTTATCTTCATTATGTATTCGTTTCAACTCCCTAATGTGCAAATTTCTTACTCTTTCAAGACGTTCTAGCTCTGCTTGTATTTCAGCTTCTTCCTGCAATAATGTATAAATAGATCAGGAGTTAGCTGGATAAAAATAAAAAAAAAAATTATGATGTTAAGAAGGAAGGGCTACAGGGGCAACACAGTGGCTCAGTGGTTAGCACTGCAGCCTTGCAGCGCTGGAGTCCTGGGTTCGAATCCCACCAGGAACAATATCTGCAAGGAGTTTGTATGATCTCCCCCCGTTGTATGGATTTCCTCCCGTTCTACAAAGACATACTGATAGGGGGGAAAAAACGTACAGTTTGATCCCTGAATGGGGCTCTCAATCTACATTAAAAAAAAAAAAAAAAAAAAAAAAAAAGGAAGGAAGGGCTATTTGCTACTTACTTTTTTAAGGTGACCTAGTCGGAGCTTGAATATTTCCTCCTGTTCATGATACTCTGCTAAAGTTAACCTGTCACCAAAAAAAGAAAAATATATTAAATATTACTTGTGTGACTTTTGAATATAGAGTTAGACAATCATGCAATTCAGTCCACTTACGCTTCGTTTTCTGCACCATTGGTCTTGTTTTTACGTTGCTTCTGCTCATTATTAGCTGGTGGAGTCTGCCCCATGGCAGGAGGCTTCCGCTTTGCAAGCAACTTTCGTTGTCGCTCAATCTCTTCCCTTTGAGAGTTTATTCGTTCTTGTTGCCTAGAACAGAAAAAAAAATACCTGTAAAGCAACTACTAAAGAAAAAAAGGATCTATGGTAACTTATGTAAAATCATAATAGATATATTCATAAAATTTTGTATGGTATGCCATGTCTCTAATTAGTTAGGTGAACTAACAGTGACTCTACATGCCTGGGACCCTTTCCAATTCAAAGAACAGAGGAGCAGTAGCACTGTTGCCCCTTCAAGTTGTGATAAATGGTGTCACAGCAGGTGGACAAAAAGCAGTGAGACATTTTATTTAACACTCGAATATATTTTATCATGACAGATTGTACAAGATATAGATCAAGATTAAAATGCGTTAGCCAATAAAGCAAATTATATGGCTTACTTGATGAGGTTCTGAAAGGCATATCCATCGGTCCATTGCTCAGTGAACGAGGCTCCGTGGCGGACAGTAGTGAAGTGGCCCAAGCGCAGGCGATCCTGCATACTTTTGTCTCGACATGCCATCTTCTCTTGTTTTGACTAGAAGGAAGAGAGAATTATTTTTCTGACAATGCTTCTGATCTTCCACTCAACTAATTTTAGATTATGCCCCCTTGTTCTAGTGTTCATTTTTTATGGTCTTTCACTGAGACCATACAGATTAGGTTCTTAAAGCCTCACTTGATA
The DNA here is from genome assembly GCF_031893055.1 of Leptodactylus fuscus. Classification (NCBI taxonomy): domain Eukaryota; kingdom Metazoa; phylum Chordata; class Amphibia; order Anura; family Leptodactylidae; genus Leptodactylus; species Leptodactylus fuscus. The sequence continues at coordinate 116,797,165 of NC_134270.1, read as the reverse complement.
TGTTTTTACCCTGAAGACTTTCCACCATTTTTGTAGCCAAAGTTAGGATCTTTTTCATTGTGTGTCTTGTAGGTAAACAAAACACAGAATTCCAGATATGGTTTTGCCCATGCCCTATACATAAGCAGTACCCCCCCACACACTAATTATACCTCCAGCTAGGTAGCCAAGCATTCTACTTGTTCTCCCTGCTTTATGAATGACACCTTATAATATAAATATATTTTATATATCATGTATATATAAATATTAAATGCTGTCAAAGGTATAATAGCTATAACGCCTGGTTCACATCTGCTTTCGGTAATCGTTTGGGGAGTTCGCATGGGGACCCCCAAATGGAATACCAATTGCATTGGCAAGTGGCGAGAAGTGAAAGCACACGGACCCCATAGACTATAATGGGGTCCGTGTGCTTTCCTAAGCTCACTGCTTGCTAATGTGTTTGGTATTACATACAGGGGGTCCCCAAAGATTTCCGAATGGGCCTAAGCTCCTGCCTCTCAACCCTGTGAGATCTTTATTCACTACCATATAAAAGAATGAAGAAAGGGAGATCTAAAATGTTTTTAATAAGGTAAAAACAAAACATTGAATAGTCCAGTGAAGCACTTCAAAAGTTTAGTTTCAGGTGGAGTGCCTCTTTAATGTAATGTAGTCATGGATGCCAGATATTCGAGGTAACCTCTAGACTGAATTTTGCTAGGTACACACCTACGCTCGGGTTTCTGTTTTGTGGGTCTGCTTGGAGATCCTATCCACTTAAAAGGCAGTTACCCGCAGACCCTATAAACTGTAATGGGGTCCACTTTGTTGCAGGACTTTTCTCTTCGCATTTTTCAAGCAGAATGGGGGAAGGAAGCCCCGAAAATTCACAGAACGCAGATGTGAACAGCCAGAATTACATCTCTCTCTAGGGGGTGGTCAGTTTGGTTATCCTGGCACAGACAGCATTCAGGAAAACATTTCACCCCAAATAAGTGCTATTATGGGACTTTATTACAATTACAGCATTGTAGATCAGCTGAGATAGATACCAGAGCAAAATTCACCTTTTCTATAAGTAGTTTTTTACTCATTGTAACACATCTGTTTAACCGTTCTTTGTACTTTTCCAGCATTTTCTTTTGCTCATCCATTTGCCGTCGGAGGTCACAATTCACCTACGAAGTTAATATAAAAACAAAATATTAAACCGACTAAAGGTGCTATAAATCTAGAAGCAGCTATACACAAACAGGCCATTACTGACCAGTCCTAAAGTACCAGCAGCATAGCATGCTGTCAAATTTATGCTTCACCCAATATCAGACTCCGCACAAATTTAATTATTCAAACAAGCTTAGGCAAGGTAACAGTGACAGTAACCGGAGTAATTCTTTTGAAGTATCAGTGTCTATCCCTTTCCACATACGCACACCATTCCTCCTTAAAGGGTTGTCGTGGCAAAAATGGACAACCTGTTTTAAGTTTTAAACAGGCTGCAGTACTCCAGTACTTCCCTGCACGGTCCTGTGCTGAGAGTCCTAACCACATGTGAATGCTGAGGCCAATCAGTGGCCTCAGCAAAGGGCATTCAATGTCACTATCTGTGACATCATGGATTTCATCCTGAGGCCCGTTGAGACCAATCAGCAGAAGGGATCCATAATGTCACAACCAGTGAACAGATTCACTTTGAGAAGATGCTGGAGCAGAAGGCAATCACACTAACTCACAAAAATAAATAAATAAAATTATTATTTTATAGTCACTGTGTGTTTTGCTCATTTGCTCATCAAGTTGAACAAATAAGGCACCTGAATGATGAAAGAGGTCTGTGAGAGACAAATAGATCTAGATCACTTGGAAAACATCCAAGCAGTGAGGAGTGCTTTTGGTCCGGGCAGAAAGACAGTAAGACGATGTCCTCGTAGGATAGAAGAAACCACCTTAAGTAGGAAAGTCTGTGGCGGACAAAGGACAACCTGGTCCTTTTGGAAAACAAGAAAAGGAGGTTTCCGAGAAAAAACAGTCAGTTCAGAGACCCTGCAGATGGAAGTAACAGCCACCAGGAAGACAACTACTAGGACAGAAGGAAAATAGAAATCTGACACACAGATTTGATGGAGAGGGAAGAGTTTCAAGAATGAGATTGAAATCCCATGGGAGACGAGTAGGGAGGAGCACAGTGCACCATTCCTTGCAGGGAAGTCTTCACTAGGGGCCAGAAAGTCAGTCTTCTGAAAGAATGGAAAGGGCAGAAACATGCCCTTTAATAAAGGCAGACAGTATCTGGTCCAAACTAGATTGGAGAAAGGTTAGGATTCTGTGAAGGCTGGGGAATATAAAAAAAAAAAAGGCGGAAAGTCTCACACCACTGCATGTAGTCCTTATATGTGCAATGACAGATCTTAGCAGACTGGAGTTTATGGGCCTTGGGCATGGTCTGAATAACAGGGTCCAATAAAACCCACAA